>NC_092440.1:10794875-11121303 GCF_036169615.1 Heliangelus exortis | reverse complement strand
CGGGCTGAGGGAGCTCCGGGGACTGAGGGACCTCCCGGGTAACGGCGCGGGCTGAGAGAGCTCCGGGGTAACGGCGCGGGCTGGGGGACCCCTGGGGTAACGGCGGGGACTGGGGGAGCTCCGCGGGCTGGGGGAGCTCCGGGGACTGAGGGAGCTCCCGGGTAACGCCGCTGCCGCCCCTCCCCGTCCCAGCGGGCCTGTCCCGGCTCTCGGGTCCTTCCCTCCGCTCCGACACCCTCACTCACACACACCCTCACTCACACCCTCACTCACACCCACCCTCCCACCCTCACTCACTGACACCCTCACTCACTGACACCCTCACTCACACACACCCTCACTCACACACACCCTCACTCACACCCTCACTCACTCACACCCTCACTCACACACACCCTCACTCACACACACCCTCACTCACTCACACCCTCACTCACACACACCCTCACTCACACACACCCTCACTCACTCACACCCTCACTCACACACACCCTCACTCACTCACACCCTCACTCACACACACCCTCACTCACACACACCCTCACTCACTCACACCCTCACTCACTCACACCCTCACTCACACACACCCTCACTCACACACACCCTCACTCACTCACACCCTCACTCACACACACCCTCACTCACACACACCCTCACTCACACACACCCTCACTCACTCACTCACTGACACCCTCACTCACACACACCCTCACTCACACACACCCTCACTCACTCACACCCTCACTCACTCACACCCTCACTCACTCACACCCTCACTCACACACACCCTCACTCACACACACCCTCACTCACACACACCCTCACTCACACACACCCTCACTCACTCACACCCTCACTCACTCACACCCTCACTCACACACACCCTCACTCACACACACCCTCACTCACACACACCCTCACTTACACACACCCTCACTCACTCACACCCTCACTCACACACACCCTCACTCACTCACACCCTCACTCACTCACACCCTCACTCACACACACCCTCACTCACACACACCCTCACTCACTCACACCCTCACTCACTCACACTTCCCTGTCACCGGTACCAAGGTTCTGCCCATTTCTCCCTCACCCCCGTCTCCACTTGTACCTCAGCATCCTCCCCCCTCAGTACCTGGCGCCGTCCCCTCCGGAGGTACCGGTACCGGCACCTTCCCCGGCGCCCTCCTGTCCCTCAGTTCCCAGGCACCATCCTGGCTCATCCTGCCTTCTCCCACGGTCCTGGAGGGACTCGCTGTCCACTGCGAGCACCTTCCCTCTTGCCTCCTATTTTCTAAGCCCTTAGCCTGAAAATGCAGACTATAAATCGTTATTAATTATGTTAATGGGTTGAGATTGGATGGCTTGTTTTGTAGTGGTTTGTTTGGGTTTTTTGTACCAGTGTCCCAGGGTCGGTGTGGGATTTAAATGATCCCTTTTCTTTGCTCCTACCCAGTGCCTCCCCACAGTCCCCCAGTGACCCCACTGGTACACACACTGCTGATCTGGCTTGGTTCCCCCCCTTTGCATCCTAAAATTCACTACTTGCACATTTTTCTCATATTTTTTTTCATTATTCATCAACTCCTATTTTTCCCTCTCTATTCCCTCCTGCTTTCTGTACAACTGTACCTCTTTCCTCTGGGATTCACCAGTCTCTGGGGTTCTTGTTGAGTTGGGAAAGATGTGAATAACTTCAACCCAGAATTTAGGTCCTGATTATTTGTTTCTGTGACCTCCAGGCTTGGGACATGGCCACGGATGTAGCTGAGCCCGTGGTCCCTGACTGCAGAGGAGATGTGAGGAGTGGTGCCAGGTCAGATGCTGACTATCCTCTTCGGGTTCTCTACTGTGGAGGCAAGTGCTGAGGGGGCACTTATCCCATTCTTAAAATGTGCTCTTTATTTCTTTTCTAGCAGAAAGAATGAGAAAAGCCAAGTTTTTTCTTTTGGTCAGCTTTTGTTGAGATGTTTGGGCCTGGACAGCTTGACCTTTTTGATCTTTCTGAAATAGCTCGTCCTGTGGGTTTTATCCAAAGCAGTTTTGGTGCAATCCCTCTTCCATCTCTGAGGGGGAGGTACAAACAGTTTTGTGTGGAAAAGCTGAGTTAGTGGGAGTGGTGCTCAGATTGTGAGCAGAAAAACCTTCCTGCAAAAAGCCAGTGGAGCCTTGAGCACAGAAAAGGCCTCTGAGCATTAGTGTGACACAAAGAAATAAAGTTAGAAGTCATGAAAGTGATCATTGTACTGCTTAGAATGATTCTGTACTCATTATGTTTGTGGTTGGACGTGGAGAATGCTGTAGTGGATGAGAGTTAAAGGGAAGAAAATAATCTGGGTGGGTGTGGTTTAGATAGGGATGGGATTTTGCTCTGGTTTTAATACAGTTGCAGGGGATTAGGATTTTCATGCCCTGTTGTGCATGAAACCTGAACGAGTGGTTTGGGTTTCTTCTGGACCTTGGCAGCTCTGTTTATGAGATATATCTTCTGATACTCTAATTAGATTTTTCTGTAGCTTTTCCCAAATCTGTGGGTATTCCCTTCCTTGACTGGTTGTTCTGCCTGTGACAGTTTTACCCCAAGGCAAAGTGTGTGAGCAAATGACTAATGAGAGAAAAATAAAAAGAGCTGGAGTGCTATCAATAAAGTTATCTTTTTTAATTGATGCCTGGTTATAACCCAAAGCTATGCAGTAAAAAGTCATTCCTAACTTTAAAATACCATCTTGAATTTAATGCTAAGGCTGTATGAGGAAAACTTATTATAATTTACTCTTTTTTTTTTTTTTCTTTTCCCTGTCTCCAGTCTGTTCATTGCCAACAGAGGTGAGTTTATTTTTTTGTTGTCCAAGTTTCTTCTTTCTGTCCTATGATCACTGACTACAATTATTCTTTCTCATCTTTTCTGGATTTTCTTGTGGCAATTCTGTGCTTCAGCCACTGTCATCTTCAGGGTGACAGGAGGTTTTTTAAGCAGTATTATGGATTTCATGTTCAGTCATCTGAGGGGCTGAGCTGAGCAGCAAGTATATTTTGGTGGTTTTGTGCTCTATTTTGTAGTTACTCTGCTAACAACATTTACTGACCTTTTTCCTCTAGTACTGTGAATACATGCCTGATGTGACTAAATGCAGACAGTGGTTAGAAAAGAATTTTCCAGATGAGTTTGCAAAACTTACAGTAGGTAAGAATCTTCTCTGATTTCTAAGATATAATCAGAAGTCCTTCAGTTTGTCCAGTTCTCTTTTCCTCTGTATCAACTATGAAATGTAATAATTTTCTTAGGGAGCTTACTGTGCTTTTGGCTGCTGGGAAAATGTTTGATAATGTCAGTAAACACTGAATAAACAGTGCTTAGTTTCAGTAATAATGCTTGAGCTTTTTTAAGGTTACTGCTGGAACCACTCACCCATGCACTTGTTTCTGGTCAAAGTCAGTTTTATTGAATTTTGTGTCTGTCCAGTCTGCTGTGGGTGGCTGGAGGAAATGTCATTAATAGTGGGGGACTTTGCATTTGTGGTTTCAGTATTAACACTATCACTGATTTCTCTCTCTGTGGAAATGATGTGAGTGGTAACTGTGTCTTTAAGCAAAGGCTTTTCTGAAGTCTCATTTGCATAAACATTGTAATGAAGATGGAACACGTGTCAGCCATGGGATGCTGCACTTAAGCAAAGAGTTCATGGCCTTAGCAAAATGTTGCTGCACCTTCCTGTTCCTGTAAGGCTGTAGTTTTCTGACCACTAATTTTATTCTCCTCCTTCTCCTTGCTCCTTTCTGATGCACATAAGAAAATTCACCAAAACAGGAAGCTGGGGTTGGAGAAGGCCAAGGAAATGCAGGAGAAGAAGAAGAGAAGAAGAAGCAAAAGAGAGGCAAGGTCTAAATAGTTGATTGTAGAAGTGATTTATGAGCAGTTTGGGACATTCCTTTCCTACCTGCATGTCTGGACTGTGGTCTGAGTTCCTTGTATTCTGGTTGATAGCTGTGTTTTTACTGTGCACAAAAGATACTCAGTATCTTTCTCCAGTGGCAGCAGAGCTGGTGGGTGATCCCTGCTGAGGAGAGAACAGGGTAACAGCAAGTGGAAGGTGACCTGCACCCCATGCCTCACTGTTCCTGTCCCTGCTATTGCACTTACTCAGGCAGTCATTTTTCTAAACCTGAAGTCAGCTGGCAGGCCTCCCAGAATACTTCTTTCTTCCCTGTTTAACAGCAGTTTATAGGTTGCTTACAGAGCAGAACAGACAGCTCTCCTCTGCTGGTGCCTCATGACACTGCTTTTCCCTCTTTTCCTTTCACCCCTCCTCAATATTCACATAACAGGATTTGGTTTTGTGCTCTGAGCACTGTCACCTACATCTCCAGTAACAGCCATGTCTCTTCCCAGCAATACTACTGAAAAACAGTTTTCAGAAACCAGCTTGGGAAGATACAAAATAAATGAAAGAATTAAAAAACACTTTTATCTTCTATCCTTGGAGGGCTTTTTAATTACTTAACATACTTTCCACTTAGTCAGAATGCTGGGGTTGTTAATACACATTTGCAGTTGTGTCTGCAGTGGCTCAGAAATGATGGTTAATAGTCCAGTAAGGTTCAGCTTTTAAGCCACATGTCACTATAGATCTTTTATTTTTGTGTCTTGATAACCAGTTTAGACTGCATAGTGACAACAGTGATTTATGTTCTGTACCTTGGATGTTTCTCCCAGAGACTTCAGGATGTTTTCTTTCAACACTCATGTCTTGTATGGGGTAATATGGTTAGGTTTTGGTTCTAGAATAATAGGGTTTAGAATATTTTCTAGAATCTAAATTTTCTTGAAAACTTTAGGTGTGGGGTTAAGTATGATAATAAAATATTGACCAAAAGAGAGAGGGTGAGGGAAAACCAGAAAAAGCTTGCTAAGGCACTGCAGAAATTTATGGAAGAAAATTTAAGACTGAAATTTGCTGCCTTAAATTATCAGATGGCAATTTATAGGAATGTAGACTTCAAAGTGTCACATGTTGGCAAAAGAACCAGTTACAAGGACTTAGTTTGCTTGTCATCAATTCTTCAGGTTTTCATGCTGAGAAGGCTGGAGAACATGAAACTGGTTACCCTGGAGTAACTTGATGACTGTACACAAAGTTAGCTGAGATCCTAATCTGACTTGAAGAATCCTAATGAGTGGAATGTATTTTTTCCATGCTTTATTCAGACTAATTAATGCCTGGGACATGAAGCCTTCCCTCAGGTTGGCTCAGAAACAGGCAGAAGGAAGATGGTGCTAAATCAAGTTTAGCAGTCAATGATGCTGTTTTTCCTTGATTAGCTGTGACATCATTTAACTGATTATTAAACTTTCTACTCTTTCAAAGGTGGCAGAGGTCAGATAAAACAGAAAAAGAAGACTGTACCACAGAAAGTTACAATAGCTAAAATTCCTAGAGCAAAGAAAAAATATGTCACAAGAGTATGTGGCCTTGCAACATTTGGTGAGTTTTGTTATGTTTTTAGGTGTGCTTGCCTTTAACCTTGTGATGTTTCCTCTGCGTGTATTCCATTGGCAGATCTGCTTCCATTTGTGTGAGGTGAAAGTCCCAAGGTGCTTTTAGCAGTCCCAGAATGTGCCAAAGGTGCACTTCCTTCCCTCAGTGATCAATTATTTAAGTCCTTATTTCCATGTTGCTTGCAGACAAATATTTTTTTTTTTTGAAACAAGGCTTCCCGTAGCAGTCCACATGTTGGACTACTACAACAGAGCAGTCTGTTGTCTTCAGTTATAAACATTTATTTCCATCAAACCTGTAAATATGACAATTAATTTTACCCATTCTTGAGACTGATTAAAGAGCTTTAAGTGCCTTTCTAGTATGGCAGTCAAATCATCACCAAGTACACTCACAGTGCTGTTGTACCTACTTCACACATTGCTGAGAAATTCTCTTAAAAAGGTTTTAAACCTGGCTATATTAACAAAATCTGTTGCATATTCCCTGCATGAGAGTATCAGCAGTTCTCTTATGGGATCAGTGAAATGCTCCAGCTTGATCTGAACTGGATCTTTGTGCTGGAAGTCTCAGAAATTGTCAGGACCTGGTTCTGAAAGGAACACACTGAAACCTTCTGTGGAAAAAGTTGTTCTGTAACTGTGGAAGTTACTCAGAACTGGAAGGGCTTTCTCATCAGATCTGCACATGCTCCCCTGGTGTAGCACAGCCCTGTGTGAGCAGAATGTGTAGAGGACACTCAGCAATTTTGGCCTTGAAGAGTTTCCTAGATTTGTAGAGTCAGGTTTTTTGTAGGTAAACAACAGGTTTTTGCTTTCAATGGAAAATGACAGTTAAAGCTTTGCTGCCACTAGTTTTCCAACAGTTAAACCAAGATTTGGATTTTAAACCTGACAAGACACTTGTATGAAAGGATTGTACTTTACCTGTCTGCTTTCCCCCTGACAGAAATTGATCTTAAGGAAGCACAAAGGTTTTTTGCTCAGAAATTTTCCTGCGGTGCCTCAGTAACGGGAGAAGATGAAATCATCATTCAGGGGGATTTCACAGATGACATCATTGATGTAATCCAGGAGAAGTGGCCTGAGGTAATGAACCCTTATTCTATCTGTTTTTTCACAGTAGCCTGTGACTTCTCAGTGACTTCCCAAAAGGGGTTTCATCTTCAGCAGCACAAATTGTTGTACAAAAATAAAGGAGCAGTTACTACATTCCTGCCACTGAATGACCAGGTTAAGGAGAGCTTAAACTTGAAGTCAGGTGTTGTTTCCATTGTCTGAGAAACAGTAACTCCCCAGATGTGTGGTGCTGCTGCTGTGGATACTACAGTGAGGAAGGAATGTTGGAGTTGAGTCCAGCTGTCACATAACTGGGGCTTCTTTGGGACTGTTAAGGGTGAATGCCCAAATATTCTTACATTGCTACCCTATTTTTAAAATATCTGTAAATATTGTTAAATTAAACCAAAACAAAACATGAAAAAAACAAAACCAGTCGAAAACGACAAAACAAACAACCACCACCACCAACAAAGACACCAATTAGATACAAAATCATTTCTGCATCAGAAGAAGAGATGAGCTAATTTTGGGTTGGCCTGGAAGGGTTGAGAGTTTTGGTGGCACTGCTGTAATCACAGGCACTTTCTTTAACTCTCCCTTGTTCTGCTATTTCCTGATTTCCTATAAATCAGGAAATTTCTATTTCAGAAATAGAAATTTCTGAAATTTCTATTTATTTCAGAAATAACCCCAGGCCTGGCTGGATTCAGAGCCCCCTCGAGCTTGTCCTGTAGGCACAGGTCACGTGTAGAATTTCCAGCAAGAGAGCCTCAGAGGGGCTGTGTTACCTGTACAGTGAGATATGTAAGAAGAAAATGGTACTTAATATGCTCTGTTTTGGGCTTTTTTTTCCTTTTGTAGGTGGATGATGATAGCATTGAAGATCTTGGAGAAGTCAAGAAGTGATAGTGAAAGTCTACCTGTATGTAATTATATGGTTATAAATAATGTAGCCAAAGTGAGGCATCTAAGTCCATTTGCTCTGCAGTCACACTGTGGAGAGCCTGTATCCTTGGCATTCTCACTGTCCTGTATAGCTGCTTGGTTTTGTTTTGGGTTTGTTTGTTGGTTTTTTTTTTTTTTTTGTGATATTTGCCAAAGTAAAATTGGGGTTCTGTCATGCTGACGCATGAAGTAGATTTAATAAATAAAATTACTGTTCCTCACTGAATATGGTTTGTTTGCTTTACAGCTACTTTACTCTTAACCTTACAGGAAAATAATAATGTAAGTTATTAAAACTTCTGATCTGCTGTCCTTTCTGCTGAACTTAAGCAAAAAAGGCATGTAACTGATACCTCTTGTTAATCTCAGGTAAACCTCTTGTAAAACTCATACCTCTTGTTAATCTGCATAAAATCAGAGAAATTAGAATGGGACAAACTTTTTAAAGGTTTGTTAACAGTTAAAGGAAATGAATCCCAACATACTTAGGCAGTTGGATTAAGGTGATCACTGTAGGTTCCTGGCAATTCTGCTGAGTGGAGACAGAGGGATGTGTGAATGTCTGAAAAGTTGGGCAGATTTTCATAATTCCTACCTCTGCCTGTCCTCTGGGTGAGGCCATTTCAGTGGTGTTCTGCCACTTCCCATTCAAGAGAGGTGTGAGTGACTCAGTTTTTCAGAGATCACTGCTGCAGGAGGTGAGGTGGGTGCCCTGTGCACCTCTGCTCCTCCCTCCCTGCAGCCCCCACATCCCTCTGGGGCTTTGCATTTCACTGCATCATTTAATAACAACTGCTCCCTGGCAGCAGAGTCCTAGAATGATGTTCTCCTATCACAGCCAAACCCAAGGGAGTGACACATCCTACACCCTGTCCATCAATGGTAAAATCTTTTTTTTTTTTTCTGATTTTTGTTGATAAACTGATGGGTTTGGTTTAGAACGGTGGCTCTAACGAGGTAACTTCACTGTGGGTTTTCTCTTGAAAAAGATGAGCCGGGTACATCCGGTAACATCCGTCATTCTCCCTCCCCTCCTATTAGCAGCGTAATTAATTACCCCGGATATAATAATTAATAAAATAATTAATTTTCCGGACCGCTCCAAGCCCGCAGCCGGGCCCCGGGTAGCGCCGGGACTCGAACCCGCGGCGCAGCCTCCGCGGGGAGGGGGCGGAGCCTCTGCCCAAGCGGGGGCGGGGCGACCCGTGACGTCAGAGCGAGGGCGCCGGTGGGTGCGGGGGGGGCGCTGAGTAACGGGCGGGGGGGTGGGGGGGGAAAGGTCCGTGAGGTGCGGAGGTGCGGGGAAGGACCCTGAGGTGCGGAGAGGGTCCCTGGGGTGCGGGGGGGGTCCCTGGGGTGCGGTGCCGGTCCAGCCCTGAGGGAAGGCCGGGGCGGTCGGATGAAGGGGGAGGTCCCGCTCTGGTGGTACCTCAGGGCCCCCCTGAGGCCTGTGGGAGGCCGCGGGGCCTTCCCCGCAGCTCGGGCGGTTCTCAGCGGGTTGTGTTTGCCATCCCTGCAGGGTTGCCAGGTCGGCAGCAGGCTCGGCGGGTGCTTAAATCAGAGGCAGGCTCAATGGTGAACGTTACAGCCATAGGTGGTTACCAGCGCCCACCAGCGCCCGGTAGCACCCTGGCCCTCAGTCCCCTATGAATCCATCAGTGCCGCGTTCTGCTTCGGCCCAGGTAACAAATGAAAGTGCAGCTAAAAATCAGCACTCTGTTTTTAACCACCCGTGGTTTCAGTCAGGACCACGAGGAACTTTTTTGGAGTGTTCCCTGTTCACGAGACAAAAATTATTTCAACCCACGTTAGAATCTCGAGTTTATTCTGGAGAATTTGTCGCTTCCTTACCTTGCAACGTTCTGTGTGTTGCCTTTTATAGGATCTTAGCCCGAACTTGGAGGACAGCACCATTCAGAAACAGAGGAGAGAACTCCAGCTGTTGATTGCAGAACTCAAAGATCGGGACAGGGAGCTCGATGACATGGTTGCTGTCCACCAGAGACAGCTCCTTGCCTGGGAGGATGATCGGCAGAAGATCCTGACTTTAGCAGAACGATGCAACTTATTAAGCAGTAAGTTATGTGTGTGAGGGATAAGCTTCTGGTCTTTCAGCAGATTCAGGTGCTGAGACCCCTCAATAATAGTTCTGCATTGTCTAAGGAACCATTTCTTACCCTTCAGCCTTAACATTTGTCTTTTTTCTGAGATCAAAACTTCTGCAATGGTACTCAAGTGATCTGCTCTGAAGGGGGCATGATAATCAGATAGCTATTCCTCATTTGAATATGTAAATTGCTTCCGTGGACTCTTTAAAAAAAAATAAATGATGAAATAGAGGTGGGGGAAGAGAAAAAAACACCAACATATTGGTGTAGTGAAGAGCCTGGTGCCCTGGGGTTCTCTTGCACAGCTCTGACATCATCCACAGCCACCCAGCTCATCACCTGGCAGCTCTGAACAGTCTTGTGCAGAGGTCACCACTGAGTTCATGTTCCAGCTGACCTGGGTAGCTCAGGATCCTGCCTCAGGTCATGGAACATGAGCATCCATTTCAGAATTGCATGGTTTAAAAATATTGGATTAAATTATTTCTGAGATTTAAAAAAAAAAAATTGTGTTGCAGTATCCGAGCTGTTTCCTCACAGATATCTTCTTGTCTTTTTTTCAGATGAGCTGAACAAGAGAAATGAAGTCATAAAATCACAGAACAAGAGGTTAAAGTTTTTAGAATCTCAGCAGAATAAGGCAACACTTGAAAAGACAAAACAGAAGTTTAAAGAGCTGTCTCAAAAAGTGACAGATGCAACTGTTCTCTGTCAGGCTCTGGAGGTAGGAGTTGAGCAACAGTCTGATTTTGCAGTCTCTGCATGCCAGGGGCATTTGTGAGGTTCATCAGTGAGCAAATACTTCATACTAAGGCTTCTGACTTGCATTTGTCTTTTAGTCCAGTAACTTTAGATAAAGATGTAGCTCTGATTTGTTGAAGGGAGAAAAAATAAATTCCTAGGCCAGGATTTGGAGTTTGCACTTTGCTTAATTTTGGTGACACTGCTCAGGCCCAACTTGAACTGTGAGTCCTCAAGCCAGCACTGGCTCTTGGTGAGGAGCTTCCAGAGGGTTTTATTTACAGCTTTGGTGACTGAGATGAACTGTGACATTCTGCAACTGCTTTATGGATATGGAAATAATTGGTATGCAAGATTTTTTTTTTTAAAAAAATGATTTGGCAACTCTGTGTTTATGGGGATAATTTCCCCCCTGTCTGTAATATTCAGTCCTTTCATTTGTCTAATTGGCTTGCCTCAAGACATGCAGGATATTGGGACCTTTCATTGCAGGCAAGTCTGGTTGCAACAAGCTGGGGAGCAATTTTTCCTCCTGTCTTTTCTCCAGATCCTCACAGCTTGCTCAGAATCCCACATTGCCATTCCTGATCTTTAAATTTGTGTTTACTGGAAAAATAATAACTGAATCACTGAAACAGTAGCTGACACTCCCATTTCTGTTCACCAGGAAAAAAACCAAAGTCTCCACTGCTCAGTTTTGGAATTGTCTGCTAAAACAGGGCAGCTGCAAGCAAGAGAGCAGGAGCTTCTTACTATGCTTAAGCTGAAGGTAACATCTGTCATCTCCTCAGGCACTAAGGGTGGTCAAACTGCAGAGCAGTTACTGGTGGCTGTACCACAGGGCTTCAGTCACCATTTTTCTCACTGCTCTTTGATTCTTAGGCTTGTTTGGGAAGGGGAAAGTGGTCAACAAACAATAAACTGGTTTATTTTCATAAGCAAACTTGTTTCTTGGCTTTGATTTTTTGGATTTTTCCTCAAGAGCTCAGAAGGTGATGTGTGAAGTAGCTCTAACTGCTGTTGTTTTGTCTGATAGATGAGGATAAAACAATAACCCAAAATACCTTCTATTTCACATTTCAGGACGGGGTTTTGCTGGAAGCAGCTGATCACATTTCTGAGTTTACATCTAAATTCAAAAAGCTGGCAGATGCATTGGTTGCAGCAAAGATGGAGGAATTCAGTCTCAGCAAAGAAAAGCAAAACCTCAGTCTGAGACTGAAAGAACTGACCCTTGAAACAAATAAGCTGAAAGGTAAATGTTTAAGCTGGGCACCTAATTCAGTGCAGACCAGCAGGATTCCTTTTCATTCTGGGAAATACTGCATTTTGTTTTAAAGATGACCTCTCTGAAAAGATGAAGGAAAATAATAAGCAGCAGGAAGAAATCACTCACCTCAGACAAGAAAATGACCACTTGAGGAATGAGCTCACACTTCATGGTAAGTGGGGACAGTTGGCTTTTCATGCCTCAGCTTTCAACAGCTCAGAGGCTTTTAGACAGCACCAGTTCACTATTTTCTGTGAAGGAGGCAGCTTCTTACCTGCCTTTCCTGCAGTTTTATAAATGCCTCTGTGCATCACTGTTCTGTGAAAGCACTGTCTGGGGTGTAAGGACAGTTAATAATACCCTGTAAAAGCACAAAGTTCATCAGCATGCTTACACACAGAGAGAGGAAGGAATAAAAGGCTCAGAGGATTCTCTCTTGAAAGTTTTTGAGACTTCCAGGTCTCCTGTGGTATTTGTACAAGAAGTGGGGGTAATATTCCCCCATCTGGCTAGAAGTGGTGACCTACTGAAAAGAAACCACGTGCAGAACCTGAAGTGTAAGCTCTGTGAAATTACCAGAAATAAAGGAAGATGAGGCAGCCAAAGATCTCCTCTGCTGTGAGACAGTTTACTTCCCTGTCACTTTTTATGTGCCATTACTTTTGCCAAATATTGATCCCATATTTTGCTATTGTAAGAACAATAGTAATGGGGAGTAATTCCCAGCACTTCCCTGACCAGGGCATGAATTGGAATTAACATGAAAAAATAAAATAAACCAGTCAATGAAGCAGAGTGTTGCTGATAGTAAAATAAAGCCCAGGTGCTGGTGAGAAGTCCAAGGAAAATTTGATCTCTTTATTTGGAGGAGAAACAGATCCTGTTGCTGTTAGGAGAATGGTTGTGTTTTGCTTGGGTCCCCTTTCTACTGCTGCAGGCAGAGCTGTTAAAAATGTCCTTACTTTGTACCCAGTCACTTAAAATAATGAATGTCTGTGTTTTGGAACAGTTGAGGGAGCAAAAAGGAAGGATCAGCTGCTGCAGTCTGCCAAGTCTAAACAAGCACGGATGGACACAGAACTGTCAAGTTTGAGACAGGTACAACCCTCACTGTCTTTTAGAAAAAACAAAAATCAACTTTGCCTTTTGTGCCTCGCTGGGATCCCTGTAGAATGTTTATTTTTATTTTTTGTTAAAATGGAACATCCCTGTAGAATATTGATTTTTATTTTTTGTTAAAATGGAACAGCCCTGTAGAATGTTGATTTTTTTATTTTTTGTTAAAATGGGACATCCCTGTAGAATGTTGATTTTTATTTTTTGTTAAAATGGAACATCCCTGTAGAATGTTGATTTTTATTTTTTGTTAAAATGGGACATCCCTGTAGAATGTTGATTTTTATTTTTTGTTAAAATGGAACATCCCTGTAGAATGTTGATTTTTATTTTTTGTTAAAATGGAACAGCCCTGTAGAATGTTGATTTTTTTATTTTTTGTTAAAATGGGACAGCCCTGTAGAATGTTGATTTTTTTATTTTTTGTTAAAATGGGACATCCCTGTAGAATGCTGATTTCTATTTTTTCTTAAAACTAAAACCCCATGATACAAATCCTTGCATTTACAGATGCTGCTGCCCTGCTTGACTCCAGGTATTGGTTTATGAACATGTTTTAAGAATGGTTTTGGAAGATGAGCAACATGTTGGTACCTGGTGACAGTGTTGCTGCACTCCAGACTTTCACAAATGCACATTCCTGTCTTTGAACAGATCTGTGTAAAACAGCAGAGAGACTTGGAATTTCTTCATGTCAATTTGGAGAGCTCTCAGGAATTAAGGCAAGAGAAGGAAAAGGTGGCTCATGAAACAAGGTAATTATTTGTTTTGTTTTTTTTCTTTTGGTAGTTTTCTCTCTGAGTTCTCTGAGACAGAATTCACTGTTCAGCCACAACTAACATCCTAAAAGAGATGTGTGCTGAGTCAAGATGGCTTTGCTGGACTCAACCACAGATATCAAGTGAAGTTTTCAGAGATTTTTTTAAATTTTCTCAGGAGGCCCCATCAGTGTCAGCCACAGGACACAGCGTTGTCTGCACCCGGGTGGTAACAAAGCAAATAGTCTGGTGGTGGGGGTCTTCATCTGGCTTGCTGCCCCTTTTGTTTGTTTAAAAATCAAAGTTTATTTTGCTTTCTGATTAGGAAATTGGTACACAGCCTGGAGGCTGAGACAGAATCACCACAGTGTCTAAAACACCAGGGAACTCAGACTGAGCTTGGGAAGTGACAGCCAAGTCTGGGCAGACCGGTGTCTGGCTTTGGCCGCACACGGCTGCCTGTTGGCCTATGAACTACAGCAGAACTGTGGCTACAGCCCCTGGTTAAGGCACAGCTTTAACCTTGAGTACAGTTGTGTTTGCTCTTTCTCTGCAGGGCTGCTGACTGTTTTCTTTATCGTGCCATTTTAGCATAGGTTTGGCATTCTCTGCCCCTGAAAGTAACAGCGAGACAGACACGGTTAGGACTGAGGGAAGCCACAGGATGTGCGAGGAGTGTGGAAATGCCCAGGTTCCAAAAAGTAGGGTAAAACCCACCTCTGAGGTGTGTGAAGTAGATAATAGACTGTTACTCAATGCATCATACTTGGAGGAAGCTACCCTGGAATACTTCAACGTGTGTCAAAAAGTTGTGAAAGTCTTGGCTGTCCTTACGGAAGAAGAAGAAAAGCAGGATGTTGCATCAAGCTCTGGTGAGCCAGGCAGCAAAGTATTTTGTGAGGCAAACAACACGAGGCCATTAGAAAACAGAGAAATTTCTGAGGATGGAGTGGAAAGCAGAGACCAACAAAGCTTTGACTCATCTTTACCTGAATGTGAGTGTTGCCTTAACGTCAGTTCTCGTGTAGATTTGCAGAGTGCTTTGATCCAGAGCACCATCACATCTGCCAAAACTGATAATGAAAATAAAAGCTGGGAAGAGAGAACTAGTATTCTGTTTAGTCAAAAAATCAGAGAGACTCCTGCTGCAGTTCCCAAATCTGAATCTGATTCCTGTAGTAATAACTCCACCATAAAAAATGATGCCCAGTCGAAGGCAGTATCAGAACTGGAATGGTTGAGGATTTTCAAACCCACTAAAGGAGATGGAAGTACCCAGCATGGAAAAGATTGCAGCTGTCTCGAGACTGCACAAGAGATGAAATGTGCCAACTCAAAAAGGTTATGTGCTTGTTACATTTAACAAATAGATAGGTACAAGCTGGAGTTATGTAGAAGTGTGGGTGTACAAGTACTCAATAATTTGTATAATCTCAGGTGATGTTTGAAGTAACTGCTGTTTGAAAATTAGTCCCCCAGTTTGAAAAGTAGTAAAATTAAAATGAGTTAAAATAGCTCTAAGGTATCATTATCCTATTTTTAGGCATTTTCTGGTTTTTGCATCTCATATCCCTGAGAGCTGCATGGGTAGGAGAAGCTCCAATATCCCACCACTTGCCAAATAAACTAATTGAGAAAAATGCAGATCTTAAAACATTTAATGATTTTTTTAAAAGCTTAAAAATTGCTTGTAAATCTGGTGGGTAAAATATATTCTGGCCAGAACTGGACTTCTACAGTGATGTCTCTGTAAGGCAAGAGACAAACCTAGATTTTGTGAGATGCTTTATTTCTGTCTTATTTCTGTTGAGAAATCTCACAGTGGCTGGGCAAGAATGTAGGACACAGCTCTTCAGCTCAGGCTGCTCTCCTCTCTCAGGGCAAGAAAATGAGATGGCAAGATTTAAAAGGCAGCAATCTGTCCACTCTCCAGAGCATCTTTGTTGGTGGGACTCTATCCCTGTGTTTGTGTTGGGGGAGGAAAAAGGCCATGTGGTTGGGGATGAGCAGAATGAGGTGCTGGGAAGTGTTGGAAAAACACTCGGATGTTTTAGTGGTATTGGAAGGTGTCTGAGAGAAAAGTGTTAGAAGTGGTTCTATGCCCAAGAAAGGGATTTCAGAGCTGTGATTTGTTATTTTAGTTCCTCTGTTCCCTTTCAGAAAAACTGACTGACTTACCAGCTCCATCTTAGAAGGATTTCTGAAGTTTTAGAGAGATTTCCTAGCTTTAGACAGAGAAGGAGGGGTAGCTTTTGACAAGCACAGTAAATGAGGAGCTGTTGAAACCTGCTAAGGCTTTTAGCCAGCAAGTCTGCCCATCATCCAGACAAATTAATGTTACAGAGTGGAAATTTCTGATGTAGGGATGCTTTCCTTCTGCCTTGCTTTTAAAAACATGACAGAAATGGTCACTGCAGTGTGAGAGACCTGTTCAGCAGCAAGGTGAATGGGCACCCATTGACAAAGAATGCTGTTCTGGCACATTCCCACACAGCTGAGCTGAGCTGAGCTGAGTTTCACTGCTCTGTGTGGACTCTCTCGAGTTTCCACTGCCCATAAATCATTAAACAAACTCCATTCCCCTCCCAGCTGCCCTGACCTTCCTTATCTACTCCTCCACCAGCACAAATGACACACAAACATCCCTCCAAATCTCTTTTGAGGCTGAATCATGAAAACTGCTTTCACTTTTTGGCTGGTCCTGAAGGGTTTTTTAGGGGAGAAGGAACAAAGTGAAGCCAGGCCACGCAGATAGAGCAGATACCCTTCAGGAAGGCTGCTCTGCTGCTCTGCCCATGTGGAATTTGCTGCTGGGCTATCAGGTTTTCCTGATGCCCACATTTGGTCCTGGGAGCCCTGCTAATTGGGGATGGAGCAACTGGGTGCAAATTCCAGGCTGCTGGCTCTCCAGCCTCAGCTCACTCTGCTTTGTCACTGAATAAATTCTCACCCCATAAATGGGAGGAAGGCAGCAGCATTGCAGCCCTCAGTGCAGGCTTCTGTTAAGACATTAATGACAGAGACCAAACACAACATTCCTTCTGGGACTTGAATCTGGATCCTCCAGTTTTCCCTTGCTGGCTTCACAGTGCTGATGATGTATTTTGTGTGGTGGGGAGGGTGCTGGCACTTCCCTGGCAGCCCAGCAAATATTTTGGACGTGAGTTCTTGAGTTCTGGAACAGGCAACAAGAAGGTTATTAAGACAGTCAGACACCTTATCCAAGTGCAGGAGTGGTTGTGAAATACCATCCTGCAGGAAGCATTTCCCTGTGCTCTGCCTTAGTGACTTCATTTATGTTGGACCAACATTTGCTGGGTTTGGGTGTTTATCTCCATTCTGGATTTAAAGCTGGAGGATCAGCAGTTGCTTGTTCAGTCAGCTCCTGCTGGACCAAACCCCTTCCTTGAGCCATCTCAAAATCAAACCTGTTTTTCCCCCCTCTCTCCCAACCTTTTTATCCTTCAAACCTGGCTGTGCTCATGGCATTTCCTCTCATCCTGTTTCCAGGCTGCTTCAGCTTGTTCCCTCACATCTCTCCAGAGCCTTTTCTTGTCAGAAGCTCACAAACATGAGCTTCTTAAAAAAAAAAAAAGAAGCTTCTCTCTTAGAAAAAGCCTTTTGTATCCCTGTGCTTTACAAGAGAAGTGAAATGAGACACAGCAGACACCTCCGAGCTGGCATCTCTCAAGAGGGTTTTTTCTTAGATTGAATGCCATTTAAAAATAAACCTTTTTGTAACAGTCTTGCCAGGTGTGGAATGTCTTGTTCCACCAAAATAAGTATCCAAATAACATTTAATGAAATGCTGTAAACTTGGAGCTAGTGTTTTCTTTAAAGTGTGCATATTTTTATTTTTTTTTTTCTACCTAATGCAGTCAGGTGCTTCTGTTTTGTCCAGAAGTGTGATGAGTAGAGAAATATATTTTGGGGGGGAGTTGGTCATACAGTGTGTACAAGGTGGAAATTAGCAGATAAAAATGAAACTCAGTGGATAGCCTGAAACTGCTGGGAGAATCCAGGCCAGGGCTTTGTACAAGGCCCAGACAGCACTGAGGGCTGTGTGAAAACACAGGGGACAGGTGACCCCAGGGCAAGAGGGCTCAGCTAGGGTGATTGAGATGGATTTTAATTAGTTCTACTCTTAATTTCTGGTTAATTTGTGCTGAGTGAGGATTTGATGCATTTTGATAAAATTGCGTTTTAAGGAATTGAAATGGAGAATTCTTTTCTCTGGAGCAGACTAGAATAAAATTACCTTTTGGTGTAGGAAAGGTGTAAAAGGTTCAATCCTTTGCCTTGCATATCAAGAGTTAAAGACCTTTTGTATTAGGACAAGCTGGGAATGGCTGTGAGTCTGTTTGGACAGCAGTGATGTGCAGGGTGTGATTTGCTGTTCTGTTGATGAAATTGCTTTTCAGATATTCCTAAATACACTCAGATACACCCAGGGCTAAATTAATATTGTATTTTGCTTTAAAACCTAGGGGAAGGTGTGTGCCAGTAGATTGTGTGAATTGACTCCACACTGAAATGGTAGCCAGGCAGCTGAGTTTGGGGTTTAATCAGTTCTGCCTGAAAAGCACTTTACTGGTTGCTGCTGCATTTCAAAATAAATAAAATAAAGCCTATTTGGGAAAGCTTTCCTGTGATTTCTGGAGTGAGATGATAACTTTAAAAGACTCTGAAAGTCCTTTGAAAAATACCCCTGCAAATATAAAATTTAATTAAAAACAGAAAGAGAAGTGGGGTATGAGAGAAGGAGTAGTACCAGGGCACTGGAGGTATTTATTGCCATTTGTGTGCTCTCTGCAAGGTTAAACAGATACTCAGGCACGTGGTAATGTAGCTGTTCTTGAAACTGTTTGAATGTCAAAATGTTATCCCCAGAGGATGAAATTGATCTAATGAAGCTGTTAAACACGGGAACCCCTCTGAGGAGCAGAGTAGTCTCACATGCTGCATGGTTTTCTTGGCTCAGGGCCCATTACTATTTATGTTGTCCCATGATTTTCCTTTGAAAGTTTGAAAAGGATGGTGACTGTTTTGTGGCAATGGCTTCATTTTTCTTTTTAACAGTGAAGAAAACGTGGATCTGGATTCTTTTCACTTGGATTCTCCCTGTTTGACAGCTACCCAGAGTAGAGAGAGGCTTCAGAGATGTGAGAAATTCTCTGTTGAAGACTCCCCTTTGAAGATCAGTGACCTTTCAGCAACCAAGCCAGAAAATAGATCCTGCAGTGCTACCATGGACCAAGTCAGTATTTTAATGCAGAATCTGCTTAAATAATTTAAGGACTGATAGCAGGAAAGCAAATGTTTGCCCACGTGGAAAAACTAGGGACTTGAATGATGGGACAGCAGGCTTGAAACAAAGGTGGTAAAATACGTTTTCAAATTAATTCCTTGTTGTCTCAGGGTGTCTTGGGCAGCAGAAGTGAGTTACAGAACAAAAAGCTTTTGAAATGAAAGACTTTAGGATAATGGATGCTGGTTGATACATGTTAATTCCAGTAAAGCAGAATATCTGCTTACACTGGGACACAGTTAGTAGAGGCTGTTGGACATGGTTTCTTTCCTGCTCTGCCTGGTTTTCTCTCCTTCTCATGGCTTTGTTTACTCCCCTTCCTCTCTGCTGCTGTGTGTGCTTCATGCATGTGAAACCCCATTAACCAGGCAGGAGCTCTGCTCATGAGAAACACCAGCATTTAGACTGAGTCAGGAGCAGTGTTACAGGTAATATTTTGAGCTGAGACAATTCAAGACAAAAGTAACAATCCGTGAGGTGTTCAGATCCCTTGACATATTCCAAAAAGATTATTTGATAACTTTGCCTCACTTTCTGTCTCCCCCAGGACACCAATTCCCCCGTAAGGCAGCTGCAGCAGGCGTTGGCTGAGTCTCGACAGATGGTTGCTGATCTGGAGCTTAGCACTCTCCTCCACTGCAGCCCAAACAGCAGCAGCATTAACCTGGTATATTCCTCCCCTCTGACTACATTCAGGTGGCTGGGAAGGGTGAATGTGAACATCCTTTCCTTTCTGCTTGACTTGTGCTACCAGGTTATCAGCAGTGTCCTCCTCACACTTTGCTATGGAGAAAAATTCCTGCCTGCCTTAGCAGGAAGCACTTGAATTTTTTTTTGTTTGTTTGTTTGTTTATACTGTTCTTTATGGCTCCTCAAGGGCATGACAGGATTTGACTTTTGTGTGTGTCTAAACAGATGGAAGGAAGAAGTAATTTTGGAGCAAGCTGTAGGAGATCTAGAAAAAGGCAAACACGAGTTTGACTTAGAACTGGTTTATTGTGCTGGGGGTATTTGTGGAAAGGAGGGCAGTATAGGAAGTAGGTGATCCATAGAATAATTTTATAGATGAATTTAAAGCAGACTCTCAGCTTAAATATCTCCAGTGGTTTTTGTGGGGCTTTTTGCAGTTTCAGTTCCTCCATTTCAGGGTCAGAGAACATACTCAATGGTCAGAGAAAATAATCTGTGTGTAACCATCATGGCAATTTATTTGATGGGCATGAACACTGATAGTTTCTGTTGAGTATGTGGGCAAGAGGAGTAACTAGAGAAGGGGGCACTTGTTTGTTTTCATAAACATCATAAGGAATTTCTACCCTGACCACTCATCATTGGAGATGTGTAAATTTCTGCTGTTATTTCTCACAAAGGGAGAATTTAGGCTTTTGGTTTTCAGGCAGACTCCTAATGAGGCATCTATGCTGAAACCTCAGCTTTCCCCTGAAAGGTTTTAATTCTTTTTAAAAATGTTGATGAACTTGACCAGAACAATGTTACTATAAGTGACAGACAAAGCAGTTTTGATAACATTCAGAGCCATAAAACCTTAGTTGTGCTGGGGCTGGCTGGCAAAGGGTGAAGGTTGTGTGCCAGCGTTTGCATAAACTGAAAGGATATTTTTGTTCAGGGGTTCATCTGCAGGATTTCATTCAGTCTGAAAGACAGCAGCAGTGTAGTCTTTCTGCAAAGACTGTCTTGTAGGAGGGATTCCTGAAAAGCTCCCTGCAGAACAGTGGTTGCTTGTGGCTCTTGCCCAGCCCCATCAGCTGTCTGGCTCCTGCTTACTGGTTGGCGTGTCCCAGCTCGGCTGAACTGGCTGCTCTTTAGTAGCCAGCATGACTCTGCTTTATAACCTGATACTGCAGTTTTTAGCTTGGAAATTGGCTCCTCAGTCAGAATGGTTGCTTTGGTGGAGAGAAAATAAAGCAGGCTCGTGTTTACTGGTGGGGGAGGCTCCTGAGCCACATCTGGAGAACTTTGATCTCCTTTCAGAGCGGTTCTGGGCAAAAACTCATCAAGTGTGTTTTAGTTAATCTATGCAAGCCAACTAATCTGTGCTTAAATCTAGGTTTACCTGGGGTTGTTTAAAACTGTGCATTAAAATACGTATCAAATATAACCCTTACTATTTAAACAGTAAAAATATGTACACAGTGGATTGTGTGTCCTGCTTGGGGAGGGAGGAGGAGAGGGATTTAAAAAGTGTATCCTTGCTGCTCGCCAGTTTGAGCCTGGCAGCTCTGTGATTTTTATTATCTGAGTTCTTTGATTTCCATGTAGTGTTTTTGCATTACAATGTAGACAACAGAACCTGTGGAAACTCCTCACAGAACCCAGTTGTCTGCTGCAGAAGAAAGTGGTCCTAAGCTTTCACTCTTTTCTCTGTGATGCTCCGTGAGTACAAAGATTCTTTCAACTTGATTTTTAAAATTTTATGGGTATTGCTTCCCTCTTTATAAATGCATCTGCAGCAGTCCAAGCTGTGGGCTTCTGAGAGCAGCCTGGCACAAGATTCTCAGTGCATTGCTCTGAATGCATTTTCCAATAAAACTCTTGTGAGTACACTAATGGCAAGCAGATATTAAGGCAGCAACTGATTCCTTTAATCAAATAATTAGACTTTTCTCAAGCACATTCCTTATCCTCTGGGCAGTCAGATCTCACAGCTCCATTCCTGAGTACCTGCACGTCACTTAATTGTAGTTAAAATCCTTCTGTGTGCTACAGATAACAGGATCAAGGATGTGAACATTGTTGAGTAAGAGATTGGGAAGTGTTTTTCAGTGCCATGGCCAAGGGCTTTTTTAGCATATTGTTCCTGGGCTCAGAGCTCCAAAAGTAGGTGGTATTGAATAAGAGCTGTTTCAGAATATAAAAAGCAGCCTTGCCCATAGCAGGTTGTTTTTTCTTTTTGAATCAGGAAATTTCTCACTCTCTGATTATTTGTTTTACCAATGGGAATTGGGTCCTTGCAATGGGGACCACGTTGTCTGGTTCTAAGGACAAAAGAGTAAGCAGATACAGTTAAAATACCAAACACCTTATGAAACTGAATCAGAATTAGCAACAATGGGGGGGGAAAAATCAACAAAAAAAGAAATCTTCCAGTGCTGACACAACCCCAGCCCGTGTCTGCAAGGGGAAGTGACTGCACAGCAAGCTGGAGGGTGAAGCTGTGTGGCACAGGATTTCTCATATGGATCAGCCCTCTGTGCCCCTGGGGAGTGGGGGTGGGTTGGAGCACCCTCGTGTTCTGCTGCTTCTGCATTAAGTCTGGAGACACAAAGTCTTCTTCTGAAAGAGGCTGGGTCTGCTCAGAGCACATTAATGGGGCTGGGGCAGGAGCAGGATGCTGAGTAGCTGGAAAGCTGTCCTCAGGCTGCTGCAGTGTTTCTGTGTGGAGAGCTGCTCTTTTCCTAAAAAGAGCCCTCAGGTAAAAGGAGCTGGAGATTCTGTAGATCGATGCCAGCACTGTGACTTCCATCCTGAAACTCCTGACATTCAAAAGTTTCAGGAGCAAATCCCCCAAACTGCTGAGCACCACGCTGAGCCAGCAGAGCACCGAGCACAGGCTGAGCCCATGGAAATGATCACATTGGCTTCAAGTGAGAGAGAGCTGCTGGAACAAAGGTGGCCACAGCTCACTCTAGATCCATGGCAAGAATTAGTGGCTGCAAGTCAGTGGCTGCTGCAGAATTCTTGTTTTCTTCCTTTATTAAAAGGCACTGAATCACTGTGATCAGTTAAATCCAAAGCAGCTCTGGCAGAGCTGATCTCAGGTCTAGAAATCCCTCGTGGCTTTGCAATTTCCTGTAGAGAAGTGATTGAACTGATTTGGTTGGGTTTCTTTTTTTTTTTTTTTTCCCTTTTTGTTTTAATTGCTTTGAAATAATTTGTGAGCAGGTGCACTGATAAACATTGGCTAATTTCCTAACTAGCTGGCAGTGACTTAGCCATTTTCATCAGTCAGTTGTTTTTCCTTTAGGGAGACATTGGGTGGGGGAGAGCTGAAGAGGAAAGCAATGAGTAAAAGGATATATTCAGGTCTGGACACAGCAGCATGTGCCACTGCTCGTAAACTGTGACTCAGTGGCTGGCCCAGGGCACAAAGATCACTCCTTTTTGCAAAACTAACCAGAGAGATTTTATTTCATAACACTCTGGTGGTGTCCCTGAGACTGCTGTTTTTCTGTGGAGTGCTTTGTTTACCTTTCTCCTCTTAATATTTTTGCTCTTACTCTGTTTGCAGTGTAACAATATATATAGGAAATTGACAGACATGTAATTGCTTCATATATTTCAAGAGGAGATTTTCCTGTCTTTTAATACCCATCTTTAATTTTCTGCAGTGGATGAAGATGGTTCCAATATAGAATTAAATTGGAGAACTGAAGCTCATCAACCCATCAGCTACAATGGAAAGTTACCTATTTTTTTTTCTGTGGTCCTCTGAGTGTTTGGAAGATTTGCAAGTGGCAAAAAGATGTGACTGTGTGGGTTTATATTTTATCTTAAAATAAACCAGAGAAATATGCCAAGAATAATAAAACTATTTTTATAACTGAGAGCTCAGGTTAAATACTACCTTGGTTTTTAAGAGTCTTAAGTGTGTACTTGTTACAACATAGGAGCTATTTTTCTTACTCTTTTTTTTTTTTTTTTTTTTTTAGGCTGGACTCAGAAATATTTATAGAGTATGACACAGCCAAACATTCCTTTTTTTTTTTTTTTTTTTTGTTAGTTCATTGTTTTTGTCCTGTACTTCTTGCTGCATGGAGTGAGATGAATGATGTTTATAGGAAGCTCCCAGTTACTGTTGTAAGCAGGAACTACCTCCTACTCTGTGTAAAGGGGAGAGCTGTCACCCCTGAGCTGGCTGAAATGAGGCTTCCCCACTCAGGAGCTGTTTATTCCAACAAAATCTTCTCTCAGGATCAGGTATGGGCTGTGTGAGCAGCAGCCAAGCACAACGTGACCAACTTTGTAGCATTTCAGATGGTTTTATCTTTGTGGGGAAAGACCTGGCCCATTATCACCATTTGAACTTGATTTTTAACTAAAAGATCGAACTAGCTAATAAAGGCAATACCTTTCCTCTGCCTTTCTTGCTTATTTAGCACACTTATCCAACACTTTTAGTACTGAATTCCTGAAGTTCTGCAGGACACAGGACAGCAGCTGCTGAGACACGAGCGGGTCACTCAGCCGTGTGGGATTTGGGAGCAGTTTGGGCCACCCGTGCCAGATCCATCCCACAGGGTGCTGGGCCAGCGTTTTTCCTGCGTGGGGGCAGCTCAGGGGTGGGAGTCTCTGGCTCTGTCCACTGCTACAAAATTAATTACAGTGAAGTGCAACACTTGCACCTTGCTGACTCTTTAATATAATTTTCCGCTTTCTTTTTAATTACCTCAAGGACAGCCTCTTGCCTTTGGGTACTAATGGCCTCAAAATTAGTTGACCAATTCTGGTCATAGCTGTTGGACTCCACACTCTTTCCCTCCCTGCCCACAAGTGGAAGGGAATTCCACAGAGGGAATCTCAGCTTCTCTTCAAGTTTCCAGAAGCGTTTCAAGCGTGTTTATTCCTTCACCTGCAGAGAAACTTTCCAAGCTGCATCCTCAAGATCTGCTGCTGTGGGTATGACAGAAATTCCCCCCAAAATAGCACCACGATGCTCCCCAAGAGGCTGCCCAGCAGCTACACCATCTGTCAAACCCCAGAGAAATTGGTGCAACTTCCTATGGTGAGCTTCTGCATTCCAGTTAAACGTGTTCAGCAGTGGTGGATGAAGGCACTGGATCTCCTCATGAATTGGAAATGCTCTGCTGATGGTTTTAAAGTCCATGTGGGAAACTGAGCTCAAGCCATGCAAGAAGGATCTGCAGAGATCTTGGGTTCTGTATCAGGGCTGCCCTGGATTTGTGGAATGAGAAGGGAAATATTGGGTTAATTTATTTGGGCACTAAATGACTTACACACCAACTGTATTATCGACCTGCTCTGAGGCTTGTATGGAAACTCAAGCAGCTTCAAACTCAGCTGCCTTATTTCTGGAAGCATTACCAATTCCCCTGGGGAGTGCCTTTGCTATTGTATTCCTGTACTGAATTATTATTAAAGAAAACAAAGCTTCTGTTCAGCTCAGGCTTGATTTTCGCAGGGGTGGATGTGGTCTCTGCTGCTTGGCTTTTCTAAAGGAAGTGGGTAGTAACAAAGCTCTGAGTCCTTTCCATGTGCCGTGGGTGTATTTCATAGAATCACAGAATGTTTTGGGTTGGAAGGGACCATAAGGACCATCGAGTTCCAATGTCCTGACATGGTCAGGGACACCTCCCACAGCCCAGGTTACTCCAAGCCCCATCCAACCTGACCTGAGACACTTCCAGGGATGGGGCAGCCACAGCTTCTCTGGGAAACCTGGGCCAGGGGCTCAGCACCCTCAGAGGGAAGAATTTCTTCCCAATATCCAACCTAAATCTCTCCTTTCGCAGTTTAATCCCTTCCCCCTCATCCCATCCCTCCAGGCCCTTGTCCAAAGTCTCTCCCCGCCCTTCCTGTAGCCCCTTCAGGTCACTGGAAGGTGCTCTAAGGTCTCCTTGGCGCCTTCTCCAGGCTGAAGAACCCCAACTCTCCGCCTGGCTCCACAGCCGAGCTGCTCCAGCCCCTCGGGTCACTTCCTCTGGACTCGCTCCAGCAGTTCCGTGCCCTTTCGGTACCGGGGACCCCAGCACCGCAGGGGGGGTCTCAGGGGAGCAGAGCAGAGGGGACAATCCCCTCCCCCGACCTGCCGGTCCCGCCGCTCCAGGTGCCGCCAGGGGCGCCCTCGGTCCCGGCGCAGTGCGCGGGCGGGGCGGCGGCGGCGCCGGGCGCTGCCTGCCCGGTGCGCGGTGCGCGGTTCCCGGTGCGCGGTGCGCGGATCCCGGTGCGCGGCCCGCCATGAACAGCATCAAGAGCGTCCCGGCGCGGGTGCTGAACCGCCGCGGCGGGCACAGCCTGGAGGCGGAGCGGGAGCAGTTCGACAAGAACCAGGCAAGGGCGGCGGAAGGGGGGAGGCGGCGCTCCGGTACCGGCTGCGGTCTCGGCTCGGGGTCGGAGGTGCTGCGGGACCGGCCCGCTCCGATCCTCGGGGCGCGCTGAACGCGGGGGTTTCCCAGGGGAGGTAGGGGGCTCCGGGGATCCTCCGGTGGGTCCGTCCGTCTGTCCGCCCGCCCGCCCCTTCGTCGTCCGTCTGTCCCCGCTGCCGGCGAGGCGCAGGCTCCCCGCCCGCCTCACCGCTTCCTCCCTCCACCGCCCCGGGACCGTCCCGTGTGGGCACCGGCCCCGTCCCGCCGGCCCGCACCGGGGCCGGGTCCCCGCCGTGCGCCCGGGGGGCAGCGGAACCCCGGGCAGGCGAAGTGTGCGGTGTGTGTGTGCGTGTCCGCTCCCGTCCCCGCACCCCCCGGGCCTTATCGGGCAGGTAAACACGGCCGGGAGCAAACAGGGAAAGTTTGATGGCCCCGGCCGTGCCGGCGGGAGCAGCCGAGCCCCGGGGTGGCCGCTGGCAGGAGCCCGGGGCTGCCCTCCGGTGCCCCCCGCCCCGGGAAGTCACTTCTCTGCATCCCTGCCCTCGCCCCCCGGCTGCACGAAACCAGGGGCTGGTTTGAAGCCAGGATTGGGTCCCCCCCACAGCTCTGGGTCACACGAGGGGTCCCCTCGCGGGGGTCAGGGTGCCCCAAGGTGTCACAGGGAACAGAAAGCCCAAAGGTGTTTGTGCCCCGCAGTGTCCAGCTTGGATGGGGGAGTCTGTAGCCCGTCCTGTGGACCCCCGGGGTGGGCAGTGCTCAGGTGTGAAAGTCATGATACCCCCAGCATGGGCAGGGCTGGGGGGGGACGGGCTCACTGTTTGACCCAGGAAAAATAATTGTGACCCCTCTGACTTCTCAGACTGCAAATTCATCAGATACTCAGAGAGGGGAGATTTTCATGACTGTGAGGGTGGTGAGACCCTGACCCAGGTTTCCCAGAGAAGCTTTGGCTGTCCCATCCCTGGCAGTGTCTCAGCCCAGGTTGGATGGGGCTTGGAGCAACCTGGGCTGGTGGGAGGTGGCAACCTGGGGGCTTGGGACTGGATGGTCTTTATGGTCCTTTCCAACTCAAACCATTCCGTGGCTCTGTTTTTCCTGGTTGCTCCTTTGCTTTGTCAGCCCTTCCCTGGCTCCCGGGCTGGTTTGGCCCCAGAGTGTGTCAGCAAAGGCAGGTGGTGATTTCGGGCCTCGCGGGGTCATGGTGCCGAGTAGGAAACTGAGGTTGTTGGGTTTGGGGAGCAACACGAGAAAACCTGCAATTCCGGTTCCTTCTGGACCTGTCTCCTTCAGTTATCCCACCGGGCACCACGGATAAATAATCGTGGTGGGAGCACTGCCCTGTGTGCCAGCGGGCAGCCTGTACCAGGCAGGAGCGTGTCCCTCCTGCCCTGCTGTATTTTTTGTGCTTTTCTGTGGGATTCGTGCCCTGCACGGGTGTGACTTTGCTCACAGCCATGGAGGTGCCTTGGTCAGAGCTGAGCGGGGTGGTCACTCTCTGTTAGAGCTAAGCCCTGGGCTCACCCTGATTTTCACCACCCAGAACTGACCTTTTTTTCCAGCAACTGCTGATAAACTGTCCTAAAGAAGCTTTATCCGAGTGTGGTTTCCTGTAGCAGTGCTTCGGGTGAGAACAGAACAGTTCCAGTGTCAGTGTGTGGGTATTGATCTGCCTTTTACAGCTAATTATAGCAGCTGGAGAGATGGCCACCAGTCACCATCATCTCACCAGGAAGAGATGGGTTGGTGGCACATCTCCTCCACGTGTCTTCACTACCCCAGGGTTTTACACCACCCCAGAGCACGATGCTGCCCAAACCTCCCGAGAAGGCCGGGGTGATGCCTGTGGGTGCAGACCTGTGGGTGCTGGCCCTGCTGTGATCCTGGGTGCTCCTGGGTGACATGAAGGTCTCCTGCTCTACCTGACAACGTTTTTTGAGGTCTCGTGTTGGGGTGATGCTGATGTCCCCCTTGGAATGTCTGAGCATGGGAGGTGGGAAGCTGCTGTCCCACAGTGAGCACTCACTCTGCAGCTTGGCAGGAGCAAAACGTGCCTGTTTTCTGCACTTTTCTTAAACAAGAAGTTTAAAAATCAAACGAGCTCTGGAGCCACCAGGAGTACAGGAGATGTGAGTGCCAAGTGGTGCTTTTTGGGTGTACTTTGGGAAGGAGAAGCGTTAGGAAGGGAACTCTGGAGCAGCTGTTTCCAGTTCAGCTGATCCAGCAGCCCTCATGCCACTCAGCCAGGGAGGTTTTCATCTTGACATCCTGCTGCCAAAAAATCCCCAAAAATCCTGCCCCCCCCCCCCCCCTCCCAGCATCCACCTGCCAGGTGGGGATTGTGGCCCCACAGGATGCTGGGGAGCTGTGGGTGTGGGGGAGGATCACCCCATCATTAAAAGCAGCCTGGAAAGAAAGGGTGGATGTAAACCCTGCTCCTTCATTTGGGTGCTTTGATCCCAGCTTTAGTCACCAGCTTGGTACGTGAGGGCTGTGAGTAAGGCGTTCAGGCTGTGCCCCTGTGGTCTCCCACAGCCCACAGCCCGCAGCCAGGCAGGTTTTGGGGTTCAGACCACCCTGCCAGCAGGGCTGGGGCTGCACTGCTCCTGGCACCTCTGGGGAACCCTTCACAGGTGGTGTGAAGGTTTCAGCCAGGTTGAAAACAGTGATTACAAGGACCTGCCCATCTCCAGATGTGCCCAAGATGTCCCAAGAGGTTTGCTCAAGGGTGAATCTCCTGTCCTTCAGCAGCAGGGCCACCCTGGCCAACACATCTCACCCCCTGCTCATCTCTGGTCCCACCAACCCCTTTTGGAGACCTTCTGGCCAGTCTGGGGTTTGGACCCAATGAAAACACCCCAGGGCCACCAGCCCTGAGGGATTGGTGTTGGTTCTGTGCCCCCGTGGTTTATTTGGCCATGCTGGATGCAGGGGCTCAGTCCCAGTGGTGCTGTGGGGGGCTGGGGACTGCCCCTTCACGGGTCTGCTCTGCTGTGCTGGATGTGAAATGGGTGATGTGAAACCTCTCTGCTGAATCACCAAGGGTGAAACCATCCTCCCCAGCAGCTCCCGGGCTGAGTTTTGGCTGGTTGGGCTGGAAATGAGGTTATGGGCAATAATACCACCAGCACCAATGGGAATTACAGGCTGGTTTTGGGATGGGCCAGCTGGGTCCCAGCCCGATCCCCATCCTGCCAGGCAATGCTGGGTGGCCAAGCTCCTGTCCCCAGGTATGTGGGACAACACTTCCTCTCCCAGGGGTCTGTCCTTGTCTCACACAAGGTTCACCACCTCCCAGCCCTGCCAGGACCAGCATGGGGGTTGGGATGAGCACGTCCTGCTGCACCAAACATGTGGTTGGTGACAAAAGTCCAGGTTCTTCCCCATGCACAGCACCTCAGTGAGGTGCCATAACCCCTGTATCAGCTCTTCTCTGCAAAGATGCATTTCCAAGCCCTGCCTTGTGAAACCACCACTTTGGTGCTCTCCATCCTGTGCTTCACTGTGCTTTCTGTCAGGAAATCAGAGCTTTGGTGTTGGGCCAGGAGGTGCCAGCAGCCCTGAGGAGCTGTGGCACATTCCTCACCAGCTGGGCTGTGGTTGAGGGTGCAGCTTCTGCACCAGGTCCAAGTTTTTGGGTGTCTGCTGAGGTGCTGAATGCTTTGGGAGAGGCAGCTGGGCTTTGGGTGCCTGTTCCTGGCACTCCAGGCTCGTTAACCTTCGGGGATAAGAGGATTACAGAAAGTCAGTGGCTTAGCTCTGCTGCTGCTCTACGGCCCCACATGGTGAGGTAACACCGGGGCTTCCCCAGGAGAGGCAAAAACAGCCCCCTGTCCCATCAGCTGGGCTCAGCATTTTGGGGCTGCCTCATTTACTGGGATGCACTCAAAGTGTTTTTCTTGCTGTTGTCTCCAGCTCATGGGTGCAGCTGTTTTGGGCTCAGTCAGGGTGGATTTGGTGCATCAACACCTTTGACATCACCCCTTTGGCCGGGCATCAGGTTCCTCCTGTATAAGTCAGGAGCACTCAATAACCCAGTATCAGGTTCCTCCTCTTGCAAGAAAGCACCTCGATTCTGAGGCATCCCCTGGCCCAGCAGCTGTGGTGAAGCAGGTGCTTTCCCCAGAAAGGGAAATAAGATTTTTGTAAGGTTTTAGGGGTTGAGCTGCAGGGAGGGACCGGGTTTCTTTTCCGGCAGGAGCGGCGGGGCTGCTTCCTGCCTTCCCAGCTGGGACCTTCTTCCTCCACCACTGACTGAGGGTTTGAGGACACAGGCACAGCCCCAGTGCTTGTGAGAGGGTGAAGCAGCACATTTGAGTCTACAGGGAGCTGAGGTGGAGGAGAAAGATCCTCATCCATCACAGCAACTTGGTTTTACAGCCTGTCATCACTTGGGACACGCAACCACCCCCTGTCTGGGGTTGTCTTTTGGAATAAAATTGTAACTTAAAGCATGCTGGGATAAAACATATTAGAACAAAGATAAACCTCCTCTGGTAATCACATTGCTCTGGATTTTTGCTTCTCTGTAATGGGCATTGTGGCTGCTGCTCCCTCCTTGCTTGGGGGCTGCCTTTTCCCCACGGGCTGTTTGTGTGCAGCAGCATTGCCAAAAAAAATCCAAACAAACCCCACCACCCCCTGGTTCAAAGGCTCCTTGTGATTAGACAAACAACCTTGGAATCTGGCATCTCCCTGTTGTGCTGTAACACTGCCTGGGCACAGCATTGCTGAGTTCAGGCTGCAAAAATGCAAAAATTTGTTTCCTGGGATGGGGAGAGCAGGTGGGGAACATCCACAGTGCGGTCAGTAGTGACCTGGGGATGGGGTTTTTAACAGGATGCTTTGCTTGTGGGGAAAAAAAACCAACCCACAACTATTCTGATGTGTCACAAATATCTTTGAGGTGACAAATGTGTTATAAAATTCAGGGCATTCCCCAAAGTGCCAGTGTTTTGCTTCAGAAGGGACACAGCACGTGTCCAGCAGCACGATCCTCAGCTGGAAGTTCTGCCATGTCCTGCACAAGATCCTCCGTGGTGGCCACCCCAGCTCTGTGTCTGACAGCCACTCTCTCCCCCACTTGCAGGCCATCAGCATCAGCAAAGCCATAAATACCCAAGAAGCTCCAGTGAAGGAGAAACATGCCCGTCGTATCCTTTCCCTCCACTGGCCTGGCCCAGGAGGCACACCCAGTGCTGAGGCAGCAGGGGCTGCACCCCATGGGGTTGGGGCCATGGGAGGTTTGGGAGGTGGGAAACCCACCCAGAGCTTGGTTGGGGGATGGAGGTTTGTCCAGCAGTGAAAATGCAAATGAGCAGTGCAGGGAAACTGTGTTGCTTTGGCAATAAAATGCAAAGGGCCCCATTGTGCCCTGCAGCAGGAAAAAATAAATAGGGGTTTAATGATTTAGCTATGATTTAGCTGGATAAATATCTATGATTTATCTATATAAATATGATTTATCTATATAAATACCTATGATTTATCAGTATAAATATCTATGATTTATCTGTATAAATCTTTATGCTCTATCTGTGGGTGCAGCATTGCACCAGTGATCTCTGTGTCTGTGGAACACTCACCCTGTGTCCACTTTTTAATGAAAGTTGAACAGAAACAGACCCCAGCCCCACCTGTCCCCTGCTCCCCTCTGTGTCTGGTTGGCCTTGACTGCAGGGAAGGGATCATCCTGGGGACTCACCACGAGAAAGGAGCCTTCACCTTCTGGTCCTATGCCATCGGGTTGCCCCTGCCCAGCAGTGCAATCCTCAGCTGGAAGTTCTGCCATGTCCTGCACAAGGTCCTACGTGATGGCCACCCCAACGTGAGTGTCCCCTCCAAAATGTCCCTTTGTGAAATTTGTGGCTCTTGCTGATGTCCCTCTGTGTGGAGGGTGGGTTTCCTTCCTCGCCCTGGCCACCTTTCTCAGGCTGGGGGGCTGTGAAGCTCTCTGTTACCTTATATCTGTGAAACCTCCTCATGCAAAGCCCCAACCTCTGGGTGCCATTGAACGACTTCTCCAAAAATTGGAGCAACATCAGGGTCTGGATCTGTTCCCTTTCCAGCTTCAGGCTGGGCAGGTGGGGGAGCTCACCCAGCTCTCTCCCAGCCCCACCATGCCACATCCCTCCCATTTTACATCTCCAGGTCCTCCAGGACTGCCAGAGGTACCGCAGCAACATCCGAGAGATGGGGGACCTGTGGGTGAGTGGGGAGAAGTGGAGGTTTTCACCTTCCTGGGTGATTTGCCTTCCTGGGGGTTTTGGGGTGGGTGGTGAAAAGCAGCATGGGCACAGGGAGGGCAAAGCCCCACCTGAAACAACCCATTGCTCTGGGTGATGGTGAAGAAAGTCAAGAGCCACAGGGCTGGTGGAAGTTCAGTGACACACGTGGGCTCTGCTGGGTCTGGATTGCTCCAGATATTCCATGATTTCCCTCGTGTCTCTGGCAGGGCCATTTGCATGACAGGTATGGGCAGCTGGTGAACATCTACACACGGCTCCTCCTCACCAAGATCTCCTTCCACATCAAGGTGAGAGACTCTGCCACCTTCACACCTCACCGTGCTGGGGGACAGGGCTTCACCAGGGCTTGTGTCCTATCAGCAGCAACTGCTTGGTTTAGTTTGGGATTTATTTTTTTTTTCCTTTTACCCAGCATCCTGAGTTCCCCGCGGGCCTTGAGGTGTCGGATGAGGTGCTGGAAAAGACAGCAGGGACAGATGTGAACAACATGTGAGTGGCCTGGCAGGAGCCAAGCACCCAGCTCCCTGTGAAATGAAACAATTCCTGCTCAGGGCAGCCACCGGGGGCTTAGAAATTGGTCGGATGGTGCCTGATCCCTCCAGCACCCACAGAGTGGTGAGGAGTGTAAAATGCAGGGAGCAAACCCACCAAATTCTTGTCAGTCTGAGCACCTGCAGCCAACGGGAGGAGCCAGGGTGTATCTGCCACCGGGTGATGGGGTTTTTGGTTTTTTTTGGCAGCTTCCAGCTGACGGTTGAGCTGTTTGACTACCTGGACTGCGAGCTGAAGCTGTCAGAGTCAGGTGAGGAGGCAGCAGGTCCCTCCCACTCGCCCCGGGGCTCTTGAGCAATAGTTTCACTCTTTGGTCAGGAATGGAGTTGCAGCTGGGGAGGCTGAGGTCGGAGGCTCAGGTCCTCATCGTCCTGTGATGAGGTTTCTGAGGTTGTTTCTCAGTTGGATTCTCCTGCTGATGCTCTGTGGAAGCTGTTGTAGGAAAATATTTAAGGCTCGTGGCTGCTTGAGCAATGCTGGGTGGTGTTTTCAGAGCAGTGCTGCTCAGAAAAATGGTTTTATTTCTTTTTGATAGATCCCTGTTAATCATATGTGTTACCCAAATCCTTCCTGACTCCCTGAAGCAGAGGATGGGGCTGTACCTCTTTCCAAATACCTCCAGGGAGGGCTGGAGACCCCTGTCCTGTTTGGTTTTCTCACCTTCTTCTCCAGGAATTTTTAGGTGGCTTAAAAATGTGGCCAGTCAGGGCTGCCCTGGAAAAGAGGGCACAGCAGGAGAGACCAAGCTCCCGTCAGCCTCCCCACTTCTCCTCCTGACCCAGTTATACAGAGAATTTATATTCATAAATACTTAAAAGCTGAGCTGGGGAAGAAGCCAGAGTGGAAACGCTGGCTGGCTGGCTGCCAAGGGAAGGGATCCGTTTCCCAGCCGGGGCAGACGAGGTTGTGGTGCTGGCGGGTCCCTCCCCTGCCCTGGGATCCTCTCCCAGCTGTGTCCATTATGAACCAGAGCAGAACCTCACCCTCCCCAGCTTCATCCCGCAGGAGCGGCTCCGGAGGGCAACCCTACTGCTTTTGCATCATCTTGGGGTTAAATCCCTCCTTTTTGGGGCCAGGATAGCAGGGGCAGAGCCGAACACCCCTTCCTTCTGCCTCCGCGCTCCCTTTGGGTGTTTTTTCCTAGCACGGAGCGGGGTTGTTCCCAGCTCGGCGGGACGGGGCGGGCAGCAATCGCCGTCCCGTGTCCTGGCAAAGTCCCATTCCCGGTGGTTAATGATCAAACCGAGTGGCCCGGAGCAGGGTGGGTCTGTAAACACAGCTCTGGCGCCTCACCGTGCCCAACCCCGCAGTTTTCAGGCAGCTCAACACCTCCATGGCCGTCTCGCAGATGTCGGCCGTGCAGTGCCGCCTGGCCCCCCTCATCCAGGTCATCCAGGACTGCAGCCACCTCTACCACTACTCTGTCAAGTTGATGTTCAAGCTCCACTCCTGTGAGTCCCTGGGCTTTTCCCAGCTCAGGCTTCTGTCTGGATTTAGGGATCGGGGTTGTGTGGAGGGAGGCATCTGTCACCACGTCCCTGTGTCCCTAAGGATGCTCTCTGTCCCACGTGGACATCCCAGATAAAGGATTTGTCCATGAGGAATTCAAACCAATGTGCTTTGGCACAGCAGTGTGGGATTGCTGGGCAGCATCACCCTGGGGGCCTTGTGGGGATATTTTGGGGTTTCCACATCCACCTCTCCCTGTGCTGTGTCCCTAATCCCTATGCCAGGGATAGGGACACCCTACTCCCATCCTGACTGCTCATATCCCACTACCACCTGAGGGTCTTTACCCTCTGGCTTTTGCCACCAGAGGGATGTGGGCAGATGTGGATAAATTTCCAGCTCTGGATCAGTCAGAGCCATTCCCCCCATTGCCACAGGTCTGCCAGCTGACACGCTGCAGGGACACCGAGACCGTTTCCACGAGCAGTTCCGCAGGTAACCCAGGGCTTGTGGAAGTCCACCCAGGTAAGGTGGGCCAGCAGGGACCTGCCAGGTCCTCCCCCCACCTCCCTTGTGAATGTTTTTTTCTTTACTTTCCTCTCCAGCCTCAAAAACTTCTTTAAAAAAGCATCTGACATGCTGTATTTCAAGCGGCTCATCCAGATCCCCCGGCTGCCAGAGGTAGGGTGGGATTTCAGTCCTGTGTGGGATCACAATTTAGGGACACTGCAGAGGGACCCTCTGGTCCATCTCAGCAGCATGGGGGTGGCTGCCTGTGGCAGTCTCTGAAACACCAGGCAGTGCCACCACCGATTTCTTTTTCCCTTTTAGAGCCCCCCGAATTTCTTGCGGGCGTCTGCGCTGGCCGAGCACGTGAAGCCTGTGGTGGTCATCCCTGAGGAAGCCCCTGAGGATGAGGAGCCAGAGAACCTCATTGAGATCAGCACAGCTTCCACCATGGAGCCACAGGTGAGGACACAGGGATGGGAACCTTGGTGGGAAAGGGACAGGCACAGGGATGGGAACCTTGGTGGGAAGGGGACAGGCACAGGGATTGGAATCTTGGTGGGAAAGGGACAGGCACAGGGATGGGAATCTTGGTGGGAAGGGGACAGGCACAGGGATGGGAACCGTGGTGGGAAGGGGACAGGCACAGGGATGGAAACCTTGGTGGGAAGGGGACAGGCACAGGGATGGGAATCTTGGTGGGAAGGGGACAGGCACAGGGATGGGAACCTTGGTGGGAAAGGGACAGGCACCTGCAGCCTGGCTCAGCTCAGCACCCTCCATCTTCCCCAGATCACCTCGGATATATTTGACCAAACCTTTGGGCCACCCAATGGCATTCGGGATGACAGGTAGGGAGGGTCTGTGGTGGCAGAGGGAGGGAAACTGCTGCTGTCTGTGTCCAACCTTTGGGTTTGCAGGGATGCACAGATCGAGAGCCTGAAGAGGGAGGTGGACATACTCCGGGCAGAGATGGAGAAGATCAAACTGGAGGTAAACTGGGGAGCAGCTGGTGTGGGAGAGCGGGGTGGTTTTTAGTGGTGTGGCGTGGAAACCTCCATGGGATGCAGCAGAAGAGGGGTTCTGACACCCAACTCAGTATTTTGGGACCTCTCTCCATTACAAGACTCCTGATGGAGATGGGGTAGAGGCACATGAGACCTGTCCCAACCAGCTGTTAGCAGATGGGACAGAATGTCCTGTGGGATGAGGGCAGAGCTTTCCTGGGCATCTCCTGCCTGCTTTGCCCAAATCCCAGCTGGGTGGGGATGCTGGGGCCTGGGTGGGTCCTGATGATGTCCTGCAGGCCCAGCGCTACATCACCCAGCTGAAGGCACAGGTGAACAGCCTGGAGGGGGAAGTGGAGGAGCAGAGGAAGCAGAAGCAGAAGGCACTGGTGGACAACGAGCAGCTACGAGATGAGCTGGAGAGGCTGCAGAGGGTGAAGCAGGACAGTGACAGGTCCCAGAGGCTCTGTGCTGAAGCAGAAAGTAGGTGCCCCACAGGGCCTGTCATCTCCATCCTTCATCTTCCTATGAGGAGAGGCTGAGGGAGCTGGGGGTGTTGAGGCTGGAGAAGAGGAGGCTCAGGGGAGACCTCATCACTCTCTACAACTCCCTGAAAGGAGGAGCCAGGGGGCGGTTGGGCTCTTCTCCCAAGTAAGAAAGAGGCCATGGGCTTAAGCTCTGCCAGGGGAGGTTTAGGTTGGATATTAAGAATAAATTCTTTACAGAGAGGGTGATCAGGCATTGGAATGGGCTGCCCAGGGAGGGGGTGGATTCTCCATCCCTGGAGGTTTTTAAGAAGAGACTGGATGTGGCACTCTGTGCCATGGGCTGGGAACCATGGGGGGAGTGGATCAAGGGTTGGATTGGATGATCTCAGAGGTCCTTTCCAACCTGGCTGATTCTGTGGTCTGGGGGACACCTGCTGATGGTTTCTTACCCTGTCCAGAGAAAGCCAACGCCACCGAGATCCGCTACACGAAGCTGAAGGAGAAGCACAGTGAGCTGATCAACACACACGCTGAGCTCCTGAGGAAGGTAACACTGCTGCCTGTGCCAGGCAGGGGGCAGCTGCTGCCATTGTCCCTCTGTCACCACCCTGTGCCCAATGTCACCTCGTATTGATCCTGACAGCCTTGACCTGTGAATCTCTGAGCAGTGGGTGGGGGGCAGCCCTTGAATTCTCACCCAAGGATGGTCAGTGTTTGGGAGGCTGGGAAAGAAGGCATCTCTGAGCTACCCCCCAAGATGGAATTTGGGCAGAATGAGCGTGGTGGTGGCCAGGGTCCCTCCTCCTAACACTTGGTGAGCTCTGTGTCTCCGTGCAGAATGCTGACACTGCCAAGCAGCTGACGGTCACACAGCAGAGCCAGGAGGAGGTGGCACGAGTCAAGGAGCAGTTGGCCTTCCAGGTGGAGCAGGTCAAGCGGGAGGCTGAGATGAAGGTGAGGTTCCACAATCCCACAATTCCAATTGATGGCGTTGGGTGTGCTTTCATTTTCTGGAACCCAAAAAATTCCTGCCCTGGAGAAAGGACCCCTTTTAGACCTCCACCTCCTAAGACCCTGAAAAACCCCTCTTGCAAAACATGGTTGGACTCATTCCTGCCATCCTGGCCGTGCACTGGTGCTGAGTGTGGCTGAGCCCCTGGTGTGATTGCAGCTGGAGGACCAGAGTGTGCAGCTGGAGCAGATGAGGCAGGAGCTGGACACCCGTCGGGAGGAGCTGGACCAGGCGCAGCGCTCGCTCAGCCACGCCAAGCAGGTAGGAGGCTTGTGCCCAAAATTTGTGCCCAAATGCCCATCACAAATCCCTGTCCTTGTCACTCCTGCCATTGCTGCCAAGCCAGCAGTGCGAGCAGCATCCCAGGGAGCTGAATGTGAAGCTACCTCACGGGTGTAATGAGCTGGGCACATCCTCAGCATCCTGCTGCATAAGCACTGGGCTCACAGCACTGGCTGTCACGGTGATGGGTGAGTAACAAGGGTCTCCTGGCCCTGGTGACAGGCAGGTGTGGAGCTCAGTGCCCAGGTGGAGGCCCTGCACGCTGAGAAGGAGGTGCTGAGGCGGTCAGTGAGTGAGAAGGAGTGTGAGCTGCTCTCTGCCCGGGGCCTCGTCGAGGAGAAGGAGCTGCAACTGAGCCAGGAGGCTGACAAAGCCATGAGGGAGATCCGGGAGCTGCAGGGCAGGCTCCTGGAGAAGGTATGGTGCTCCATGGAGAGCCTGGTGCCCCTCTGCTCGCTGGGGCAAGGTGTTTTTTGAAGATATTGAGTACCTGAGGGGGTCAGGAGAGCCATTGCTGATGTAGCTGGTGGGATGTGACCTGCACTGGCAATACCGGGATGCTTGGGTGCAATCTGTACATGAGCTCCTCTAGGGATGTGCTGGTGACAGGGCCATGGTGACAGGGGTCCTGTTCCCTGGCTGTGCCATCTGAATGTCTCTCCTTTACTTCAGAGCAACCAGGAGCAGAACCTCCAGCAGAAGCTGTTGGATGAGCAGTTCAGCATCCTGCAGGAGGCAGTGCGGGAAGCTGAGGACATCCTCCGGGATGCTGTGGCCAAGCTGGATGATCCACTGCACGTCCGCTGCACCAGCTCCCCAGGTACACCCTGCTACACCCCACAGCCTCTTCTCCCTCCAAGGTGGAGAATGTTGCACCTCAGATTTCTCCAGGTGTTTTTTTTTCCTGCCAAACATCACACCAAAGGAGGCCAGGGTCAGCCTTCCCAGGAGGGAATTTTTAGTTCTCATCTCAGCACTGATCTGTGCCAGTTTTAGTGTTGTTCCCCAGGCAGGGCTGTGAGGACCTGAGCTGGCTTGGCTCTGCTCAGTGGTTCCTCATGGAATCTGCACTCATGCTCAGGCAAACACTTGGCAGCCTGGCTGCTCTAATGAGGATGAATTAATTGCAGATTACCTGCTCAGCCGGGCTCAGGCAGCTCTGGAGTCCACGGACACCCTGGAGAACGGGCACGCGCAGTACGTGGCCTCCATGGCAGGTACCTGGGGCTGGGGGCCAGCAAGCAGCCTTGCTTGCATCTTGCTTTTACTTTTAATCCTCCAGCAGCATCCAGCTGGCTGGGGGCCATCATCAAGTGTGCAATGTCCTGGTGACAGAGGGACACAGCATGGGGAGTTGGTGGGGTTCCTTTGTGCTCATTCAAGGAGCAGTCAGCAAGCTGGAGGGGTCAATACCCACCTCTCTGAGCTCTTGTGCTGCTCCTTGGGTGCCTTCGAGGGTGGCTCACACCCTGCAGCACGTGGCAAGTGGTAGCCTGGGCTGGCAGGACCTGACCACCTCCTCTTGCTGGCAGATGCTGCGGGGCTGGTGGGGGCTCTGGCTCTCTTCTCACACCTGACAGCTGACACCATCCTCAACGGCGGCGCCACGTCCCACCTGGCTCCCACCGACCCCGCTGACCGTGAGTTCAGGGGATGGTTTGCTCGTGTGGGGCTTGGGGGTGGTCATGCAAAGCCACCAGCATGGTTTCTCCAGGTCTCTGTGCTCCAGTTCCCAACATTCCCTCCCCTTTAATGTCTCTTCTTGGTATGGAAATGTCCCTTTGCTCCTGGAAGCCAATTTTGGCTCTTTTGAAAGAAATTTGCAGGATGCCACCAATGCTCATCATCATCTCTGTGGCCAAAGAGGAGGGTGGCAGGGCTGGGATGGAGGGACTCTTGCTCAGTGACCCATCCTCTCCTCAGGGCTGATGGAAACGTGCCGGGACTGTGGGCAGCAGAGCTTGGACTACCTGGGGAAGCTGAAGGACAAGCAGAGCGTGGGACACGCGGAGCTGGGGGACGTGAGGCGGGCACTGCAGGGGGTCCTGCAGCTGGCCCAGGTAGGAGATGACACCCAGCACACCCACGTTCCCTTTGATCGAGTTTTGCCACCTTAATTTGGGGCATTTCTTCCTGCTGTGCCGTGTTTGGAGCACATATTGTTCTGCCCTTGTCATCTGCAGAACACAGCTCCTGCAGCTTTATGTATTTTGGTGGAACAAAAGAGAGTAAGATAACCTTGGTTTGGTGTTATTCCTCACAAATATTCCCTTCTCTCCCTCTGCCTAAAACCTTCTGGTGGCTGCTGCCTCCTCTGGCAGGAACTGAGGCCCAAAAGCCTCGATATCAAGCAGGAAGAGCTTGGGGACATGGTTGAGAAGGAGATGGCCTCCACCTCCGAGGCAATTGAGGATGCTGTCAGGAGGATAGAGGTGAGACCAAGCTGCAGGATGGGCCATTTTGGGGCAGCAAAATCTCCATTCCTCCTCCTTCCTGCTCACTCCCACAGCAGCATGGTGTCCAACCCTTCCTTTTGTGCTTCCCAACAGGAGATGATGAGCCAGGCCAGGAGTGAGAGCTCTGGTGTTAAGCTTGAAGTTAACGAGCGGTGAGTTTGGGGAGGTGGCAAGTGACTGCACGTGGTCTCAGACAATTGTTTGCAGCTGCTTAGAAGTAGCCTGCAGGCTGCTTGGTCTCCAGAAAAGACCCATTTTCTAACTGAGACCAAAGCTCTTTCCCTGGACACGGCATTGGAGGGTGCTGATCACTTTTTTCTTGTTTCCCTGTAGGATTCTGAACTCCTGCACGGATCTAATGAAGGTCAGTCCTGCAGAAACCAAGCTGGGGGGTCAGAACTCTGTAATAACTTCCCACTATCAGCAGTGTCAGGCCTGCTCTATAAAATCCCCAACACCCAAACTTGTTTTAATTCATTCCAGGCTATTAGACTTCTTGTAACAACATCTACAAACCTACAGAAGGAGATAGTAGAAAGTGGCCGGGTAAGTCCTTCCCTACACTTGTCTCTGGCACAAAATATGGGAGAATTTCCTTTTTTTTTTTTTGCAGAAACATGCTGAATTTCACACTTTCTTGTATTAGTGGCGCTTGGGCAGTCCTGCCAAGCTCTTCATGTTTGACTTTATATATAAACTTGTGTATAGTTATATTTTATATGAGTGTTTTATATGGATTTATATATTGTATATTAAGACACAACTTAACACAGGCTATAATGTTCTCATAACAACAGGGGGCAGCAACAACTCAGGAGTTTTATGCCAAGAACTCACGCTGGACTGAAGGGCTGATCTCTGCCTCCAAGGCCGTGGGCTGGGGAGCCACGCAGCTGGTGTAGGTACCCCCAAAACCTCTCCCATGGCACCTTTGTGTGGCTTTTCTCTCTGGGCAAAGCTCCATGTTCTGTATCTGGATTTGGCCCATGCTTCTCCAACACTCAATAACCCAAACTGTCCCCCTGCATGGAGCTTTAGTGCTAATTTCTTATTGCAGCCTGGGGAAGAGCACACTGTCACCAAAATAGGGACTGGCAGGTCCTCCCTGTTGGGAAAGTGTGAAAGTTGCCACAAATACTCCAGGTCTTTGTTCCTGCCCAGCTGGTCATGGTGGGGATCGGGGCAGGTTTTCCCCATGCCAGAGCAGGACCTGTGGAGGCAAAGCTTTAAAAAAATCTCATCCACTTCATGAGGGAAACACAGTCCCAACTGCTTGGGTATTTTATACCCCTCCAAAACTTTTGGATCTGGGCTCTGAGTACTTGCTTTGTAAATGAGCTTTAAATAATTAACAGGCAAAGCTGCTGGTTCAGAGTTTGATGCTGATTTCTGTGGGTATGGCAGGAGGTAAATAACCTGCACTTGTGCCCAGGGACTCTCTCTAATATCATCTCCCTTCTGATCCATAATGCAGGGAGTCAGCAGACAGAGTTGTCCTGCACATGGGCAAATATGAGGAACTGATTGTCTGCTCCCATGAAATTGCTGCCAGCACAGCCCAGCTGGTGGCTGCCTCCAAGGTGAGTGTCCCAGTATGGGTCATCAGTGTTGAAGTAATTTTATTCCTGGTGTTGTCCCACAGATGTTTTGGGGCAGTGGCCTCTGGCTGTTCTGTCCAGCTCTCCTGCAGCATCTTCCCAGAGCAGGGAGGAAGGGAAGCTCTTAACTATTTCCAAATCAGTCTGTGATTAAAGCTCCTGCTTGCCTTAGAAATATAGATGTGTAAAACATCCCTTCTTCCTCCTGCCAAGCTGATTATGTAAAGAAAATGTTGATACTTAATGAGAAACCCAGAGCAGGCAACTGCAGGAGGCAGCATTGAGTCTGATGGACTATCTGTCCTTGCCACCTTTCCTGTTGGTGTGGGCAAAAAGGATGCACAAACAGGGATGCAGGTTGGGGGTAGGAGGATCCAAACTGCTTTTTTTTACAGCAGATGGCTTTAAATCGAAGAGCGTGGTTGAAGAAAAAAATAGCTCTGTCTTCACTCATGTTGCTTACCCTTGTGTGCTTGGCTCACAGGTGGTTTGGTGTCCTGGGGCTGAAAAGGCCCTTCAGGCATCACCTTGAATATCTGTGAGGGAATAAGCATCAGAAATAATTCCTGATGGAATATCAGGGATGAGCAAGTGTCCTTCTGTCCATATCTCCTTCTCATCCTTGATTTTTCACACCCGAGGGCTGTTCTGACACGGTGTGGTGATTTTCTTCACTCCAACCCAGAAGATGGCTGCCTGGGGGCTCCCTGGAGGGGGTGTGGAGGTGCCATGGTGGAGACCCTCAGCCTTCCCTCTGCTTTTTGCAGGTGAAAGCTGAGAAGAGCAGCAGGAACCTGAGCCGGCTCCAGGAGTGCTCACGGAATGTCAACGAGATGGCAGCCAACGTGGTGGCTTCCACCAAGTCTGGGCAAGAGCAGATTGAGGAGAAAGGTGAGGGTTTTGGGCAAGGAAAGAGGAGAAAATCCCTCTCCCCAAATCCCTTTCTGCCCTGGGCTCTCCTTTTGGCTCATGAGGGTCCCCTGCAAGGCTCAGGGAGGACCCTCTGCTTTTCCCCACAGACACCATGGACTTTTCGGGCATGTCCCTCATCAAGCTGAAGAAAGAGGAGATGGAAACACAGGTGCGGCCATCAGGGGGGGTTCAGCCAGACCTTCCTCAGGAGGGTGCCCTTGGTGATGACAAAAGGGGGGTGGTGGGGGACAGATTGCACGCTGGCGCTGCACGTAGACCGAGATTTTTTTTTTTTTTTTTTGGGTGCAGGTGAAGGTGCTGGAGCTGGAGAAGCGTCTGGAGGGCGAGCGGGTGCGTCTGGGGGAGCTGAGGAAGCAGCACTACGGCCTGGCCGGGGCCTGCGACATGGCGGAGGACGGGGAGGCCAAGCCGGCGGCGGCCCCCAGGAGAAGCATCCTCAAGAAGCCCCCCCTGGCCCAGAAGCCCGGCCAAGGGGAGGTAGGGTCCCCAAGAGGGGTACTTGGGGGGTGCGTTCACTGCACGGGTGACTGATATTTGGGTTGATTTCTCCTCTTTTTTTTTTTTTTTCAGCTTGATCGAGGCACCGGCCCACACCTGCCTCCTGGGGCCATCTTGTAGAGGTGGCGTTGCCTTTGCGCTGCCGTGCCTTCCCGCACAGGGGTCTCCTCACTGCAAAAACTGGACGTTTGTTGTGGGTTTTTAATATACTTTTTTTTTTCCTTTTTTTTTTTTTTTTTTTTTTCTTCACTTGATTCCTATCCACAGGGCTGGGGGGGCTCCTGCTGGCTCCCCTCCTCCTCCTGCCCTGCCAGCCACCTCTCCCCGGTTTAATTTAATTTGAGGGGTTCATTTGGGTTAATTTTTTTTTTTTTTTTTTAATTCAACTTTATCAGCACTAGAAGTTTCCAGTAAATGTAGCTCTCTACTGTACTGCTCAGACCCTTTCGAAGAACTGTGAAGCATTTTTTTAAAGTAGGAAAACGTTGGGCTTTCCTTGCAACCGTTTTTTAAATTCCCCTTTTTCAGCCTGAGGAATAATTTGATTTTTTTTTTTTTCCAACAAGGGACAAGCCCTCAGCAGCAAGGGACACGTTAGCCTTAGCCAGCACAAGGAGCAGAACTTTTGTAAGGGAAAAAGCAGTTACCAGCACACACTGGCAATAAGGATACAAACAGCTGGGTTTGTTTTGGGTTTTTTTGTTTGTTCGTTTTTTGATTTTTCCTTTTCTATTTTTTATTACTACAGCAATGCCAAGGGATCCGTTGCATTCTGTTTTATATTTAAGATGATTAGCAGAATTAAATCTAACCGTGGCCTAGGGGAGCCGGGGCATAGGGAATTCTGCAGCAATAAGGAATTACTGATGTGGAAAGACATGGGGGGAGAAGAAAGGAAAAAAAAAAAAAAAATCCTGTCAGCTGTTTCTTCCCTTGGAGCTGCTACCATGATGTAGATGATTAAAGAAGCAATATTTAAAATACACGGTGTGGTGTCTGGTCAGCTTGGTGGTGGGGAGGGGACCAATGCAAGGGGTCAGCCTGTTGAATTTTGGAATTTTGGGGCAGTGACATGGCCAGAAAGTGTTTTGAAGGAATTAGTTAAAGCACAGGAGTGGGCTGGGGGGGTTTGTAAGGGACACAGATGTGTTTTGGCCCTGTGCCCTCTGAGGGGTTGTGTGGGGTTATATATGTGTGATACACACACAAATATATATATATATATATATATATATATATATATATATATATATATCTGTATGAGAAAGTATGAATAGATACATTTGTATGTACATACCTCTGTGTATATAATCTACACACAAATCTATATCTTGCCCTATAGCTACCTATGTATATAGATACTGATGACTATCAAACTATGTATGTATCATGTTGGGGTTTTTTTCTGTGTACATATATATGTATAGTTGTATAGTCACACTTCCTAGCTCTATACTTATATATCTGTAGCTGCAGTGGTAAATATGTGCATAGACACATCTATACTGCTCTCTCTGTAGATAGATACAGAGCATCCTATCTATCTGTGCCTAAAAAAATCTCTATAAATATTATGGAGAGCATATATATGTGTGTGTGTATGGTGCTGTGTGTGCTCCTTTATAATATATCCTTTATAATATATTCTTTCTTTTTATATATAATATATTCTTTTTATCTCTATTTATATATATTTATATATTTTTTTATATATACATATATAATTTATTGATATTTGTATACACACACACACATACATATGATAGCATATATTGTTAATATTTGTCTGCAGATAGAGCTGTATTTGTGCAGCTGTCTCTGTCACCAAGGTTTCCCTTCACCTTCCAGGCAGGGCAGCACATTAATTTCTGTTGCCCATCACCACCCCATGGCTCTCAGGGGCAGCCAGGGTGAGCAGCAGCTTTACCCAAGGTAAGGAGCTTAAATAAATAAAAACCAATCCAGCCCCAGCAGCATGGGGGCAGGATCAGTGCTGCCTTCCAGCCAGGGCAGCTGCTACCTGTGCTTCTCAGGCCCATGGGAACACACCTGCAAGAAATGTGGGGGTTTTTTTTGGGGGTTTGTTGTTTGTTTGTTTGTTTTTGTGGTTTTTTGGTTTTTGGGTTTGGTTTTTTTTTTTCATTCTGTCATTACTGGGAGGACCTGTGGGGGCTGAGGGTCACCACACCTCTTGGAGCAACCTGGATGCACCAATGAAACTGAGCTGAAGGATTTGGAGCGTGGCCAAAGGGGTCAAGACAGAGCCTTTGTGTTTAAGAGGAGATTTGTGAGGGTCCTTTTGAAAAAAGACTAAAATTAACATTTTCATCTAATTCCTTCTGCCCTCTCCAGCCCGCAGAACCCATTACAAACCGATTTCATACAAGCCACAATAAACCCCCCAACTCTTAGTGTCAGTGATTAACAATTGGCTGTCATGCAGGCTGCTAGATTTACAAGTTGCTGTAGCTGAGGAAAACACACTTAGAAGGTATTTTATTTTTTATTTTAGCTCTGCAGCAGCCTCATGACTGCTTAAGATTGCTGCAGTTGCACGTCACAGAACAACCTCTCCAGTTTTCTGAGCAACCACTCCAGGCAGCACAGCAAGAAGCCACAGTTCTCATTTCCCAGCCAGCCACGTGCCCCGCTAAAAGGCTTTGGTGGTAATACTGGTGTTACTGGGCAAGGCAAGCAGCTGGGTTAATCCTGCAAGTTACAGCCAGAGCTTCTCCATCCCAAGGATTTCCATCCTGCTCTGCCTTTCCATGAAGCTTCCAAGAGGCTCTGATTCACAGCAGGAAGGGGAGAGCTGGGAGAGGCTCACCCAGCCCTGTCCCTCAGGTGGCTGCTGCCACATCAAGTGACAATATCTGGCATGACACAGCAGCTCTGCCCTCTGAGTTTTGTGTCTTTCAGAAGCCTTTTGGCTCAAGGAAGTGCTTGCTGCACTTGCTCACAGTTTATTTATAGAGCATGATAAGGATGGGAGCCTGACATCACCCTACCCACTCACACCATTACATTTCCTAATGGAAAAACACTCATTGCCCCAGAGCTCACTGCCCTAAATCTGGCCACAGCTTTAGTGACAGTTTAAAGAATTTTAAAAAATTAAAATGTGGCTTTAAGAAGGATGCTGTGGGTAACTGACACTTGTTCAGTGATCACCATGAGTTACTGAGAGGGTTTCTTAATGAGGCTGCAGATACAAGAACTCAGACCAGCAAAGGCTCAAAGAATAGCAGCAAAAAATAAAAACAAGCCCCAAAAGCCACCTGAAGTATAAGCTCTGTGCTAAAGTAACTTTTTATACCAACCTGAAGCTTATTGCCTGGGTAAGGTTTTATTAACTCCTGTACGTGTTGGAAAGCACTTTGAAAGATGAAAAATAAAATAAAGAACTCACAACTGCAAACTCTGTAGACAAAGGTTTATTATGAGGCTCTGTCAAGACATCCTGCTGTACAGGATCCAGTTGGCTCATGGCTTTAAATACCATTATTGTATCCCTGGTGACAGGAAGATGTTTAACTTGATGTGCAACTGAGAACAAACTTTACTCAGTGCCTCTAAGCAAAGCTCTGGAAAATAACCGTGCAAAATTTGTGAAATATGGCATTCTGCTCCCTTCCACCAAAGTTAGGATGGTGCAATTTATTTTTTCCTGAAGCAGCTTTCAGACAGGCTGTTATCAAAGCCCTCCTTTCCCCACCCTTTGGTTCAAGCAGCAGCAAAATCTCCACTAACCACAAATTAGTTTGAACACAAACACACAAAGCAGCTGAAGTTCAGGAACTGGATTCCTGTAGAGAGCAGAGTTTACAAAACAGAAGTGTCTCAGATCAGGGGGTGAAAAAAAAAAAAAAACCAACCCCAAACACTGAAATCAAGCACACAAATAGAAAACAGTTCTATGCCCTAGGAAGTCAGGTTAAAAAAAAAAAAAAAAAAAAGCTGCTGTAAAAGTATGGTTCTGAGAGCCCTGAATTAAAGCCATGAGCAGCAGCCACCCATTTACAAGTTATTTTATTGCTCTTCTGTGCCAAACCTGCCAGAAGTGGGGACTAAGGCACCAGTTGCCTCTATTCTCAAATACTTCCTGAACAGCCCAATCAGGAAAATTACTTGAAAATACAAAAGTATTACAATAATTAAATGCTTCCTAAGGATGCCAGTTTAAACCAAAACAGAAAAAAATCAGAGTATTATGCAGCCCCCTTACTAACCATCTACCCATGCTGGTAGTGTGAGACAAGTAACACACACCCCAGCCCAAAGGATATTATTACATTTCCACATTCATCCCAAATTCAGCATTTTCTCCTCAACCAGCTGTTCCTTCAGTGCAGCCACTTTGCCACCTCCCATCCTCCCCAGGATGCAAGGCAGCTCCTCATGGAGCTCTCAGAAATCAGCCCCATTCTGAGCAAGGGTTACAGGACAACGTGCAACTCTGCTGGCACCTTGGAAGGTGTGGTGAGAGGAAATGTTTTTAGCTTTGAAGAAAAAAAAAAAGAATTCCTGCTCCTCACCTACACGAGTGCAGAACAAGCACCCTTGAAGAGGTTGGAGGTAATAAGGAGCAGCAGAAAATAGCCTTTAGCCTCCAGCAGGAGCCAGGGTTTAATGTGTGTGCTAAGGAGTCTCCCAGCCTCAGCAATCTGTGATTTGTCCTGCAGGTAGGAAATAAAATGAAGATTTGGCCTCACCTGAGACCAAGAGCCCCCCAGTCTGCCCAGGGCCAGGCTGCTTCAGGGAGAAGGCACCAGGCTCAGGAAAACTTCCCTAAAACCTCAGCTGAGCCAAAAATCCCACAGAAGAATTCAAAAGTAATTACACGTGTCCTTTTCTGGGTGACAAAGTCTCAGAGAGGTCAACAGACATCCCCACAGCAGACGTGTCTCAGGGTTGATTATTAATACACAGCCAGGAGAGGACTCAAATTACAGGAACAAGAGCTACAGAGGGATCTGTGTGGGCTTGCAGAACCTTCAAAGTCAGGTTCCAGAGAGAAAGGACAAGTCAACACCATGGGAAATGCTGCCAGTGGATTGCTGACATTTTTTTTTGGTGTTGTTTTTTATCCATTATACAACTGACATTTGACTGCCCCACCTGGCAAGGTGAGCATCCTGGATTACTCCCCCTTCACACAGAAAAATCCCCTCCAGAACCATCTCCTGGTGCCCACGAGTCCTGGGCCTCAGAACTGCCACCACCTGGTGTTTTCTGCACATCTTCAAGCTGGAAATTCTTCAAGCCCAGCCTCAGAACTGCAGTTTTTACAGAATGCCATCTCCTCCCCTGCCCACCAGCACTGAGTCAGCACTGCCAGCTTTCCTGTTCCCTAGTTCTGCATCAGCAGAAGGGTAGGGAACATCCCTCAGCCACCACAAACAGAACCCATCAAGAAACCATTTAAAAAGGGCTTTTCTTCCACGTCTTATCAGTTGCTTTGCAACAGGGTTTCTATTTCTCATTGCTATTCAAGCGACAGATTATCAGGGAAAATTACATCAGGTCTTTTCTGCCCTCTGACTCATGTTCCTAAATAACTTTGGTTGACTCATTTCTCCTAACTTGCCTTGGCAGAAATGCAAGTTTTCTCTTTTTCAAATCCACCATCAGTACTGAAAGATGTGAGCTGCACCCTGATTAAATGAAGCCACCAGAGCACCATGACACCAAGAGAGATATGCTATTTTATTTAAAATCAGACCACAGTAGATTACAGAAAGACTTTATTATGCAAACAAATCCACTGTACGTTCCACAACTCACCAGGCACATAAAATTGCCCTTTTATTACTGTCCAAGATTACACAGAGGAACTTGAGGTGCAGGACAACTCCACCTCCTCTGAACTCCTTGTTTGCCAAGTAGCTTTACACTCAGGCTACAGGAACTGTTGATTTGAGCACTGTATCTAAGTCATTATTCCAGTTTGAGAGGGCAGAGAAGTCCCAAAAGAGGTCAAGACTGAGGTTGTGGAAGTTGGGGCACTAAACATAACCATTACCCAGGGCAGGACTGTGCCCAAGGCTCTGCCTCCCAGCGTCACACAAGAATTTATCTTCTGCAGAGTCCCCTGGTCACAAGGTGACCTCTGTGAGCAGCTGTGCTGGGACAACCCACTCTGCTTCCTCCAGGAGACAGCACTGAAGTGCAGGGAAATTCATCCTGGAGCTGGAAGCCTTCAGTGCTGATCCTTCACCAAACAACCAAACAGCAGACACCTGGATTAGTCAGCACTCACAAAACTGCACACAAAAAAAAAGACTGGCAGAAGTCACACCAACTACAGAGAGCATTTTCAATGCTACCACACTCTAAAGCCTTGTTACACATCGTTTTTAAAAGATTTTTCTCCAGTCCAATTGCTTTGGGGAAGTATATGCTATTTGCAGCAAACATGAAAAATCCTCAAGACAACATAATAATAATATATATATATATATTTTGGCAAGCATACTGAGTCACCCCCGCTCAAGTCTCAGCTTGCCTATGGCATTTTAATCTCACTATCTTATAAACAGTGCAAATTAGTATGATCCTAAACATCCTACCCATAGCAGAATTTATGTATTAGCTACAAAAGAACAGGAGAAGCTGTTGAAGGGCAAGAGGTCCAAAGCACCAACACATCTCTTGCCCAACTCGTTCAAGTTAGTGTTTTGTTGTGTTTGTTTCTGGAAGGGTTTAAACAGCTCTCCACAGTCATTTTTCTCCTTTACCTTTAAACATGACCAGCATCAAGTATATATTTACAGTTTGTGTGCACAAACACACACAGTTAATGGCAAAACGTTTCCCACGAGCAGCTGGATTTCAGTTACCAGATTGCTATAACTGAAACATCACATTAATTACATTACCTCTATGTTCAAACTTACCCATCAGTGAAGGCAACTATAAGCTTGCAAATAGCAGACACAGCCTTTTTTTTTTTTTTTCTGTATGAGGGTGAGGTTTTTTTTAACAGAAAGTGCTCTTGAAGAGCCCTTAAATTAGAGTTAAGCAATGGCCATTCAAATGATAAAAATGCTAATATCCTAGTATTACAATCACAAGTAGTGATCCTAAGGCACATCAGCCACAGGCATATGCAATAATGCATTGGTCTGCTTTCTCCCAGAAAAATTGCATTAGCTTTGTCTGTATTTAGTTTGCACAAGAGTCTTGTTTTTAGATAAAGTATCCCTGAAAGGTCACGTTATCACAAAAGTTACCAAAAGACAGAAAATTTAACAAGTAGTAAAAATATTTTTAGACTCCTAATACCAATAGAGTTAGATACATAAAAGGCAGTGCAAATTCACAATACACTTATCCATCACCTCCAACACTTCAGAGGATTCTCAACCCTCAGAAAAAAAAGTTGGCACTTGATAAGTGTAAAATACACCTGGCTGTTTTTATTCAATGTTAGCAAAACTAATTTGAGAGTGTTTTAGAGATTTTTGTGTAGCAGGCTCAAAGGAATTTCTGTACTCAGTTACCACCCTGGTAGCCCCCAACCTACTTTAATTCTTTCTAGGACAGGAATAATTTCTACAGCAGACATGTTTAGCATTCAGATACAAGAGCTGCCATCCAAATATCAGCACTAACAGCACAGCAAAATTACTTTGAAACGAGTCATAATTAACCATGCTTATACAAAGCTTCAGTGAGAAAAGAATACCAAGATATTACATTATTTAAAAAATAAAAAAAACCAAACCACATCCTGTACCATCACTAGATTACAGAAAAAACACACTTTGCAAACAAATCCAATGCACATTGCTTCACAAAACCCTCTAGACTTGCACTGGGGTTCAGATGCCAATGACACCAACCAACCTTCTGCCCTTTGTTTTCAGAAGGCAAAGCAAGCCAAACAATCATATTTTCAGAATGGAGAACTTCCTGTTATGAGCTTAATTTCAGATTAGTATTTGCTAGCAACTGCCACACTCCAGAGGAAATGATTAAGGAATAGTCAAGGGCCTTATGTAAAAACAAATAAATAAAAATTCTCTTTTGACTGAATACAGTCTTTCCAAACAACGTAGTGTACTCCAGGACAATGATGCGAAAGTGTCTTGAAATAATCAAGGGGCTAGGACAGATTCTGGAATGTGAGTTTCCTGAAGTATTGTGAATTAATTGGAAGTTGTTCACGGATGTGAGAAATTGGCAATGAATTTCTGGACAAATTCTCTGCAAGGAACAAGTGTTAAGATTTGTCTCCCCCATTGCCAGATTAAAATACCAGCATGTGTCTGCACTTCAGGCTTCAAAAGTCACATTGAGAACGAAATCTGAGCTCTCCTAAATTGCCTCCCCCTTTCAGAGGCACAAGAAAGTCAAGAAAGAATTATGTAATATGCAAACAGCCAGCATGGAGTTCAAAAAGCTTTCCTGTTTTGCCTGCTTGCAGAAGAATGTTACCTGCAAATTCCAGACAGAGATGGATGCCAAAAACTGCAAAACTAAAGGAAATGGGAAAGTTAAAAATAACTCTTCCAAGTGAGAGACAGAGTTGGGAGAATAAAATGAAACTGTGGAGCTTCAAGTGGATAATCACATGAAAACCCAGTATTTGAATAAGAAAATACCCTGCTTAGATTCCTGGAATCACATGATATCAAAAGCTAAGCACCTGTGTAAAAAAAAAAATAAAAATCACTGCTGTATCCAAGGTGTGGAACATTTAAATAAAAAACCTGTAAGAAAGAGTATTAATAGACAAGGAAATAAAAATGCCTGGTAAAGTTTCTATAAAACTCTAAACTGGTTCTACAGTTTAGTTTAATTTCAAGAGACCAGGACCTTCAGGGTCTCAAGCTCTTTAGAAGTGGGAGGAGTGTGTGCTTCTACTGTGAAAATTTTATGGAAATGACTGAAATGTAGAAATGAAACTCTTGTAACTTTCACTGTTGCAAAAACCACAGAACATTTTCTGACAAGTTTCAGCTCAGTGAGCTTTAGAAACGTTGTGCACCTGGCCACAAAATGCTGCTGTCTGGGCAGGCTGCAAAGGATGCTCTGCCCAGGACTCACATATGGTTGTTACTATCCAAACACTGGCACTGTCAAGGAATTCTTTAGAGAGACAAACAGCTCCCAGTTTGCCACACATCCATCCAGCATGAGAGCAGAAAAGGATGCTGATTCACCATCACTAAAGAATTCAGGTTTGTAGTGTCAGGAAATCCACTCTACGTTGTTTCACAATTTGATGGATTTACAAAACTTAGACCCTACCCCCTTCCTAGACAGACCTCGTGGTCACTGATATTTGAGAACAAAGATAATCACATTTACCAAATGTAACTGCAAACCTCTGTGCCACAGCTTGGATTTTTGTACTCCGTTGTGCAAAAACCAGAGGCTTTCATTGCCTACATCAAGTCTCTGATGGGGAGAGAAAGGAAACAGAAGCACCAATAGGTAAGTCAGGACACCAAAATATTCACTGGAGGATAAAGCCAGGGTGTGGTGGAAGGCGAGGTGGTCTTTGGGGAAGAGGTGGAGGGTACTGTGGTACAAACTGAGACGGGTATCCTGGCTGTGGTGTTTGAGTTGCAGACTGAGCTCCTGGTCGAGGAGGAAGAGGAGGATAGGGAGCACCTGGAAAAGCAAGAGGAGGTCCTGAACTCATGGCTGCAGTGAAGGGAGTGGGGAAACGTCCTGCAGGGACCGAGGAAGGTGGAGGGGGAGGTATCCGTCGGGGCACAACGGCAGGAGGAGGGGTTGCATCCAAAGTGTAGGAATCTTGAGGTGCTGGTGTTGGGTCGGGCGGTCGGGGCTGAGCCTGTGGCTGGACCTGGGGAAGTCTCTGTCCCTTCAGCACCATTTCTTGGAGCTTCTCAATTTTCACCCGCCGCAGGTGAGCCAGCTTGCGCTTGCTCTGGTACTCATCGATGAAGGAATCCAGTGGGATTTCACCATCAAGAAATTTTTCTGCCATCTTCTGTCAAGGAGGGAAGAATCTTTGAGAAAACAGCATACTGCAAGAGAATCTAAATGGCTTCTATCCTAAAAATAGCATCATTTTGCCTGTGATTTTCCAGCTTGCATATGGAAGAGGACTGGCACACTAAGAATTCTGAGCACAGTTTTGGAGTAGCTATTACTCACAGAAGCACTGGGAGCTCAGTATCATCTTTGCTTAAATTTACACCGAAGCAACAGCAGTAAGAACATCTGAAACTAGCTCTGAACATTCCCCTGATCACCAGAGATGGGTACATATCAAGTTCAACAGCTTTCCAGTTTGCCAGCTAAGCTGAATTACAGCTCTGCACTGCTTGCAATGCCAACAGAAACACTGAGAACTAACTCTGCAAGCCTCAGTACAGAGAGGCAGATTACTGCTAAGCCTGGCTTAATGCTCACACTTCCTTGTAGCTTTGGGTAAATGAGGTTTCATAAAGAGAAGTGACCATACATATAATCACAAAATTCCAACTGTCCTGGGAATGCCTTTGTGTGATCACAGCTCAGGGACTTTAAGCAGATTTTTCCCCTGATGTGGTTCTAGAGAATGTCCTACAGGCAAAGAAATTAAAAAAGCCAAACACCTCCATTTTTCTGAAAACAGATCAGCCTTCAAGCACTTGTAGCACAGCAGCAGTGAGTACTGGTGCCTAGACAGATATGTTCAAATCATAATGGAATTTTTCACCAGAAACGTGGGAGAAAAAACAGGGCAGGCAGTTTTTCTTTAGGTTACTAATTGACATTTGTAATGGATTAATCATATACCAGGCAAACACCATTAAAAAAACCAAACTTTCACATTTATACACTATGCCAAGGAACTAAGAGAGCTTGGCTTTCTTTTCTTCTGAAGAGTTTTCTCTCAAACATCAAAGACTTCGAGAGTAAAAAAATTACTCGGATAAAAAAATTGTCCCCGAAACCAAATGACTGACGTTCAAAGCAGAAACCAGACCACTTTTTGAAAAATACCCCTTTAGCCTGTTACATGTTCACCACAACCCTGCAGCTATTGCACTGAGAGCCCTTGGTAATGGTGTAAGGGGCAGAACTGAAGGGCAGCCCTTACCTCCGTGTCCTCCTCAATCTTGGCCCCCTCTGTCTGAAGCAGCGCGAGCAGCGTCTCCAGGGAAGCGTTACTGGATTGTCTGTCTGTAATGGCACAAAAAGGACAGCAAATGACAACAAGTGACATCTAACTGAAGCTGTACAGCCTCAGCAAGCACAGGCACACACATACAACCAGCACACTCCACTGTCCATGACAGCATGATCTACTGTAAGAAAATAAATTGAGTCGTTTAGGGATGCTGTCAGCGCTAAAAGCCAAAATGTGATTACAGGGGTGCTGAAAGACAAAGCACTTTGTGCAGTATCAGATGCACAACACTTGGTAATTCAGTATGAAATGAGGAAGTTAAATGTAATATGCTGTTTGATTTATGATACATCAACGAAAATTCAAATTGTGCTTTGCTTTTTAGCAAGGTAAATTAATTCGATCACTTACAGACCCGTAGGTCAACAATAGGGAGGTAACCACACAGTAATAGAATCCTCATAGAAAGAATCCTCAGTGTCTGCTACTAGGTGTAACAGATACTTCATAAATCACTAGGAGCATGATCTACCTCAGAATGACATTTCATTTTGTACCCTAATTCACACATCTAAAAATGAGACACCAAAAACCAAATAAGAAACGTGCACGCAGAAAAAAGCAAATCACAACTGTCAACAGAAAATGTTACCTAGTTTTGTTTTCTTTATCTGGTATGCTTCAAAAAGGACTTGCAGCTCCTGATATTTTTCAGTCAAATTTGATTTCAAAGTCTCCAGCTTTGGCTGGTACAAAAGATTGCCTTCTGCCAGACTACGGTTGCTGGCAAGAGTCATGTCCTTGCTGTGTTGAACATTTTGGGCCTAGAAAAAAATAAAAGTGTGTGAAATGACAGTGAAAATATTAAGCAAGTCAAATTGTTACTTAGCTAATAGGAGAATTTCAAAACTTCTCAATAAACTATGGCACTGGACCATAATATTTCTGGATGTTTTATGAACCATGGGAATGTCTCTTGTTTTGGCGGGTATGATCAGCCTCAACTATTACACTCTTCTCACATGATCTCTTGTTTCCTGCTAGGCAAAATCTTCTCACAAACACTGTTTTTACTGCTCTACTATTACACTATTTTGCTGGTGTATCAGCTAGAAGGAATTAGATCTGTGTTGCAAAGAGCATGTTGAAAATGCACTGTTAAAGCTCAAAGGGAAAGACCTTCAGAGGAATTACCCTGAAAATGAGGATATCTCCCTCCAGCTGTGAGCACCTCTGAAGGAGTCACTTTCTGAACAGGAATTATTACTGATTAATACTGACCTGAAGTCACTCAAATCTTTTTCTACATGCAGCAGAGAGCTCATTAAAGTGTTTTTTTTCATGCTGGAAATGATAATTACTTAGAGTTTGTGTTGTGGGCAAGGACACATCCCCTCCTTTGAGGATGCAATGTGGGTGCTTCTTCAGTCCCACCTCATGTACCAACCTCACTGCTATGAACACTGACAGATAATGCACCAATTGCTTTCAAAAATATCTTCAAATCCCAGCAGTTACACGCTGTAAGACTGCAAAGAAACATCATCCTTTATCTTACGAAAATGCTAAACCTTAGGACTGCATCATTACTGTGCTTCTCCAGAATATTCCTCCCCAAGTATGTTAAATCAATCCTGGATTCTTGCCAAGGGCTCATTTTTCAGTTTAATCCTTCTGCTTAACATATCCTTGCCCAAACATGGCTCCTAAAGAAAAATTACAGTTCTCAGAAAACCAAGATTGGGCAAGATTCTGAGTTTACTCACACACCCATGATCTGATCAAAACAGTCTTCATGAGCTTTGGGAAAGCTGAGTATTTGGAGAAGCCTGCCCTGGCTGTCACATTAGATTCATTAAAATATCCAGACATCAAAAGGAAACAAAACCAAAAAAAAAAAAAAAAAGGGTGAGAGATCTGATTTCAGATTTTCAGTCTGAATCAACAAGTGGGAGAGTTTTCCCATGGCACAACAGACTGATTCTATTAAGCTGCCTTCAAACATCAACAAAAAGCTTGGTACACTTCTTGTGACCTCCAACATTAATATGCCCCTTCTAGCCCACATTATCCCTGTTCAGCTACAGCAGATCATATTTACAGGCAGCTGCAGTGGATTCTCTTCCTGGACACTCCTGGGTGGATACAGGAGAGCCACACCTCAGGAACTGGAAAAGAAAAAACCCACAGAAGCAATTCAAAAGCCTCAGAAAAGGAGCAGAACTCAGGTGTTCCTGGGTGCATCAGGTGAAAATGTTTTCCAAGTGTAACAACAGAGTCTTCAGGACCAATTACTTCCTTTTAAATGTTTACACACTGCCTTAATCTTCTAAATTCAAAACTGCCTCAATACTTAAACATACCTTTGGCCCCCGTGCTTCAAATACCAAGGTTTTACTCTCTTACACCCTGGTCTTGCTAAACCACTTAAAAAAAAAAGTCAAGTCAGGGATAATGCTGAGTCCTAAAGTCTACATCAATCTGAATAAAATTCACCCTCAACCTGTGAGAGCTGGAGAAACTGCATCTGTGACACAGTTTTGTCTTCTCAGGGTTCTCACATCAAGCCTAAACAAGCTTCCAGCCCTATGCTTGTGTTCATCTTGAATCCTTTCCAAGAATAAAAAGAAAATTCTCACATTTGAATCCAATGCAAAATAATTTGAACTGGTTGTTTCCTTTTGTTTCTTCTCAGAGGATCCAATGCTGTTAGACTGTCACTTTCAGAAAGCCTAAGTCTTGGTATTTAGCAGTTTTTTGTAGTAATTATGAAAGGAATTAAACCACACATGATTTAACTGCTTAGTTACTGGCATCCAGCTTCTTGCCATCACCACCAGCTTTGTTCACCCGCTGCCTTCTGAGCCTCCAGCATGCAAAAAGATTCATGGCTCTCCTCTTTCACCATTTTAATGAGCAAGCTACTTCCTTCAAGAGACTTCCATTTGATCTGGTGATTGCATTTCCACTGCTTGTGAGGCTGATGGGCTCATTTCAAAGCAGCTGTGCAGCCAGTTTTATGAGGGAACTTCAATCCTCACCCAGGATGAGGACCCTGGGTGTTTCCTCCAGAGAGACAAAAGCCAGGACACAAACCACTCCAACCCTCCAGAGCACAAATCCCAGGAAAAGGAATCATTTACTGAACTCATGTAATAAAAGGAGAGAAGGGAGAGCTCCAGCTAAACAGGCAGAATAACTGAAAAAGCTTCCTCAAGTCAACTGGGGCTTTTGTGGTGTTTTAAACCCTATTTTTAAATCCCTCTTCTGCCTCAAGTATCTCAATGTTCCTCAGCAGGACTGGGGAGGAGAAGGAGGAAGGAAGTGCCTAACTTTCTATGATGGTTTTCTGAGTAACACTGAAATCATTTCAATTGCGTAAAGATGAATAAATAGGAGCATGAAATGATGCACCTGACCTGTAAAAATAAGAAAAAAATTATTATGACCTACCTACACCTAATGCTGAGTGACATCCTGTCCTTGGCATCTGCTATCTAGCAGCTATGGACTAGTCTAAACTTAGAAGTCTTAAATACTTTGTTTAAAACTGAAAAATTTCAGGTAATCTCACTTAAAGTTAACAGTGCTTGAAATTACTCAAGATTAATGACTCCACTGTTCCCACAATATACCACTTCTAAAAAGGGATCATTTTTCTCTGCAGAAGTTGGACAAAAACCATGACTGACATTCAATGATCAGTTCAAGGGTCACTCTTGAAGTCTTCACTTCCAGCATTAGTCTGTCAAATTTCTTTTAAAAATGGACAGTTGAAGAGATGAGAAACTCAAATTGAATCTTACTCAAAACCATGAGAAGAACTAATCCCTGGAACACAAGGGAAACTCAGGAATGAAATTCTTAAGGAGGAGCTGGAGAAGACCCATGCAGGGCATATAAAAAGTCTGAAATCTGCAGGACAGGTAAATTCTATTTCACAACAAACAGAAACCATGTAAATACCAAAGCAGTGCTCTTAGAATACAGGCACAATTTTACACACCAGAATAATCTCTGCTACTGCTGCTAAGTCCCACGTAATGAACTTTTCTGCAACTGTTCCACTGCATTTAGAAGTGAACTCACAGAATCAGAAAAGCCAAAAAGTCAATTAAAAAAAGTCCTATACAAAAACTTTCCAAAAATGCTGGTAAATTTAAAACAAACAGTTGCAAAATCATCCAGCAGTTAAGGATCCAGCACAGCATGACCAGTCTATTAAGATTATCACTGCAGCACAAAGCAAGCTTTCAGCATCCATTCACAGCTCTCCACAAGCCCAAGACAATAGAAAAGCAAGGAACAAATCCAACAGAAATTCTTTTTTTTTTGGTGTCAGCTGTGTGCGTGTCAGTGGGGAGCTGCTTCTGCACCAGAGGTTCACCTGTCTACTAGAAGTGGAATGGAAAAAAAGTTGAATTTTAGAGAAGGAAACACACCCCACTGGAGAAGAATTGCTAACAAGACTATTGAGGTCATGAGCACTTCATCAGGCAGGAAACATTCAGCTGAAAACAGATGAGAAATACCAGTCAGAATCACAAGACATAATGAAAGAGGACAATATTGAAAAAAAAAAAGCAACACAATGGGACAAATGAGGCAATGATACTGAGCTGCTTATAAAAGGATTTACGTGGCAGAAGGATTTGCCTACCACTGAGCAGATCACTCAAACCAAACTCTGTTGGGTGCAAGAATATGAAGGCATGGACACAAGGAGGTTATTAAAGACAAAACCCCATGGTTTATGCAGCATTTCAAAATGTAAAATGCTTAAAAAGAGAGTTTCTTTAGCAGAAATAAATTGAATAATTTTATTCAATATTTTAATAAATAAGCACTTCCAAGACCAGGAAGTAACAACTGCTTGAAAACTGAGATTCTCCAACTTTAATCAACTGCAGCTCATCCCACTTTCAAAAAAGGAAGAAAAATGCAGCATAAAATTAAAACAGAAGCTAGTACTAGCTTAGTGACATTTTTACTGTTTATTTTTTATTTTTTACTCCAAAATAATGGTTTGCAGCACGAGTTATTTGTGCAAAATGTCTCTGAGAAGCATCACTCCCATTCATCCAACAACAGCACATTCCCAGAAGAACAATTCCAGAGCAGATGCCTCCTGAGATGCAGATTGAGGGACTGGAATCCCAGCTACCCACAAAGTCCATCAAGTGCTGCCCTAATTATAAGTTTGCTTTGGCAAGCACCACTGCAAGTAGTCTCCCAGTACTTTCAAGAAAAAAAAAGTCTTATAAGGAGCTATGAATAAAAAGAAGTCTAAAGTGGCCCCGTTTTAATTGCTTTATACATAGGGTACATTCACATTAGTTTCAGGTGTCTCTGGTCTTGCTCCAGCCTTTTTCATTCCCACATTTCTCTCTTTACATACTTGGAAATTAGGAATAAAATTAGCAAAGTGCAAGGAGGCACATTTGGAGTGTCAAATTAACCCCTGAAAGAGGAGCTGACAGGTGCAGAGCAGGAGAGAGACTTCTTTTACAGGAGATGATTGAAGAGAGCTTTTCATTACATCCTGGGGAACGGTAATAAACTTTCTAACAACATCTGTTTGGTAATAAATATTAATACAAACTCCAAACTAATGAGATTTGCTAAATTTTTACCTTCCGGTGATGTCACTCTGAGCTTTAAAATGACAAAATCAAACCAAACCTAAGTTGCAATTCCTAAACCTTTATTCCAGAGGCAAGGGAAGGCAGCCAGAGCTGCAATTTGTGCCCAGCACAGCCAGGCAGGTTACTCATTTTTTTGCTTAGCTGGAAGAGCCAAATCCACAGTTGTCACCAAGTCTAATTCCTAACTTTGTAACTAAATTTCATGTTTGGCAAACAAGAACATAACCACTCACACGATGTGGTTTTAGGGCAGCACTGGGAATCCAAGAAACCCGGGCACACATTCACATGGCTTTACAATGGACTTTCTGCACTGCCCCATCTTTTCAAGCAGCTTTTGAGAAAAGGGCTACATACAAAAAGCCCTTCTGTGCTTGCCAGTGTGCTCCAAAATCCTGGAATGAGAGGAAGGGAATACATTTCTGACTCCTTCATTTTGTATAATTAAGGTTTTGAAAAGCAAATAATTTTTGGCAGTAGAATCCTAGCAGGCTGTAACACAGTGTTGCACTCTTATTAATGTGATGTTCCAGGAGATAAAAAGAAAACTCATTTTTCCAGCAGGAATTCATCAAGCTACCAGGACTGTCAGGTCACAAACTCTCCCATCTCTGCTGCTCAGTGTTATCACACCAAGGTTGGCTTTTATAAACAATGTACTTTTATTTCATGAAGATGAATACTGTAGATGTACTACAGAGATTAACCTCAAAGGATTACAAGAAAAAAAAAAACCAACACCACCTCCTGAATTTTAAAAGACTAGAAGTGCCAGACAATTGGCTTCCTTCCCCTTTCTATCAGACAAGATGTTCCTTGTTCAAGCACTAAAAAGCCCAGGGGCTTCAAAAACAACCTTACAGGCTGAAAAAGCAGCTTAACTCTCTGATGCCACTTCTCCAGATACCTGAGGACAGGGCATGAAGGGCACTGCATGTGCACATTTCCTCAGCCAAGTATGACTGTGCCCATGAGCACACACACAGATATATATATGTGTATATATATATACACACACCCACCCACAATGACATCTACAATTTCTGCTCAAATGCTGCACAGAAATACATTCCCTCCAAGGCTGGAAGGTGCCTATTTTTAGCTATTAGCAAGAAAGCCAAGTGGTTTCTCCAAATCCTCCTCTTTGTGAGCAAAACACTGGGGTTTGAGCTGGGCTTCCCTTGCAACAAAGGGAGCAAAGGTTTTTTTTCAATTATGGGATAGTCAGCTTTAGCCAACTTTGCCACTGAAAATACAGTAAGCTCAGAGAAGTGACTGAGGAATCCTGATTTAATTGGCATGCCAGAAGGAAACTCTTCATCCAGGGACTTTGGAATAACCCTACAAACTAGGTTGTAGGGACTGAAAATGAAAATATGGACTGAAAACCTAATACCTACACGAGCAGCAGTGGATTCACCACAGTTCCTCCTTGATGCTCAGGATTTCCCTCTCTCCCTCTTCCAGTGAAAAGCTCAGGATCCAGCAGCACGGACTCATCCAGTGAACAATTCAGTGGAAGCAAAACCAGAATGAGGAAGAAGAATTTGTATGTGGCCAATTCCTTCCAAGGTGGGCAAATGCACTTCTGGTTGAACAGACTCAAGTAAAAGGCTCTGCACCCCATAAAAAGAGGTTTATACCAGACAGCAGTAGCACAGCCATATTTCCACACACCTTCAAACCCAGCCACACTTTCCAGACACCACAAAATATTCCCTCAGGCCTGGAGAACTTGACACTACAATTTAAAAGCCTTCTCCTGCCAACTAAAGAGGAAAACCAGAGGGTCAAACTGAGAATATGGCTCAGCTCTGCAGTGAGAGAGGATCTTCTGCACTGTGGTCATGAGGTTTTCAGTCACTTAGGACCCACAGTTTGAAGTATTAACAAATAAATAATCAAGAGTTCACTGAGAGCTTCTGCTGATGGACCTTGTCAGAGGAGAGGCTGAAACCAGCAATACAGCTCCCATTTCCAGCTTTACTATAAGCCCATTATAACCAGTTGGCTTCCCTTAAATACTTCAGTGTTGATACAGAAGGATGCCTGAAGCCTTGTAAACCAAAATGCCTTTAAGTTCTCTCATTGTTACCACACCAGTCCCTCTTTCTTCAGCAGTTCTCAACATAGAAGCTGAGATGAAAAGCCACCCCCTGCCCCCCTCTCACAAACCTATTTACACCAAGCTCAAAATACAAATTGTTTCATGATGCAGCAAATAAACTCCCCAGGACACCTCATGATGTTTGGCCTCAACTTTCAGCTGACCTCTTCCTCTGGCAACACTTGGGCAGCTTGGGTTGAGGTGATCCCTGAGCAATTTCCTTGGAAGCACCAGAAGGGCAGGAACATTAAGTTGCAGATATGGAAAGCAATTATAATTGATTTTACTTAATAAACTTAAATTTTACTCAAGAAACATTGCTTCTTTCTCAGGAATATATTGCCACTTTTTTTTTTTTTCCTAGGGCTTCTGTCTGTTAATTCAAAAATAAACCCAAACCAAGAAATACAACACCCTGAGAAGTACAGCACATCTTTTTCTGTTTTATGAAAAGGTTTCATCTTATTTCTTATTAGCCAGCTACATCTTTTGGGTGCATTCATGGCTAAATAAATCTGGAACAGGCTCATACCAGAACTGGAATACACTGGATCCACTGGCAAAGAGAAAAACCAGTAGAGAACAACTCCAGCAGCAGGAAAAAAACAGGCTTCTATTTTGTTTTAATAAGCAGAGACCCAAAAGAACGGCTCAGAGGCTGAGACACTGACAAAGCCATTTCAGATAGGCAAAAAAAAAAAAAAAAAAAAAAAAAAAAAAAAAAGGCAAGAGAAAGCCTGACAGCCTTGGCTGCGCCCAGCACACCAAGCCGGGCAGACAGAAATCTCTTTCATATCGCTTTGAATCAAAAAGTTGCGCTGAGATGGAGACCACAAATAGCACCGACTTCACCCGGACAAAATCTTTCCTTTTCGTGGCATTAACGGAAAAACTGATCCCATCTCCGGTCCCGCCGGTGCCTCCTGATTTAGTACAAACCGGGAGCGTTTCAGCAGGGCGAATCCTCAGCCCCCATCCTCGGGGACAAGTGCCCGGGCACGGACATCCCCATCCTCCCTTCCCTTCCCGAGGGCAAACAAAAGGCTGGGAAAGGGGGAGGGAGAGGGGCAGGGACAGCCCGGGGGCTCCGGACCGCCGAACGGGACCGGGAGGAAGGAGAGGGAGGGAGGGAGGGAGGGAGGGAGGGAGGGAGGGAGGGAGGAAAAGAGGAAAAGAGGAAAAGAGGAAAAGAGGAAAAGAGGAAAAGAGGAAAAGAGGAAAAGAGGAAAAGAGGAAAAGAGGAAAAGAGGAAAAGAGGAAAAGAGGAAAAGAGGAAAAGGAGGAGGAAAAGGAGGAGGAAAAGGAGGAGGAAAAGGAGGAGGAAAAGGAGGAGGAAAAGGAGGAGGAAAAGGAGGAAAAGAGGGAAGGAGGAAAAGAGGGAAGGAGGAAAAGAGGGAAGGAGGAAAAGAGGGAAGGAGGGAAGGAGTCAGCTGCACCGGGGGGTGGGGGACACATGAACCCCCCCGATGGGGCACGGAGGTGGTGGGATAGCGAGCCCCGAGGGAAAAGGGGGGAGGTGGGGGAAGCTCGAGGGGCTCCTCCGGCGGGGTGAGGGGAGACCCGGGTGCCCCTCACCTCTTCCATCCCGCGGGCCATGTCCTGGAGCTGCTCCTCGTCGTCCAGCAGCGCGCTGAGCTCCTGCAGGCTCAGCCCCTCCAAGCGCCGCACGTCCACCGCCATCCCGGCGCCGTGCGGCCCGGATGCCCCCTTACCCAGCCTCTCTCTCTCTCTCTCTCTCCCTCCCTCCCGGCCCGGTTTGGTCCGGTCCGGTCCGGTCCGGTCCGGCCCCGCTCTCTCTCTCTCTCCCCCCCCTCCCCCGGCCCCGCTCCCACCGCCGCCGCCGCCGACCGGAAGCGCCTCGCGCTGTGGCCCCGGCGCGCGGTGGGCACCGCCCTCAGCGCCCCCTGCTGGGCGGGGCGTGGCGGCAGCGCGCGGGGCGGAGCGTACCAAGGGGAGAGAGGAGAGGGGGGTTGGGGGGGCTGGGCCGTACCAAAGGGGCAGCTGGGTGGGGAGTCCCCGCGCCTCAGGGGAGAAGGGGGGTGCCCAATGGCGGGTGCCGGGCAGGGGGGGGTCTGCGGGGAAAAGGGGGTCTGGGGGGGAATGGGAGAGCCCACGGGAGCGCCTGAGTGTTGGCTGAAGGACAGGATGGGGGCACGGGGAAGCGGGGACGGGGGGGCAACCAAGCAGCACCCCGGGGGGACCCTGGGGCTGGCTGCGCCCTGAGGGGGGACGGGGGAATCACCTCAGCTGCCCGGCATCAGCCTTGGCCTCTGGAGCCCCACACAGGGCTTTGTGTGGTGATGCCAGCCAGGTCTTGAGGCCCTGGGTGGGTGATGGAGGAGTCAATGGCCTGGTGGGGACACTGAGGGAGTTCTGGTCACAGTTACACTGCAGGCTTTGGACCGGCACCGGGAGAGAGGGATGGAGGTGTTGGAACAACCCCAGAGCTCAGACTGGCACGGCTGGGGCTCAGGAGTTTCTTTTCAGAGGGGTTTGTGGAGAGTGGAATCTGTGAGAGGTGAGGAGCTGGGCCCTGAGCCTCCGCACCAGCACCAGGCACAGGGAGCTCCAGTGCCCCTGCTGGAAGTGCTCTGGGCATTCCTCCTTTTGTTTATAACTGCCCAGCTGTAAATTAGGAAGGAAAATCAGTAGAATTACTCAACTCCTATTTCCTTACCGGGCTGGGACTTGGCTACAGTGAATCTCAAAAAAAGTGACTGCATTATTGTGCTCGAGCCTAGGCTGAATACCTGCTTAGGCTAAAAATAGCTAAAAATCCAATCTTGCCAGGCTTTGGTGCTGAGTCTTTTTGTCTTAAGCATTTTCTTCTTCAAGAGTGGTTAAGAAATGATTCATCAAAGATGTATTTTATGGTGAAGTTCAATACTTTTGAAATGTCATGGAGCACAAGCTCTGCATCGATTAAAATATCAGAAGTAGATTTTATTCTGATTTGTACTCATTAAGTAACCACCACCTTATGACACACTCCTGGTAACACTTTGGAGCAGAAACTCTCCAATGACTCCTGACGTTACCAGAGCTGATAAAGGCAATTATGCTTACAGATAATTAGTTGTGTTAACATAGCTGAAGTTGTATGCATCTCTAGGCGTGCACCGACTTCCTGGCCTGCTTTTGTAGCAAAGGGAGTGTTTGTATGTAACAGGAGAAAGAGAACCAGAGCCCAAGCAACTAGGAATGGCAGGGCCCTGTGGTCACTGTCCTTTGTGTTTGACACTTTTGATCTAACTGGGGAAAAAAAAAAAACACCTCAATATAGTGAACTGAACCAGTCTCCGAGGCAATTCTACTAAAATGTTGTCATGTTATCTTCAGGAAGTGACCCTGTACTTCCTGGCAGAGCTGAATGAAGACATGACAGCTGTTCTGGTTGTTCTTTTGACCTAAAAACACTAAACTCAGCTCTGCACTCCTCTCACCCACACCCCAAAATCACCCTCTGGCCTGATTATCCAAAGATAATAAAGACCAAGAAGGTGACACTGCTGGAGAAAGGCTTCTGGCTGCTTAGTGCTTCTGACAGGCACCATGCAAGCGGAGTGCAAGGTAAGAGGGAGGTGTTTGTGCAGCAGGAAGCTGAGCTGAGCTTGCTCAGGCTGGGCAGAGGGTGAAGAGCCATACAAACATTTGTCCACTCATCCACCTGCCCTGTGAGCTGAACTCCTGCTGTGGGGTGCTCTGCCTGGAGTTGTTCCCCCTTGGCAGGGACCCAGGTTTGCACAGCCACTGCTGCCTGCCCTGGTTATATAAAACCAGTAGATAGTTGCCACCCCAACAGGGTATCATGTATCATATTTGCACATGCCCATCAAAAAGCTGGAGTTACACCCTTGTGTTAAGCCAGGCTGTAAATCTGCACAGGCAAACACACACACACACAGATAAATAAATAGAGGAGTGAGCTGAGGGATTAAAAGAAGCCCTCTCTTCTCTACCACCTTAGTGATTTCAACTTCATAGCTGAACAATTGGCATGGGGGGAGTGTGGTTTACCAGTCTGACTCAGCCTCATGTTGTAAATCAAGTTTTACCACTGCCTTTCGATGGGATCCTGAGCAGAGGGCTCAGCTTCCCTCAACCTTTGCACCTTTTGCTTCAAAAGAGGAAATACTCAGGCCTAGGAGAGGGTGAGGAAGAAAGGGTCACACTTAAGAGTGCTTGTAGAGGTGCTTGGAGTGAGTATCTCTGGTGAAGGGCACTGCTGTAGTGCCACATGAGGCTGGGAAAGATGGTTTAAAGCAACCTTCTAAGGAGCTTTTCTGTAACTATCTCATTCTTTGTTATGTCGCATTGGGCTGATGGAAGTTCATTGCCCTAGAGAGCAGGGAATGGGTTAAGTTACTCAGTGGTCATTTTTTTAAGTCAGAAGCCACATATCCTACCTATCCTAAACCAATGAAGTCCTCACAAATTGCACAAATTAATGTAACTCATTTGAAATCCATATTAGAACCACTTCTCCCTGTATAGATTCATGTTTGTTCCTGCAGCATTGGAGAGGAGGGTCTGTGTCAAACATCTGCTCTGCTTTGGAGTACTTTGATCACCATCTGCATCTGGCTGAGTTCTCAAGTTTGGCCAGGAAAGCAGCTGACTTTGAGAGACAAGATAGGGGCCAGCAGCAGCTTTTGTATGATTATATATTCTACTTGGTCAAGTAGGAAAGTGCCTTTCCAGCCAGCAGTGCTCATTAAAGATAAAGGTTTTGTGGTAACATATTGCTCTGACAGACTAGGAAGGGCTGCAGATAAACCAGAATTTTAGGCTAGAGGGATTATCAAATATTGCAGTGTTGCAGGCAGAGATTTATCAGCTCTATAACCCTGGTTCCTATTTGCCTTTGTTAAAATCCTTTTGAAGGGTGACAGCATTCATGACCATTAAAACTGTAAGCAGGCAAAAGTCAGGATTTCTTATCACAGGAGAAATGGAACAAAAAAATTGGGAAAATTACAGTGGAAACCATGTCATGGTGAATAAGTCAGGCTTCAGTCTTGGGGAGAACTGGCATCCAGCCTACTTTCAGTTAGATGTTTTCTTTTCTTTTTAAACTGTATTTTGGATTTCCTTGTCACCTCACAGCCTTTTAAGGTCAGGAGCACTGAACCCCATGCATATTTATTAGATGTAGACATATTTTGCAAGTCACCTTCACAACAACTTCTTTTCTTTTCCTGGAAAAACTGGTTGGTTACATAGAGACCCAATTTGCAAGTCGAGTCACTGGAGTTTATTAATTAACCCTTATTAGGCTGGTTGCTCAAGGGACAGATAAGTTTTTCAGGGTAATTTAATTTCCTACTCTACATTACTCACAGGCCAGACTTCTATTTAGGTTTCACAATCCAGATTCCTTCACAACCTGCACAGTCAGCATCCTGGCAGGGAAACAGTGGTCCTGTTTGAGAGAGGACAGTGGTCCTGGTGTCTGAGAGAGGGCCAGAATTAATTGTTAGTTCTTCCCTTGTTGTTTTTGTGACAAAAAGAGCAGCTTTGTGCACCTGCAGATGCTTCCTTTGCCTTAAGCTGATGGAGAAGCTGGAGCAGAAAAGGCAGGTACTGTTTTTCCTCCCCAGACTCAGATGCATCCCTGAACCTGAGCTAGAAGCACTCTGTCTGTTTGCTTGTGGTATTTCCAGACCTGCTGAAGGCCTAGAAAGCAGAGCCACAGGAACAAACACAGTTGCTTCTTGAGGCAGAGGTTGGTGTGCTGGGAGACAGGTTGTTGGAATAAACACAGCTGTGTGTTTTCCATTCCAGCCTTCTCATTTACTGGCTCAGCCAGCCAGGTACCTTCTCTGTGCAAACAGAGTGTAACTGCACCTCCCTGGAGAGCTGCTGGGACTATAGGATCTGCTTTCCCACTTCAGCTCAGATGGGCTCCTCCAGTGTTTAAATTAAATAAAGCTGTGGTTGTACCTTTTACAAGGAATGGGTAGAGCTTATTAATAGTGAGGAAAACACCCTGCCAGGGAGTAGACAGTCAGCAACTGTAATCAGTTGTGCTTTCAAATGCCTCACTGCTTCCTGTTCTGCCCTGACCATCTTCCAGCTGTGCTCCCCAGGTTGTGGTTGCAGATAAATCCTCTGAGTTCCCTGTGAAGATGACTCTTCCCTTTGAAAAGAAACTTTCTACCTGCATTGCTGTAACTGAGAAGCTCCAAACAGATTTAGCTTGCATTCCCATCAACTCTGGGCAAACCCACAGCCACAAATCCTCCTGTTGAGGGAGCAGTGGCCTTGTTTCCAGGAGAATAGCCTGAGGCACAGAGGCTGCCCACTGGCAGTGAGGGCAGCTCTAAGAAGCAGTTCATGTTCCAGCACTGGAGTAATTCCCACTGCTGCACTGAGTTCATCTTCACTGCTGGGTTTAGGTTGGCTAATGAGCATCTCTGACCTTGATTTTCACTTCAAAAAGAAGCCAGACATGACATGATTTTAAAAAGCAGGATTTTCTGTACAGTCATAGGGCCAGCAGCAATGTCTGCAGCAGGTTATTACTGCAGGATCCCCAGTGGGGTGTGGGGAGCTCCCACCAGGCTTCCGTGCTGCAAGAAAACCCTCACAGGTTCTGCATACAGGCAGATCCACTTGTCACACACCAAAACTTGTGTGTGTGTCACCAGGACTCGTTCAAGCCATGAGATACAAGGCTCTGTGGAAAAGTAGCCTTGAGTTATCTGGATGCAAAAGAGAGAATTCAGCACCTGTGGCAATGAACAAAGTCAGGCTCTGTTATCAGCTTGGACCAGTGCCACCAGCAGAGACAATCTGCCATTTCCAATGTGCCTTTGCAGTTGAAGCTGTTTGGACCCAGACTTGGGGAGTACAATGCTGGGATTATCATCACACTAGGGGCAGGAAGCAGGGCTCCCTTCCTGAAATTCACTGAAGTCTTTGCAATCCAACTCATCTGGTTGTATCCTCCCTTCCCCTTTTTTTTGCAGCACTGCCTGGGAGGGACAAACCCGATACCATCAAGTTCTCTTTTCTGGCATCTCGTGTACTAACAAGCATTGTCCTACCAGCACTTCCCAAGGTGAGTTGGCTTCCCTTGTTCCCAGGTAACCCAATTCCCTCTCCCTGTTTTTCAATTAAGCAGAAATTAATTCCATGCCTATGAACCACTGGCCACATTCTGCTGCCAGGTACTGATAAAAATGCAAAATTAATCACTTGCCCTCCAGCACTGGGTGGAACCCCCAGCCTCTTCATACCCACAGTGCAGATTCCATCAAGCAGGAACGTGTGGCCAGTTACAGAAGGGGTGAACTGAAGTTTCCTAAGTGGAGGGAGATAAGGCAAAGAGAGCTCTCCTTCTTCTGAGGCACAGATTTTTATCATATCACAAGAGCAAGCAGCTGAAAAGATTCCAGTCATGAAGCACTGGGCTTTGAGAACGGGTTAGACTGCTGCCTTTCTGTGGGAGACTCCTGGATGGGAGCTGGGATGAAAACTAGTTCTTAAACAGGTTATTCCCACTGCTATGGCTCACAGCCATGATCAGATGCTCAAGTTTTTTACTTACCTAATTCTGTGTAGGTTCCTCTTGTCATTCCCCTCAAGGGGGCCAGAACGTGCAGCTGTATTTAGCCACCATCTCAGATTAACATTACCTCAAAAACCCTGAATGCAAAAAAAAAAACCAAAAAACCAACCCACTAGTTTGGCTTGATGTTGAGTGGCAGAGGTAGTATTTTATTTTTTTTGAGTATCCCTCCTCAAGGACACTAAAGAGTTTGTAAAACATCACTAAATGAAAACAGAACATGGCCAACAACAAAAATGCAAAACTGCCAGAAAGTAAAACACATTCAAATATCAAAATATAAGAGCTAAAGTGCTTGAGATAATTTGCTAACTATGCAGAGTCTGGACTCATTCTTCCCTGTATAAATGCTGCTTTCCAACAGCACCTGCCTGGCTGCATAGGTTTCTTCACCAGTCTATGGCAGGATAACACTACTAAGCCAGAGCTATTACCCCAAAGAGCTTGGAGCAACACATTTCTTTCCATCCCTCATAAATACAGTAAGTTAATAAATAATATTCAAAGAAACACCTTTTACAGTTCAGGCAGCTGAAGCTGGACTTCCAGGAAAGTGACTGTATGGATTTCCCATGCAGTGAAGTCTCTGGCACGGCCTGAAGGTGAACAAAGCTTTGGTGGGATTTATAAAGTGCTGTCTTTTAGTGTTTTATGCCTGTCTTTAAGTAGTGTTGGTTTTGTTTTTTTTTTTTTTAATTTCAAGCCAGCACCAGGGGGGGGTGAGTTAAAAAAAAATAATTATGAAATAACAGACCAATTTTCAGTGGATGCTGGAGACAGACAGACATTGCAGTGTGCAAAAATGTTTTAAAAACAAAACAAAAACAACCCACAACCAAAACCCAAACCAAAAAAAGCTCAACCCTAAAAATCTAAGTCGATGATGGTAAAACTTTTCATCCTTAAAAATGAACAAACACACACCAAGCACCGAGAGCAAACCTGAAAGCAGCCTCTGCCTCCCGGGCCCCTGGCTTGTTCCAGCAAGGATGGTGACAGCCTGACACGAGCTCAGCAGCAGTGGCTCTGAGCCTGAGCCTGCAGGCACTCAGTGCAAAACCCTCCTGTGGGAGCCATCCAGCTTTCCCCAGAGCCCAAGGGAAGCTCCCTGCAGACTTCAGGTCTTCAGGTTTTCCCTTCAGACTTCAGGGAAGCTCCCTGCAGTTTCGGATGGGCCCCACAGAGTGAAAGTGGGGAGCAGGATCTCGGTTTACAGTTCCTGTTTTTCTACCCAGCCACAGAAGCCACCCTCTGAAATTCCTGAAGGGTTTTTTTTTTCCATCTTCCCCTCCATGCATGCACTTAACATCCATTACACGATTAGCAGTTACACATGCATCCCGATGGGAGAAAAGTCCCAGTCGAGAGGAATTACTGGTAGTAAGAAAAGAAACCCAGTAGAAACACTGGGAATTACTAAAGACCCAACTCCCTCGAATGAATCCGCGTCCCCGTTTTAACCAGCCAGGGGCTGGAGCAGGAAGCTCCATAGTTTGGGGGGGTGTGTGGGTGCGTGTGGGTGCAGGGGGAGCAAACGGGTGCGGTGCTGCAGCCCCTCAGCAAGCCACCCCCTGGCCCAGTGTCCCAGCCCACAGCTCCAGCACCAGCCCCTGCTGCTCTCACTTGTGAGCTGTGTTGTTGTAATCGTCCTGTGGCACAGCTGGCAGGGAATGCTCTATCCTGAACTCTTCCTCCAGCCCACCGGGTACCTTGGTCGAATCTCCCCGGGCTGCTGGTTGGTGACTGTCTGTGCTGCCCCCTTCCAGCCCCAGGATCTGTCTCTGCACCAGCTTGGAATAAAGGCCTCCTTCTTCCATCAGCTCCTTGTGGGAGCCCTGCTGCACCACGCGGCCCTTGTCCAGCACAATGATGTTGTGTGCCTTCTCCACAGTGCTCAGCCTGTGAGCTATGACAAGCACCGTGTGGTTCTGCAAATCGCCGTAAATCGCTTGCTGAATCTGCACGGGAGGAAAAAGACAGCAGTGCCTGAGCGTGGCTGGCTGGGCTTCAGCAGGGGGAACAGAAGCTTTGTGGTCTCTTAAGAAACCTCTGGATGGGAGGTTTGCTAAACAGAGGACAGGAGATTCACTGCAGCACTGCCAGCACCAGCACTTCCAGCAGCCCAAAAAACCATCTCTGAGCAGGCGGCCCTTGGGTGAGGTACACACACAGGTCTGATCCTGAAAGCTGGGTCCTGGGCAGAGCTGGGCCCCAAATCTGATTTACAACTGCAGGAAGCCAACGCCTGGCAAATGCAGCTGGCAGGGAAAGCAGGGTTTTTTCCTGGGTGTATCAAGGCAAAGCAGGAGAGAGCTGTTTTTCAGCCAAGAGACAGACAACAGCACTAAGGTCTAAAGGCAGGCAGCTGGCCACCAGGTACATGTCACACTGACACCCCTGGCCAGCCAAAACCAGCCCCTGGTTGGCATCAGACACCACACATGTGGCTGAGGACTTGTGAGCCCACAAAGTGCTTCAAGGTCAGATGCTCACACTGCCCCACACTGTGGACCAGCAGCTCCCATGCTCCAGGATCAGGAGACATCTCATCCTTGAACTGGCTTTCCCTGCTGTCATTAAACCAGTGAGGCCAAACTGCAGCTGGTAGAGCTGTTTGGTTGTCACATCCCAGTCAGATCAACCAGCTCCACCTACAGAAAGCTCAGGGCCTATCCAGCAAGCCTGGCTGCTTTGGTGCTTCAGTAGGGATTTTAGGTCAGGCAGTCCTCTCCCTGCTGCAGTACTATTTTTTTAGGGTTTTCCTCTACATCCCACCCACCTCCCACTCTTGATAAATCAGCAGAGATCCATCCCTATCCCATCAGGGCTGTCCTGTGTTGGCTGCTGGGAGCACAGGATTACTCCTTTCGGTCCAGCAGCCTCAGGACCAAATTCCTGTTCAGGAATTAGTCTCTTACCCAAAGCTCTGACTGCATCATGTCAAGACTGATCCTGTCCACACAGGCTGGAAACTTGGAACTGAAACTCCTCCAAACCCAGGCTGCCTCTTTGGCCCAAACACCCAGGTCACCAACTCACCGCATGCTCGCTCTCCGCATCCAGTGCACTCGTGGCTTCATCCAGGATTAGGATGGGGGGAGCTCTGATCAAGGCCCTGGCTATTGCCACTCTCTGCTTCTGGCCACCTGACAGCTGGGCTCCTTTTTCTCCTGCCTCTGTTGGATCAAGAAAAAGAGGAAAGGGTCAAAATAAAAATCAAGAGCTGCTTGGAAAAAAAAAAAAAAAAAAAAAAAAAATCACATTGAGCTCCCAGCCAAAACATCAGGATGGCATCATGGTTTCAGGCTGCAATCCTCCCCCCCAGCAGCAAGTTCTCCACTGTATTGTCTCAAGGTCTGAGGGACTGATGCTGCTCTCCTGGGATGGGCTCAGAAATCCTGCAACAGGTCAGTCACCCCAAAAGGCAGCTGGGGTGCTGCCCCTCTCCATGTAACCACCTCTACAGTGCCTCTGAGCTGCCACCAACACGTGTCCACCACTGCCCTGCCTGCCTTTCCATCTGAGAGAGTCTCTGCCTTCCCCAAGCAATGCTTTCAAGTGCAAACAGAGGGATTTTGGTACCTGTGTGGTAACCATCTTGTAGCTCAGTGATGAAGGAGTGTGCATTGGCTTTCTGGGCAGCCTGAACAACTGACTCAAAGGAGGCTGAGGTTAAGCCATAGGAAATATTATCTGCAATGGAGCGGGCAAACAGCACTGGCTCTTGGCTCACCAGGGAGATCTGCAGGAAGAAAGGGAAGAACAGGCCATGAGGAGCAGACAACACACTGGCTGGTTCATCAGTGTTTGTGTTCTTGCTGAGTGAAGTCTCAAGCAGCAAAGCCCCACCATTAAAGCAAGATCTAGGAGTGCCTCAGTGTGAGTTTCCAGCCAGGACACTAACAGCAGCAGCAGCCCCAACCATTGTATACTGGGAAGCTGTTTTGCAGGGAAGAAAACAATTGGGACATTGGTACATTGGCATCTGGGATTCCCCCTTTAAGACCTTGCTGCCTTTTTGCTCCAGACCTGTCATTCCCATTACTGTTTGCTCTTCCCAGTATAGGAAACCAGTTGCTGGGAGAATCCAGGCTGGACAGACCCTCTCCCAGGGTCTTGCTGATTTTCTCTTTAAGGCCAGTAATTACACTTGGGCTACATGAATGAGCCCTTCTGCATCTTTTAATCCAAAATTAGCAAGTTAGGGACATGGTTGCTGTAATTCCTTAATTGCTTAGCAACAGCCTCCTTGTCCTACCTTACAGTTGCTCACTCTCACATTCAGCCTGCTTTCTTTAACACTTAATATTGAAATAAACCAAACACTCCAAACTATTCCTCAGAACTGGGCATGAAGAGAGCCAGGGGGACATGATCATATTTTAAATGACTTCTCCCCATGCTCCTACCACCACACTGGGCTTTCTAAACTGAAAGCCTGGCTTGTCTTTTAATTTTCACTCAGTATGGGCAGGGAATGTAAATTAGTCCCACTGAATTTGGCTTTCCAGCCTGTCTCTGATCAATTGTTTTCAGGTTTTCCTGCTGACTGGTGAGGCCATTTGCTCTGGGGGCAAACAAAGAAGTTACTTGCAGAGGAGATGAAGGCTGATCTGTGCTGACACACAGACAAGAGTCAAGGGGCCCAGACCCCTCCCCTGGGTAAGCCACCCAGCCCCTCTGGTGCTCCAGCTGCTGCCAGGATCCCCAGAGGTTTAACTCCCCATTAGCTGAGAACTACTTTAAGGTAGAAAGTGCTGGTGGAATGAAAAACTCTTTTTCCAAGCCCGTTTTATATAATAACTAATCAAACAACCAAAAATATATTTCTACTGCACTGGCCAAAAAGAGTACAAAACAAAATATTTTTTTTTTTTTGGTCTGATTTTGGAAGGCTTCTCCCTCCCCATAAAACCACTCCTCCACCCCTTTCCCTTCCGCCCCCACAAACTATCTGCATTCAGTTCCTGGACCACCTCCAGCCTCCAGTTTTCTGGATATTTCAGAAGCTGTCAGATCAAACCCAAAGCAACGTGCAACCCCCTGCCATCCCTCCCCCCTGATCCCAGCAGGTGAAAGGCAGAAGACACGGATCAGTGGCTCGTACCACGGAGTGCAGGTACTTGTGATCATACATGTTAATGGGACACCCATCCAGCAGCACCTGCCCCTCTTGCAGAGGGTAGAAGTTCTCCAGGATGTTGACACAGGAGCTCTTCCCACTCCCTGAAGGACCCACCAGTGCTGTCACTCTGCCAGGGTGCAGGGTGAAGGACACATTCTGCAAAAATGGATGGGAGAGCACACTCAGGTCACAACTCACTCTTGGTCACTCATCTCCCACATCAGCCACCTCTCCCGCCTCTGAGGAAGCAATAAGCCTCCAAAACGGCTCTGGATCCTCCTGCTGATTTAGCAGGCCCTCTAAAAACTGCAAACCAAACCTCTTTTCTGCCTTCCCCTTCCCCGTGATCCCAGCCCCCAGATCCCATGGAAACAGCCCGAGAGTTTGGCACAGAGCCCCGTGCCACACTGACGTGCTTAATGCCTGAGCAGGGAACAAGGGGTTTATTAATAAACCCCATTCCTTGTAAGGCAGGCGGGCCCTAACCACCCACTGTTCCTCAGAATCCCTTTGGCAGCCTGCTCCTGAGCCTCCACTCCTCTCCCGAGGAGAATTCCCATGGGATGGGGGACCACGGAAAAGCGGCGTCGGGCGCCTCGTGGCGGGGAGCGCCCCGTGCCCGTGGGGCTCACCTGGAGGACCTGAGTGGTGGAGCGGGTGCGGTAGGAGAAGGTGACATTTCTGAACTCCACCTTCCCTGCCACCTGCTCTGGGGCCAGGGTCCCATCGTTCACCATCGTCGGCTGGCGGTCGATGAACTCAAACACCTTCTCAGCAGCTCCCACTCCCTGCATCAGCCCGCTGTAGACGGAACCGACGGACTGGAAGGGAAGAGGCAGAGGTGAGAGCTTCCCAAGTGATGGAAAAGACAAGGAGAGTGGCTGAAGGATTCCTAAGTCTGGCCTCTTGATGTCAGCTACAGCCAACATAGGAAAAGAAAGCTTTTCCCTCTCTGCAGGGTGTGGAGGGGATCTGTGGATGTGGCCAGGGGATTGTCCGGGGAACAGAAGAAAGAAAAACACAAAATTGGGAAGAGAAGATGTGCACCAGGAGATCCGTGGCCCAAACTCCCACCAGAATCCTCCTCCTATCTCTCTTTCCTCAAGCCCAGCAGCTCCCCAGCCCACGTGCAGCAGCACATGGCCCCAGCCCTGAGGGCCACCAGCTCCTTCCCCAGCACACGGATCTCCAATGCAGAGCAGCTCCAGGTTGGGCCCTTCTCTGGCAGCCAATACAGCTGTGCCTGGTGGACTGACCAGGACCATGGTCCTGGTGGATTGACCACCACATATTTCCCAGCTACAGCTGCTGCATGCTGACACTGGCTTCCTTGGAATAAACTCCCTTCACATCACCTCTTTTCAATATTAAACTCAGAGCTGCAGAACAGCTTGTACTGCAACTGCTTCTCCCACCAGAAGGGGAAAAAAAAAAACCAACCCAAAAACAAAAACCAAAAAACCAACCCAAACCAAACACACAGCCTGGAAACACCACCAGAGCCAGCAGTCAGCCCAACAGATGGTGAGAGCCAGGAGAGCTGCTTCCAGCTCTGCTCTGCTGCTGCACAAAGGCTGAAACCACGTTTGGCTGGGAGGAAGCCTCAGTTTGATCATTTCTGCCTGGCTGAGCCAACCTTACCCCTCTGCAAAGGAAAGGCAGCCCTGAGTGGGCTCCACCATCCCAGCTTGCTAATGTGCTGCCAACGCAGCAGCTTGCAGGCTATTCCAGGGAAAAAAAAAAAAAGGTAATATAATTAAGCTTTTTATGAAGCCTGAAATTTAACAGGCAGCTTTGTAGTGCTTGGGAGGCAGCCAGGGCTCTGCCCTTCAGCCCGAGCCCTTTGGTCCCCATGGCCTTTTCAGGGGAAAAGGTGTTTTGGGCATCTTCAGGTTGTGAGGCCACAGCAGAAGGGGAGCAGGGGTTGAGGGGAGGATCAGCCCCACTGGTGGGTGAAGCCACAGCACCAAGGAAATGCACTGCAGGGTAGTCCAGCCCTGAGACTGCCCTGGGACCTTCTAGGAGATAAATGTCATCTTGAGATCAGGTAGCCCAGACACTCACCTCCATGCAGTCTCCTAAGACAAACTCATAAATGATGAAGGATATCAGGTTGCCACTTGTCATCTGCTCCGAGATCACCAGGTGCCCACCATAGTAAAGGATGCTGACCTGGACCACCAGGAGGGTCAACTGAAAGCAAGGAAACACCCCAAAAATCAGCAAAAACAATAGCATTTTGGTGTGTTGGGAATTACTCACAAAACAGCCCCCAGTTTGTGCACTGATATTTATTATCTGAGCCCTGAACTGAGCATCTATGGCAGAGCCCATAGGGGTGAGAAGGGGAAAGCAACTCAAGTACTGCATCTGATTTAAGGAGCTGGGCTGGGATCTTTCAGCAAATCAGAATTCCAAAGGGACCATAGCCAAGGAAGGAGAATTTAGCTGAAATTATGGAGCATTTATCTGAAATCATGGAGCATTTCATGAACTTGTCCCTTGGCCTAACGTCCTGAAGTGTAATAATTGAAGCTCAAATTATCCAACACAGAGTCACCTCAGCACTAAAATAAACTTTCTGTTCTGTGAGTGTGACACATTTTAATTTAGAACACAAAACCAAGCCAAGAGTTAATGCAAGTTAAAAAAAAAAAAAAAAAAAAAATCCTCCTTGCAGGTACAAGTCCCTGCAAGCATAACCTCAACTCTTGACTGAGATCAGTGCGGGGGGGGGGGGGGTACCACCTACTCCAGAAAAAAGACAGATCAGCTGGGATATGACAAATACCAGCCCCTGCCTTTATTCAGCTGGTTTTATTCTGAGCTGCCTGGGTGCTCAGAGAAGCAGCAGTGCCCTGGTGCTCTGTGATGTTTGTGGGACAGGCTGTAAATTCCCACAGACAAAAATAATGGGGGAGAAAAAAGCTCCTATTGCTCTGCCATGATCTGACCTTAAGACCCCATGTTCCCTTTGAAAAAGACTCTACCAGGGCTGTGCTAAATCCATCTTCTTCTTTCTACATAAGCCCTGCAGGAGCAGTTTTTGAGGGGTTTTGCAACCTTTTACTCAGCAGGATCTGTGCTGACCCAATTCAAGCTCCGGCTTCACCTGGAAACCCAGGAACAAGCCTAAAATTCCTCTCCTTTTGCTTCCAGCCTTGGATAGCCATGAAGTTTCCCACGGCTGCAGGAGGGCACCATAACTCACCAACCCTTCACCAGAGGCTACTTAGAGATAAGGGCAGCCTCACACGATGGTTTCACACAGCCTTAATTATCAGCCCAGGCACAAACCCCAAACCATCTGGTCTTGAACGATGAAAAAAAATTTTGAAAACAACCCCGAAACAACAGAAAAGCTTGAAACAAAAAAACAAAAAAACCCCACCAAAACAGTTCTAAATGCCAGCAGCCTCCTCCTCCTCCTCTCACCACCCACATGCAGAAAATCTCCATTTCTGAGCAGAGGAGCTCAACCAACACCCCGGCTGTTTCCCGGAGCCCCGGAGCTGAGCTGGCACAGGCACACAATGCAGCACCACACCACATCAGCACGGGGTTTGCCACGACCTTGAGCACTTATCAATTTTACTCCTATTTGCAAGGGAAACCAGGCAGTTTGGTGGCACATGCAGCACTGCCCTCAGGGCAAACGGGATGTTATTTTTTTGACGAGCAGGGAAGGAAAAAAAAAAAAATAGTACTAATTAAGAGACTGCAGATTACTGCCAGCAGACATCAAGGCTGGGCTCACCCTGCTCTCTGGAAGTGGAGGAGAAGCACATGCAAGGCACCACATGTGTTTTGGGATCACATCCCATTCTTGTCCCCAGTGAAGGCCCCAGCACTGGCCACCTACCCCACTGGACCAGACGTAGTAGGTGTAAGCCATGGCCTCTCTCTTGTTGAGTTTGTAGACCTGCTGCAGCTTCTGCCAGTAGACATTTGCCTCTGCCTCCTCGTTGGCAAAGCTGCGGACGGTCTTCATGGCAGAGATGGTCTCCTCAGCGGTGTTGTTGGCCTTGGCCAATGCACTCTGCACGTCCTTGGAGAGTTTCTGCAGGGAGGAGGAGGCAGAGAGGGCTCAGTGGGTGCTGGGCTGCCCGTGACACATCTACTTGCACACCCTGGGCTTGGGAAAAAAGGCACAGTGACAATGTCTGAGGCCACGGGCAACAAGGATGAGCACTGGGATATATCCCACACCTCAGGACAGCTTGGGATACTGTGCCAGGAGGAGAATGGATTCACTGTGCTGTCCCTAAGGAGGGACCTGTGCTGCAGGAGGTGAAGTGCCATGTCCAGGGCCACTTGAGAAGCTTGCAGTGGAGCTACTGCTCCTGGTGCTCTGATAGGACAGGCCAGCCCAGGAGCCCTACCAGGAGTTTCCAAGTCAGTGACAGGTCTGGAGACAAAGGGCAGCTCTACTTCTCCCTCAGGTGCCTGACCCTCTGGAGGAGAGCTGGGGCTTGGCAGGCAGCACCCATGTGTATCATGTCCCCAGCACAGTGGAAAGCCCCAGGAATGTGAGGAGCAGCAGTGCAGGAATCACACGGTCCATGGGACAATGTATTGGCCACAGGTGGTGGCCTTTGGTCCACACTTAGCCCCAGGGGGACAGAGGGAGCTCAGCACTGGCTTTAACCCTCTCTTGCCATTCCAAAGGGAGAGCAGGGGACAAATTGCATGAGGACATCCCATGGCCAAGCTACCTCTCCTGCCAAAGATGCTTCCACTCCGGAGCATGAAGCAAGGTTAGAGCCAAGGCTACACTTGTCTGCCCATGCAGGTTTAATGCTGCCCCCACCACAGGCAGCAAAGCCCCCAAGCATCAGTGCCACCAGCTCAAAGGCCACCCCACAATCTCCACGATGGCTTCATGAGGGGAACAACCTAATGTTGTGGTGCTGTGGCACACCATGGACACGCCAGCTGCTCCTGCCTACCTTGTAGTACTTGCCATAAACATCAGACACCAGCATGATGATGGGGAAGCCCATGAAGGTGACGAGTGAGAGCTTCCAGGAGAGGCTGAACATGAAGAAGATGACCCCTGTGGCCTTCACCACGTTGCGCAGGAAGATGTTGATGTTCTGGGACACCAGGTCACTCACGATGGTCGTGTCCGACGTGAGGCGGGAGATGACGTCCCCTGCAGCAGGGAGGGGTTGGGGAAAAAAAACAAAAAGAGAGAGAGAGGACACATGTGTCACCTCCTCACTGTGCCAGGGCCCAGATGGAGCTCACCACTCAAGCCACCCCTGGGGCTGGGGGTCTGAGGGGTGGCATGGAAAGGGAGGGAGTCTCCAGCCCTGTGGATGTGAAGCAAACCAGGGCAGCTCAAATTGCTGCATGCACGAGGGACATGAAGTGCATCTCAAGGCACAAGCTACAGCCCTGGGTCACCACAGGTGTCTGCAGGACAGCAAAGGGGACTGAGGCAGCACCCTGTGCCCAAGGGCACCCTGTGGGCATGCAGAGCAGGCATGTACATGGAGTGTTTGCTGGAATGATCCACCTTCAGAGCTGTCAACACAGCCCCAAATTCATCCCTAAATGACACCAGGAGCCCTCCAGGAGCTCACCAGGGTCTGCTGGCACCTTCTCCTGCCATCCCAGCAAGAGCAGGCAGGGCAAACACAGCACACCCAATGCAGAGGAGGTGGCTTCAGGGAAGGTTTTTGGGTTTAGATGTCTGTGCCACAGCCTGGAGCTGACCTAAGTGATCCTGAAGACATGGGTCTGGCTACCAAGGAGCTGAGGTCCTACAGTGCCCCTTGGTGGAGCTGAACAGCCAAAAAGCATTACTCTGAATTCCTAAATACTTGGTACATGTTTGAGTCCAGCTGAATTCCCATGGATTTTGTAAATCTGGGGTTACCCATATCCCACTTACAAGAACATCTCCGGCGTCCTCAGCTACCAGGGCACCCTGCAGCAGCTCCTAAATATGGCAACAGCCTCAAAACTAAAAATACCACCAAGAAGAAAGCAAATGTGGGAAAAATTAGCAGCACTAGGACCCGCACAGGGCAGGATAGGACCAAATGGCAGGCAGGGAAAGCCAAAAGCATGGCAAAGCTTCACACAGCTGTGGTTCCTCATGCCCAGAGCAGGGCTGGAGCGCGGCAGGCACTGCCAGGAGGAGGAAAGTGGGTGTTTTGGGGATGATCAGAGCTGAGCACATCAGCCCTGAGGCTGCTGGATGGCTGTCAAGCTGTTTGATGGCAATGGGACATCCCCAGAGTGCTGGGCAATCCTGTTCCAGCCCGACAGTGGGAAGGGAAGGGGTTTTTTTAGGGTGGAAGGGAAGAGCTTTCTGCTGCTGTATCTAAACACGAGCACTCGGGTGCCCCCGGTCTGCGGGGCAAAGCAAGGGGAACAAAAGAACAGGGTGGAATAAGAGGTGTCAGAGCAAATCCAGGGGAGAGAGGAACCAACCTGTGCGATTCTCATCAAAGAAACTCATCTCCTGGGCCACCAGGGACCTGAAGAGGCAGTTGCGAAGGCGAATGTTGAGTCTTGCAAATATGAGTGTGAAAACACCACCCCGGATACCTGCGGCAAATGAGCTGATTGCAGATAAGAAACGTTACAGACCAGTGGACACAAAACCCAGCAACACAAACAACCCCACGTTGGGCAACGCTCTGCTGGTACCACTTCCCACCCTGGCAAGAGATGCCTAATCCAGCCCCCACCTCCTCTGGGTGCTACCAGCAGAGGGACAGCTGGTCCTGAGCCCTGCAGTGACAAGGTTCGGGAGGAGATGCAGCGCTGTTGGGACAATGCTCCCCGAGGAGCCCACTCCTGCTCCCCCACCCCCAGCAGATGGACATGGAAGGCCACCACGACCTCTCTGGCAGTGACCCAGCCTGTGCCCACCACCAGGAAAACCCCAAACTCCTCCTCATCATGGCAAAAACCAAGCCCCTGCAGTTACCTTCCTATGGCGAGCAGTGACATGACCAGCACTGCCGTGGAGAAGCGGTCCATGCTCTTCTGCACCACGATACCATCAATGGCCAGCCCTGTGTAGTAGGGCAGGAAGGTCTCTCCTGCCAGACAAGCACAGAACACGGGGTTTCAGCCCCACCTTCAGCACAGGACCTGTGTATTTCCAACTGTGATGGCCCATGGACAACCTCATCCCCACCATGGAGATACTCAGCCATCACATGAGATGTCTCAAGAGCCACAGCTCTTGGTGGCACATGGAGATGTTCACTTGCCAGTATATTTTATCCCCTACTGCATTTATTGGGTTTTTTTTTTTGCCCTGTGGCATTTTTCACTCAGCCCATACAGGATGTGCCACTCAAAAGCAAGGCTGGGGTGCTGCCAAGTCCTCCCCACCACAGCTCCTTCCTTCACAGTGAGGATGGGGAGCACACCGTGGCCTCCCCGGCCTTTCACTCACCCAGCGCAGCCACAAGGAGGAAGAAGGAGGCAATGCCCAGGAAGATGGCATCTGGCTTGGTGTAGGACAGCAGCTTACGGATGGTGGGACCTGCTGCCTCCTTCTGCTTGTCCCGTGGGGTGCTGCCATCACAGCTCTCCTCTGCCTCAGCACGGGACTCAGAGCCAGGCCCCAGCGTCTCGCGGGAGGAGGTGACGCAGGCCAGCAGCTGCCACAGTCCAAAGGTGGCTGCCAGCGCCACGTAGGTCCAAGCAAAGAGCCCCCAGAACCACGGGTCCTTGATGGTCTTCCTCACTTCTGAGTAGAGCAGCAGCTTCACCATCATGTAGATGCCCATCAGGAGGCAGACGATGGCGATGAAGGTCCGTGACGCCCGGAGGCGCCGGGGGCCGTAGGCGGTGTTGGTGGCCACGCCGATGGCGGCCCCCAGCAGCACACAGCTGCGGTAGAGGCAGCCCCCCCAGATGTCCAGCAGCGAGTTGAAGATGTTGAAGTGTCTCAGGTCCTGCAGGACATCCCGGCCACCCCGGCCGTGGGTGTAGAGCAGCGTGGTGACCACCACGTCGGCCCCGCTGAGCACCAGCGTGCTGGCCACCGCCTTCCAGGCGCGCATCCTCACCACGGGGCTGGGGGCTCGCTGAGGAGATGTGGGCAGCCCCTAGCACAGGGGGGATGTGGTCATGGCAGCCTCTGCTGGGGGGTGAGAATAAGGGGGTGGGGTTGTTATTCGGGGAGGTGGCAGGGAAAGGGAAGCAGGGTGGGGCAACAACCATGCCAGCACCCCAGGAACCTGTCCTGACTTTAGACACTGCTAGACTCCTTTGTCCTCTGCACATCCACTTCATCAAACGAGAAGCACAAAGATAAATTTCCCTCCAGGAAGCCTGTGCCCATCCTGAAGCCCACGGCAGGAACCTGCACCTCTTGGTGGGGAACTTCAGCTCTGGGTGATGCTGGGACATCCGTGCAGCCCACACGTCCTGCACTACAGAGCTGTGTAGGTGTTCAACTGAGAGGTTCATGACCTGAGAGTCCCTCCTCACCTTTCCCAGGACAAAGCTAAAACCCAGAGCTCCCTCAGGCCCCTATGAAAGCAGAAAGGAACAAATTGCTCAGCAGAAGAACCAGGGTGGATGGCAAGAAGGGAGCAGCTTGTCATACCCTGCTGTCCTCAGCCCTCTGGAATATGAATTTGGGATAACCCACTAAGGGCAAGCGGGTGGCACAACAAAAATCCCAAGAGAAGATTAAAAGGGGGTTGTAAATGCACAGGGAGAAGGAGTCTCCAGGGCAGGACATTTCCTTCACTGCTGCCCTGGCTCTGACCAGCAGCAGCGATGCTGAGGGGGGGGGGGTAATGGGTTGAATTGACACAGAAAAGGGTGAAAATCTCTCTTTTTAATTTTTTTGTTTTGTTTTGTTTTATTTAAAGGTAGCAAACCGCCCTCCTGCTCCTGTGCTGTGCCCACGCGTCGGCACCAGGGAGGTGCCCGATCCCCAGGTTTGTGCTGCGTGGTGCAGAAGCGTGGGCCAAGCTCCGGCCTGCGTGACCGCAGCCACCTCTGCAGCCACCCAAAACCAAGCCCTGGGGACACGGGCAGCCCTCGGCACCGGCCACGCTGCACCCCTGCCCGGGAGGGGCTGGGGGTGGGATAAAAAGCTTAAAAACGGGAAGCCGGGGGGGAGAGGCTGCAATGTGGAGAAAAAAAGGGTTGGTGGGGTGGGTGGGATGGAGGCAAAGCCGAGCAGAGGGATCGGGGGAGGGGGCTGGAAGGGCTCCCCAGGGTGCTCCCTGCTGCAAAGCTGCGCGCAGCCGGCCCGGAGGTGGAGAAGGAAAAGGAGAAGGCGGCCACCCTGTCACCTCAGCTCCTAAACGGAATGTCCCCAAGCCCTATCCCTCTGTCCTCCCATTACGAGCTCCCCTGAAGGGACAGACCCCCCACGCGGGGCCGTGCCCGCCACAGCCGGGGGGGGTGGGGGGGGGAAAGCACCCACGCAGTTTACTGCCACCCCCTCTCCCACCCTCTGCAGCACAAGGACCACTCCCGGCCCGTCCGGACGGCTCTTACCCGGGACGTGGGGTGCTGATGGTGGTGTCAGCCCGGTCCGGTCCGGCCCGAATCGGCGGCGGCCCCGCCAGCGGCGGCGCGTCCCGGGAACAAGGTCGGTGAGGGGCGGGGCTTGAATTGGCCACGCCCAGTACCCCGCCCCCTCCTGCGGCGCGGTCGCGGCCCCACCCGCGGTTTAACGGGGCAGGTGGGTGGGTTCCTCCTTTTACCCCTCCGAGCTAAACCTTGCCCTGCCCACGCTTTTCTCCACCTTAGAAAGGTTTTTATTTATTTATTTTAAAACCAAACAATTTTTTCGCCGTTTTAAAAACCTTATTTGATCGATTTTATTTCATTTCTGCAGCAGAAGGGGGAAATACAACACATAGGATTTCCTTCAAAAACAACCAGGGCAAAGGCTCAACATCGCTTTTTAACAACCCCCTAACGAGAGGCTCGACAGGGCTTTTAATTAACTCCTAAGACAGAGGGATTCATATTTTCAGAAATTTGTAATTCGTGTATCAGCTTATCGATTATTTCTCCCCTTCAAGTCCCCGTGGCAGTTCCAGAAGGAACTCAGGCTCTTCCCTGGCATCCATCTGGGTTACACAGGTGACAAGAGGGAGTGATTAGTGTCATTATCCCAAAGTTTTCCTTTATTTTGGGACTTTAAAACACCCCTAAATCCCTCACCGGTGTAGGAACAAGCTACAGGATTCCTCAAGTTCACTCTGGTTCTGGAGAGAACAGAATGGTGACACTACAAAGGAAAAATTCATTCTTCTCTGCCTGGATAACAAAACTAAAAAACGTTCTGTCCTTGATTTTATTTCTGCTAATCAGTGCTTAAACCAAACAAACAAAAAAACCCCAACACCTCACTTCAAGCCATTCCCACATCCACCAGGAACGCAGCTGGACCTGCCAAGACTCTTCCAGGCAGACCCCACGGTGGGGAGGACACTTTTAAGCTGTTGGAAACAAAAGGGACAAAGCCAGGCCTGGTTTCTGGCTCTCTTCTCACCTGCACCCAGACCACCCCCGGGGCTCTGAGGCAGCCACTCCCACGGGGGCCTTTTCCACGCCCTAATAATCAAGGCGGAGCTTTTTTTTTTTTTTTTTTTTTTTTTTTTTTTTTGGCACGACCCAAGTCTCTGCCTGCCAAGGCATACAGGAGGATGGTGCCACTTCCCTGGGTCAGAGGGATGGTCCAAGGGTAAATCTGGATGGGAAGGGACTGAACATTGGTCTGAACCTTCCCCTGCAGAGCAGCCGTGTCTGCACCTTGGACTCCCCCACAGCTGGGCCACAAACCTCGGGGACAGTTCTTGCTCCTGTCCCCGACCCTTGTAGGACCCCCCAGAAACACCCCAGGGGGCTAGCTGGTTTTCTTCACACTGGCCAGACTCTGCTCAGGTGCCAGGACTGTCTCAATCTGAAAGGACACAAACTGCCCAGGTTTCAGCTCCTCCAAGGAGCCAGCAGCCCCGCTGCTCCCAAACACAGCATCTTCCACTTTGAAGGTGAGAGAGGGCAGGCCCAGACTTTTCCTTTTCATCCTCTTCCGTTCCCGTTTGTAGGCTGTGCTCACGTTGGCCATCACCTGCAGGGCAGATTGCTTGGGTTGGGCCTCGAGAAGCTGCTTGGAAAAAAAAAATTAAAAAAAAAAAAATTATTAACTCCCATCCATCTCGCCCGGGTGAGAGCGGACGCTGCAGAGCTCAGCTTGGCAAGCAGAGGCACAGCTGGCTGCACCCTGCAGCAAGGGAGGGACTAAGCAAGGTCTTTCCAGCCTAATTGTCACCAGCCCCAAACTAGCAGGAGACCTGAAATGAGAAGAAATTGTGATTTCCTGGCTGTGCTTGGAGGAGCTGTCAGATCTCTGTATCAGCAGAAGGGGTGGAGGCTGGAGTCACACAGGGCCAAGGGGAGCTTTTATCACCTCCTGCCAGTCACAGGAGCTGCAGGAGGGTCTGCAGTGACCTGGACACCCCAAGTGGCCCTGGGGACAGGGCAGGATGTGTTGGTGTTACCCAGACAGAGCTCTGCTGCCCCGTGCCCCACTGTGCACCTCCCACCAAAGGGGAGCCGAGAGAGTGAGCCTGGGGGATCAGCTGGGAATAGATCCCACACATTCAACTCCCTCCTCCCCCCTGTCCCCTTTTAGTGGTGCTATTCCCTAGCAAGAAGAATCCCAACACAGGTGGGATCAGAGAGGATCATGTAACTGTGTCTGAGGATAAGAAATGACTGAGCAAACAAAGCACTTGAGCCCTGTCTATCGTTTTTTGGCACAGGGATTGCCAAGCACTTCACAGGGGACACTGAGGTCATTGATCAAGTCAGGAAACCAAGAAACAGAGAGAAAATGAGTTGCCCAAGATCACCCAGCACATTAGAAACAGCTGGGAACTAAATGCTGGCCTTGTCCCCAAACCCTGCTGCCCCACTGGGCCACTCATTAGTGCTCATAGTAGCCCAAATCTCCCCACCAGTTTCTCTCCTCCCATTTTGGGGCAGGGTTACTTTTAACATTCTTAATTACACAGCATCTAGAAAGGCTTTTTGTCCTCCCCTAGGGTCAGGCTCCCCTGGCTGATGGGAGATGCAGATCAGGAGGAAGAGTGCTGGGACACAGCTCCCATCAGCCCTGCTGGGGTAACCCAAACCTTCCCACTTCCTCACCCAGCTCAGAGCAGCAGCAGCACCACCAACCTCCCTGGGGCACCCAAATGGTGCTGGCTCAGAGGGTCTGGCTCTGCTTCAGGGCACACCCTGAGGTGCCACCAGCCACCTCTCCACTCAGGACAAACCCAGTGGACTCTCAGGCAGAGCTTAGGGGTAGATTTAGGTTAAACATCAGGAAGAAATTCTTCCCTGTGAGGGTGCTGAGCCCCTGGCCCAGGCTGCCCAGTAAAGCTGTGGCTGCCCCATCCCTGGCAGTGTTGAAGGTTGGATGGGGCTTGGAGCAACCTGGGCTGGTGGGAGGTGTCCCTGCCCATGGCAGGACATTGGAACTGGATGAGCTTTAAGGTCCCTTCCAACCCAAACCAGTCAGGGATTCTGTGATTAACCAGCTCATTCCTTCCCACCTCTCTGCCACACTGGAACCCATCAGCTTCCTGCTGTGCTCAGTGAGCCCTCAGGCACAGGACTCCTGTCAGATGGCAATTCTGGAAGCTGGGGCAGGCTCTGCCTCAGCAGGCACACAAATCCTTTCCCTTTGCACACCCTGGGGCCAGGGATCTCAAGGCACTTACAATTTCTTTCACTGCATTCTGCTGCTCCTGCACGCTGGCTGTGAAGGGCAGGATGCTCTCTGCCTTGCCAGAGCTCCCCCCCTGCTCTTTGGAGTCCTTGACAAAATCCACCTGCAAGGGACAGGTATCCAGGTGTTACCCCACAAACAGAGCAGTGGAAACCCCCTCCTGGATTCCTGGTGGGAGTTACCTCAGAGGACAGGCACACGTATCTGTTGAACATGAGGAAGAAAGGGGTGTACTTGGTGCTGGAGTTGACCGAGGTGCGGAAATAGAAGAGGATGGGGTCGAGGTGGGAATCCCATTCCCCAGGCTTCTCGTTCACCACGTTGCAGATGGAGGACTTGAGCACCTCAACACTCTGCTGGTCCAGGCCCAAGCAGTCTCTGGGGTCTGCAGGGCTGAGGGTCTGGGAGATGTTCCAGTGCTCACACAAACGCCGACTGACCTGCCAGGGCAGAGAGGGGGGGGTTGTGCCCACGGGAGAACCCAGTGGTTCTGAAGCCTCTGCAGGACAACATTGATGGAGTCAGGAAACCAAGAAACAGAGAGAAAATGAGTTGCCCAAGGTCACCCAGGACATTAGGAACAGTTGGGAACTAAATCTCCCAGCGCTGTCCCTGTGCTGGGAGATGTTGCTGCTCAGCAGAAAAAAAAAAAAAAGCTCCACAGAAAAGTCAGAGCCAGACAAAATGTTTTGAAATGAATGTTCTCAGGCTTGAGGCTCTGCACAGCACTGGGAAGCTGAGCTAATCCCCAAGGAAGGAAGGAATCTCGTGGCCACCATCTCCCAGGACCTTTCCTGCTGAGCAGAGAAGCTGCAGTGAGGCTGGAGGACTCACACCACAGAACCAGAACCTGAAATCCTGCTCAGGGTGAAACCACTGGCAAATCATCTACTGCTGGCAAGGGGACTGGGGCAGGGAGAAGGCAGCATCAGCTCCTTCCCTCCCCTACATGGCACACTGGAGCTCTGCTTTTACAACCCAAAAAAACCTGCTCAACATTACATTGCTTCTCCTTGAACCACTCAGCACCTCACCTACCTCCTCACAGAAGTCCCATGTCTGGCTGGCATAAATGTTCTTGGATGCTCCAAACCTGAAAAAATAAGAGGACACAGAAGTGGTTTTACTCCATCAGCTGCAGGGCAGAGCCAGAGGAGTTCAATCCCCATGGAAAATGGGATACAAAGGGGACAGAGACCCTCCAGGAGAGTTGGTGCTGAAGAGGATGGCATGACCCAACCTCCCTGAGAGCAGGGAGAGCTCTGCTGGCTCCATCTGTTCCAAACCAGCCAGGCCTCTCTGCCTCTGATTGACAATAAGAGAACCAAGCAAAGTTTCTTCCTCTGAATGCAGATCTCTCCCAGTCACATGCCACAAGGACAATGCCAGGTGGTGACATTCACCACGTGGATGCCAAAGAAACACTTTCTAGGAGAGATCAGGGAGTGGTTTTAATACTTCTGCAGAGCACTGAGGCACCAGCCATGTTGGGGCAGTTCAGAGGAGCCCTTCTGCCTCTTTCCCTCCCTGACAACAAGAGAACAGCCTCTTCCCTGGTATTTTGTGGAGACCAAGGAGAATCTCAAGGGGAACCACCTCATGGACAGAGGATTTTTGCACCACACATCCCTCTGTGCCCCATCTCCCTGCAGAGGTGCAATGTAACCAAAACCAAAGCAACCCACCTGTAAAATATTGCAGCCAGGGCTTTAGCCACTGCCAAGGGGTCTTTCTTCTGCAGAGGAGCAGCCTCCACCCACTTGGTGAAGTAGTCAGTCACAAGGAGGACGTGTGTGTTGCTCTGGCTTGTCTCAGGAAAAGGCCCTGCATAAACAGCATCAAGAAAAATCAATGTAATGTCCTAAAATCACCCAAATGAGGAAAGTTAAAAAACCCAGGCCAGCAAAACAGGCACTGCAAAACCAGCCACGAGTCTCTTCTGCAATGTCATTTGGCCAGGATCCTTCTGTGACCTTTGTCAGCAAATATACACCCAGCACAGTCCCAGTTCTGGGAAGCAAGGCATGCCCACAATTCCCATTGTGTGTGGAGAGGGAGCTGAGCCAATCCCAAGGATCAGGCTGCTCCCTGGGAAGCTGCTGTGGCCTCCCTGGCACCTCCTGACATGAGCTCTGGCTCGTGTTTGTCTGACACACACCCTGACAGCTGGTTTGGGAGCCTGGGAGAGCCTGTCAGCTGCAAACACTCACCCTGGATGTCCAATCCCAGCACTTCCCAAGGGGATTCCATTTTGAGAGGCTTTGCCTTCCGGGAGGTGTTCTTGTTGTGCTCTGCGTTCTGGCACGTTTCACACATCTTGATCTGGAAAGGGAAAACACAGATCAGAGGACCTGAAAATCTGCTGCTGAATCCTGTCAGAGCCTGAGGGGCTGAGCAGTGTCCTTCCACCTGACAAAAACTGCAGGATGCAAGGAAAAGAGGATAAAAGGAATAAAGAGGAATAAAACAAGGTGATGCGGCTCATCTTTCACCAAACTTCCCTGACAGCTTTCTCTGGCACAACAACTGATTTTCCCAACACAGCCAAGACATTCCTCATCCAATCTAAACTTCTTTTAAACTTCTTTTTCAACTTCTCATCCATTTTAAACTTCTGTTGCCCCAGGGTGCTGGAGGAGCAGAGGCTGCTCAGACCACACTTCCCCACACCCCACACCCCAGAGCCCTCCTGCAGGGAACTTTGGGCAACGGGTGAGGCAAAACCAGTACAAACCCCCAGCTCCTGGTGTGACTGTAGCTTAGGGAACTGGGCAGCTCTGGCAGGAATCCAGCCTGCTCAAAGCTACACCCAGCATCCCACACTGGCCAAAAATGCCCTGCACAAGGAGGTTGTCCTACCTGAGGAGCTTTTCTGATGCTCCAGGGGAGGGAAAGCCCCAATTTTTCCAGCTGTCTCAGGACATCCCAAGAGTTTCAGCTGCTGGGCTTCCCAGCACCAGGCACATCCCTGCAGCAGAGCTCCTGGAGCTGCTGCCTGAACATCCTTGGGAGATACTCCTGGCACTCACACCCTCCCTGCTCACAACTTACCCAGTCCACCACATCCTTCACAATCCCCAGCCAGTAGTACCGGCTCTGGATCCTGTGCACTGTCTTTTTCTGACCCAAATGGTTCCCAATCTCAGTGAAGTGACTCTCCAGGAACACCTGGCGCCTCCGCTCGGGATCCACGATCACCTCACGCTTCTCCTCCTTCTTGGGTCCCACGTAGTAGAGGCAGCCACCTGCAGGTGTGAGAGCTTTAGCTAAAAAACACATTTTCTGCCAGCTACCAGCCCCAGCCAAACGCTCATTTTCTGCAGCTGGAACAAAAAAAAAAAACCCAAAAAGGTGAGACCCGACAGAAGGGCTTCAGCAAAGCCCCTGGAGAAGCTGCTGGACTGGAACCCACCCCCAAACCAGCCCTGGGACTGCTCTTCTGCACCCTGAGCAAAACCTGAGCAAGCCCCCTGCTCTGTGGGGCACAGAATCCCCATTTTGTGCCCCAAAAGTGAGGCCAAGGCACAGAGACCGAGCAAGCCAAAGGATCATTGGGATCCCAGAGGGGTTTGGGTTGGAAGGGACCTTAAAACCTCACACAGTGCCAACCCCTGCCATGGGCAGGGACAGGGACAGCTCCCAGGGTTGCTCCAAGCTCCATCCAACCTCACCTCCAACACTGCCAGGGATGGAACAGCCACAGCTTCTCTGGGCAACCCCACACCAAAGAATTATTTATTAATGGCTGAATTAAACCCCTTCCCCTCATCCCATCCTTCCAGGCCCTTCTCCACAATCCCTCCCCAGCTTCCCTGCAGGCACTGGAAGGTGCTCTGAGCTTTCCCTCTTCTCTTCCCCAGCCTGAACCAACCCAACCCTCTCGCTCTGGCAGCAGAACGGCTCCAGCCCTCTCCTTGCTCCCGGTTCCTCCCGGTTCCCTCCCGGTTCCAGGGAAGTTTCCTCTCCCTTCTCCTTCCCCGCAGGCCCCATCAGGGCTCCGGGGCTTTTCCTCCCCCTCCACCGGGATCTCCTCAGCTCAGCCGGGATTCCGACCACCCCTTCCCGGGTCTGCCCCCGTGTCCCCCCCCGGTTCCGCCCACGTCCCCACCGTCGACGACGAATTTCTGGGCGTAGCGCTTGAGGTTTTTCCTCTTGATGGAGCAGAAGCTGGGGGGGAAGCAGCCCTCGGCCAGCAGCCGGTAAATGTCCTCGAACCTGCTGCTGGACGACTCGGCCGCCACCACCACCTCCTCCTCCGCCACCTGCAGCACCGACTCCATGGACAGCACCGACGAACCGGGACCGGCAGCGGAACCGGGAGCGCGGTCCCGACAGCGGAGGCTCTTAGGGATCGTCTACAAAGTACCCACGGCGACCCTCGGCGTTCCGAGCGGACCCAGCCCCGCAGCCTCAGCGCCCGTTCCCGGACACCGCCGCCGCCGTTCCCCCTCCCCGGCTCCTCCGCGGTCTCAGCGCGGGGCCCGTGCGCTCCGGACGCGCCCGAGCGCTGAGTCAGGCACGGGATGGAAACGGGGCCTTGCTAAGGGTTGGGGCAGCGAGGGGGGAGCCTGCGGGGAAGCGGCATTTCCGCAGGGCCCGGCAGCGGTGACGCCACCGAGATGTCAAAAAAACCCGAAACAAACAAAAAAAACCCAGCGTAAACCGGGAGGAAACGGCCGAGTTTCGCGGCCTCTCCGTTTTAATCCGCGTTCGGAATTTGCCGACGCGCCCTCACCGCGGCCGGAAGCGGAGCCGTTTGGCAGAGGGACCTGCGCCCGGCGCACCGCCCCCGACGCGCCGGCGGGAAACATGTCCGCGGCCCGGCCGTTCCTCTCCTGCGCCTGCTTCTTCACCGATAACATCTTCCTGGGCCGCTACGGGCTCCACGTCCGGTACCGGGACGAACCGCAGCTCCGCCGCGACTACGGGCGGGTAACGGCGGGACGGAGGGCACCCCTCACCCGGTGGCGGCTGCGGAGGCCGAGGCCGGGCGGAGGCTGACGGGCCGGGTGTGTTGCAGGCGCTGCGGGACCGGGGCTGCCGGAGCGAGGAGGAGTTCGGGGCCGTGGTGCGGGAGGTGAGGGCGGCCCCGGCGGGAGATCCTGAGAGAGGGGCCCGGGGAACCGGAGCTTCACGGGGAGAACCCCCTGAGGCGGGGTCTGTGCCCAGGAGGGAGGGGGAAACCCCCATCCCCATCCCCCCCGCCCCGGCTTCTCTCAGGGGTTCGGTTCTGGGGTTTCTGCTGCCCGTGGTTCTGTGCCCCCCGCACACTGCCAGGCAGATATTGGCTTTTTGGGATGTCCATAAGCTCAGGGGCAGAGAGAAAAATCCCCCTGGCAGAGCCCTGGGTGGCTGGAGCCACCATCCCCAAGAGAGCCCCAGGGCAGATCCCAGCATCACAGAAATTTGGGGTTGGAAGGGACCCCGAAAGATCTTGGGGTTCAAACCCCCCCCTGCCAGGGCTGGGTCACCTCCAGCAGTCACACAGAACACATCCAGGTGGGGTTTGAATGTCCCCAGAGATTCCACAACTCCCCTGGGCCAGGGCTCTGCCATCCTCACACTGAAAAAATTTCTCCTCGTGTTCCTGTGGAACCTCCTGTGCTCAGGTTCTGATCCATTTCCCCTTCTCCTGTCACTGGGCATCACGGAGCAGAGCCTGGCACCATCCTCCTGGCTCTCTGCCTGGATCAAATCTGAGCCTGGGCAGAGACCAAAAGGAAAAAAAAAAATTCCCCAGTGGTGCCAGGGCTGGGTTTGTAGTGGCAGCAAACACTGTAATTAAACACATCATGGAAATGGCCCCCTGCCACTCCCCACCTGCTTTGGGTCAGCTTTTTTAATTTTATCTTTCCTCAGTTCCTTTTGAAAAGTGCCTTGAGGGTCCTACAGAGCTCCCAGGAGGTCTGCAGGGGGAAGGAGACCCCAGAACCTGCCCCCAGGACACCCCTCAGGGAGGGATCTGTCTGTCTGTCTGTCCAGGGACAGATCTGTCACACAACCCCCTTCAGTTTCACCTGACACTGAGAGGACAGACAGGTTCTCACAGGGATCTTTGGCATTAAATGATGACAGCACTGATTAAAGCTTGATTCTTTTAACAGGATATTATGGTGAAGGTCCAGAAGGACCTATTAATTATTAATAATTAATAATACAAAATTAAACATCTTTCACGGGGGGTAATCCTGGGTGCAGCCCAGGATTTATGACCAGATTGGCACAGGATTGCTGCAAGCAGAAGCAGGGAATGAGCAGCAAACACAAAGTTTATGCTGCAGCTTAGGATTTATAGATCCTAATTTATAATTTCTAATCATTTAGAATCTTAACTCTCCAATCATCTGGACCTTCTGCAGAATGGGTCAGATCTTAGCACACAGCTTCCTGTGTCCATATCACAGGCATAATGCACACTCCAAAATCATATAAAAAAAAAAAAAAAAAAAAAAAAAAAAAGTGGGATTCACTCACTCAGTGCAGGAGGCAGCAGATGCTGGGGGAGTTGTTCCTTGCCATGGAGGTGTCACAGCTCTGATTGTGCAGCAGCAATTCCAGCCCAGGTTCCCCACTCAGGGCTTGTGGCTGAGTTTACAGAGCTCAGGGTGCTGTGACACTTCCTGCTCTGTGACAAAGTCACTGGGCTGGGACCTTCAGGGCTGCCAAACCTGGTGCCCCAGGCCCTTGAAGCTGGTAGGGAGAGGAAGGAGGAACCAGTTGGGTTCATCTGCTGCCTTCCCAGGACCTTCAGAGCCTTGGGAATGAGATAAAGGACCTTGGGAATGAGATAAAAGGGATGAACCAGGGACCTGTTTGCCTTTTCAGATGGCAACACCAGCCCAGGGGTGAGGAGCAGGGGGTGCTGCTCACACTCCCCTTCCTTCCTCTGGCTAAGGAATGTGATAAACTCCTAAGGAATGTTATAAACTTCATCTTGTGGGGGGTAATTAAATGGGAAGAGCTGCCTGAGTCAGCTGCTCCTACAGCTGCTCCCTCTGGAATGACATTAGCACTGAGCAGTAATCCCTTCAGGACAGGCCCCATCCCAGCAGATGTCTTTATTTTGGACAAAGCTGCTTTGTCAGGAGATAAACCAGAGCCTGGGCTGGCAAGACATGAGGTGTCAGAATGCCTGGAATGGCTGAGCCCTCCCTGCTCTGCCTGACACATCCCTGGAAAGGCTTTTTGGGGTTTTTAAGCCATCCATAATGGGACTGTGCCTCAAATCCCTCTTAGGCACTTGGCCTCTCAGACATTTATTGGATTTGTCTCGACTACAGAAAAGCAAAGGCATCCACTCTGCCTCCCAGAGGTGCCCAGAAACACAAATACAACTGATCTAAACCAATGAGGAATTGTTTTGTGACCCCCTTTGAGTTTTCTTTTTGATTTTTTGACTTGCAGGTTGAGGCAGAAGTGCAGAGAAGGAGGGAGTTGATTCAGCACTCAGTGGCACGCAGAGCCATCATCTCCAAGTGCTACCAACCAAAGCACCCAGAGGTCCACGTCCTGCAGGTAGGCACCATGCTCAGGGGCTATTTTGCCCCCCAGGACTTGCCCAGCAGTTTATTTTTGCTCTCTCTTATTTTGTTCCCTCTCCCTGAGTGTGCTCCCAGTGCTAGAGCTGGGCTGAATTAAAACCGAATTTAAAAAAAAAATAAAATAAAATATTTTTAGGCCCACACAAATTAAAAAAACCCCAAACCCAACAAACAATTAACACCAAGTCACAGCCTGTTAAAGCTGAATTAAAAACTTGGGCAGTGTGGTGTGTTCTGCAGGCAAGGTTCTGCCTGGCTCTCAGCTGAGTGAGGGTTGCTCTGGACTGAAGCTGCACCAGGACCTGGTTCTGGGCTCAGGGATGGAACCCAAAGCACTGCAGCAACCAGGGGTGCTGAAATCTGGTTTTCTGGGCTGAACACACACACTGGGGGCTGCCAGCTGCCAGCTGCTTGCATGCAGCCCCCTCCCAGCAGGCCCAGGGCAGCCCTCGTTGTTGTGGGATACTCAGATTTCCTCATTTTCACCTTTGGTTTTTTCCTTGCCTTTTCCTTTCCTTCCCAGCTGGATAATCAGCAGGAGCACACCCAGAAGTTGGCACAGGTTTTCTGATCCCTTAGCTACAAATTTTGCTGCTGAGGGAAGTGCTTGCAGCAGGGGCTGCCCCTCTGTTGTGCTCAGGCTGTAACAAAATCCTAAATCCAGGAGGAAAAACTTTGCACTTCCCTGTTGGGAGGCCACAGGGTGAGCCAAGCTCTCTCCTGTCATCCTAAGGATTAATCTGGCCAATTATCCTTGGAAAGCCAGCATCAGAACCAGCTCACCTCAGCCACTAAGAAACCCCCCAGTATTCTGCATTTCCTGCCACAGAAGGACCCGAGTGGGACCCTGATCTACACATTTTCCTGTGTCCATTTCCCCCCTTGGGCTGTAAAAGACCCTGCAGGCTAATTGTGGTTTTCTTTGTTTTTATCACCCTTGGTGCCAGGATTCATTCCTGGCCCCAGATTTTCTGGAAATTGTGAAGTACTGCACATCACCTGGTGCCCATCTCCATGGCCTACTGAGCTACCTCGAGTCCTTCTCAGGTAAAAAAAAAAAAATTAAGGTAAAAAAAAAAAAAAAAAAGGTAAAGAAAAAGTCAGGTTAAAAAAAAAAAGGGGGGGGGAAAAGTTAGGTAAAAAAAAAGGGGGAAAAAAAAGTTAGGTAAAAAAAAAGGGTGAAAAAAAAGTCAGGTAAAAAAAAAGGTAAAAAAAAAGTCAGGTAAAAAAAGGTAAAAAAAAGGTAAAAAAAGGTAAAAAAAGTAAGAAGCAAAAGGTAAAAGCAAAAGGTAAAAAGCAAAAGGTGAAAAAAAAAGGGAAAAAAAGGTAAAAAAAAATGTAAAAAAAAAAGGTAAAAAAAGGTTAAAAAAGGTAAAAAATAAGGTAAAAAAGAAGTTCAAAAAAAAGGTTAAAGAAAAGGTAACAAAAATGTAAAAAAAAAAAGGTAGAAGAAAGGTAAAAAAAAAGGTAAAAAAAAAGTCAGTCACCTCAGAGCTCTGCCCCTGCCATGGCAGCTCCTCTCCAGCCCTTTTTTCTTCCCCAGCTCAGGTTTGCAGCAGAGCTGGGACAAGCAGGGTGTTATTTCCTGCTCCAGCAGGGTTGGGCAGCACTTGTGCTCTGGCTCAGATCCTGTTCTCTGCTTTTCCCACCCCAGGCTGCTGAGGGCTCCCCCGAGGCTGCAGCAGGGATGGGGTTTGGTTGTAGCAGAACCTCACAGAGGCTGCTGGAGGAACAGGAACACTCCTGGTAGCCCGGGGAGTTTGGTTTTCCCCTCCCCAGGTGCTTTTACCCTGCCAGACAATCCCAGCTGGTGTCTCAAGGAGCTGCAGTGTAGATTCCAGACTTTTAAAAACAGAGCTGGGTTTTCAGCCTCCCTGGAGGCATCAGTGAAGCTCTCTCCTTACCAGAAATGCTGACAAAACGCAGAGGGGAAGCTGCCAAGCTGCCTCCTTTCCTCAAGACAAAAACCCAGACAGGGATGGTGAGGTTCTGCAGGGCTCTGGGGTTTGGCTCAGCCCAGTTCTCCAGACAGAGCCTTTCCACAGCTTCCATCCCCTTGATTCTGAGCTCCCCTCACACAGACCCTGAGAGCTTCACCTGCCCAGGCAGCTCCAGGGGCCAGGCATTCCCAGAAAGTTGTGAATCCCCTAAATGCCCTGGAATCTCCTTTTTTCCCAGAGGCTGCTTCTGGGCTGCCTGTGAGGAGATGTTGATTCCCCACCCTCCTTCCAGACCCTCTCAAAACCATTTCCTTGGCACCCTCAGGAGTTTAAATCAGTGCCAGAGCCACCAGCTGGATGGGGAAACCTGGAAATGAGGGGTGGGAAACATAAAAACCAACAAATAGATCCCAGAGCTGATCCCAGGGAGAAGTTCCAGAGCTGATCCCAGGGAAAGGTCCCAGAGCTGATCCGAGGGAAAGGTTCCAGCCCTTTGGTTCCCAGCCCAAAGTGCAGCCCATGGCTCCTGTGTTCTGACTGACCCCAAGGCAGTGCCAGGAGACTCTTGGATGTTTTTTTTTTCCTTCAGGATCTCCCTTCTCTTGACAGATAAAAGGATCTACCGGCTCCCAGTGTTCACAGAGGAATTCTGCCGAACCTTTGTGGAGGAGCTGGAGCACTTCGAGCAGTCTGAGATGCCCAAAGGCAGGCCCAACAGCATGAATAATTATGGGGTAGGGCTCAGGAGCTCTCGTGGTGCTTTAGGGGGCGGTGTTCACAAGCAGACTCTTCCCTAAATCCCTGTACTTGGAGCAAAGCCCCCTCGGGGTGAAGGGAAGGAGTAACAGGGAGGAAAGGGCAGGGGAATGCAGGGAAAAGGGGTGGGAGCTGCTGTCTCAGAGCAAGAGCACTTTGTATTCAGGCCAGATACCTTGAAATCAAGGAGTCAGCTTTGAAAGAACACTCACCTTTTGATCTTGCCATTTTTTCCCATCACTTTCCACCCTAAACCTTCCTTTGCCTGTAGCTGCAGCTTTTGCTTTTCAGTCCCTTACCTGAGCAAGCAGCAGGGTTGGAAGAGAACAAGCGTGGCACTCAGCTCTTCCCATCTCCTCTCTTTGGGACAGGTTTTGCTCAACGAGCTGGGGATGGATGAAACCTTCATCACACCCCTAAGGGAGAAATTCCTGCAGCCCATCACAGCTCTGCTGTACCCTGACCTGGGGGGCTCTTGTCTGGACAGCCACAAAGCTTTTGTTGTCAAGTACTCCCTGCAGGAGGATCTGGATCTGAGCTCTCACTATGACAATGCAGAGGTCACCTTGAATGTTTCACTGGGAAAAGAGTTCACAGAAGGCAACCTGTACTTTGGGGATTTCAGACAGGTACTGAGCACATCCCTCACCTGACCCTGAGTCACTTCTCCACTGCCCTCCCCTCACACCCCTCCCAATTTCAAGGCATTAACTGTGTTCTGGAAGATAATTCCCTTCTGACAGCCAAACCATTCTTCCTTTTTAAAAACACCTTGGTTATACCAGAGCCTTTTCTGCTCCAAGCTTGTCAGCAATATGCAAGCTATTTACAGGCAAGTTGAGGAGAGGACAGAGCCTCCTGTTGTAGCAGAAGCTGAGGTGCCCCAGACCAGCTGGGCTTTTCCAGCTGCAATAATGAGCAGAGAGGTCCCTGAGAGAGAGGGAAGAATTTAATTTCAGGTGAGACTTAACCCTAAACGTGCAGCCCCTGTTTCCTGACAAAAGAGGGGTGAAACACCCTTATTCTGGTGAAGAAATAGGGGTTTAGGTTGTCTTTAAATTCCCCCTGGACCTGGCACTGTGTCTCATTGAAAACATTTTTACTGAACTGTTGCCAAGGCCCTGCAGCAGGGGCTGCATTTCAGGGGTGCTGTGGGTGCTCTCCATGCTCCAGGGGCTGCATTTCAGGGGTGCTGTGGGTGCTCTCCATGCTCCAGGGGCTGCATTTCAGGGGTGCTGTGGGTGCTCTCCATGCTCCAGGGGCTGCATTTCAGGGGTGCTGTGGGTGCTCTCCATGCTGCAGAGGTGCCAAGTGTCACTTCTGAGCTCTCTTCTCCTCAGGGCTTTGCACTTTTAACACTGTTTCCACCTCCCTTTCTCCCAGGATCCTACCCCAGTGCCAAAGTACATAGAGATCCAGCACGTGGGAGCCCAGGGGTTGTTCCACCGAGGAGGGCAGATCCATGGAGCACTTCCCATTGCCTCTGGGGAACGTTGGAACCTCATTGTTTGGATGAGAGCCTCTTCCATCCGGAACCAGCTCTGCCCCATGTGCAACAAGAAGCCTGAGCTGGTGGCAGCAGAAGGGTTTGGGGATGGTTTCACAGAAACCCTTGAGGACCAGGAGCCCCAGCCTGCTCATCCCTGTGCCTTGTAGCAGATGGAAGAGCTTGGTTCCTCCAGTCCCAGTTCCTAAAGCTCCTTTCCCACCCCACAGCAAGTGATGGATGCAGGAATCATGGAAGGACCTCGGTGGGGATGGGATGTGGGCCCAATCCTGCTGGGTTTGAGAAGCTTGGAGCTGGGATACAGGCTCATGTTTGGGCTGGAGAACTGCTTGGAAGCCTTAACCCCACTTCCCTGCTGAGGCCCCACGGGTGTTTCCAGGTGCAGGGGGAGGACACCCGGAGCTGCCTGGGGCTCTGTCTGCAGCAGTATCCCAGGGGAATGGTGCAATAAATCCCTGTGCTTCCTGCTTCCCTGCTCTTCTCAGGGATTCCTGTGCCCTGCCAGGGGAAGGGGAGAGCTGGTGTTTGCTGGGTGGGGGTGAGGGATCTGCTCAGCAGGAGGTTGGGAGCAGCAGGAACAGCCCAGGGTGAGTGGGATCCCTGGGGAGCCATGGAGGGAGCTGATCCCATGGGGGGGGGGGGGGGGGGGGGGAGGAGTTTCTGAGTCCTTCACAAGTTCTTTGGGACAGAAATTGCCTTTCCACAGCTGCCAGACTGCCTAAGGAAAGAGAAAGGGGCTGTGGAGCCAGCAAGAGAGCAAAACTCCCCAAAAAACCTCCTTTGAGTGAAGGGAAATGGGGAGAATGGGACAGAGCCCGCTCAGCTGGGGACATCGTTAATCAACCTCCTGCCAGCCGGGGCACTCGGAGCTGCTCTCCCCGTGTCCCTGTCCCAGCCATGACCCTTCCTTTACCAGGCACCATCAGCTCTTCCCTCTCTCCCCTTAATTAGGCCCCAAAAATTAAGGGAGAATCCAGACCCGGGCCTGGCGGCTCCCGGAACTAAAGAGCGCGGCTCGGGTGCCGGCCGGAAGCCGAGGCGGAAAGGGGGAGGCACCAGCGCGGGGCGGGGTTCAGGCGGGTTCGGTACCGGTGGGTTCGGTACTGGTGGGCTCGGTGCCGGCCGGGCCCGGTGAGTCCCTCCCGCTCCTTCCCCTCCTCCTACCCGCGGCGGGGCCGTGGAGCGGGATGGGGGCACCGCGGGTGGGACGGACACGGGCGGGGGGGGCGAGAGGGGGGGTAGAGAGGCTGCGGGGCCGCGCTCTTAAAGGGCCAGCGCACCCCGGGCAGGTTCTTAAAGGGCCAGCGCACCCCGGGCAGGTTCTTAAAGGGCCAGCGCACCCCGGGCAGGTTCTTAAAGCGCCAGCGCACCCCGGGCAGGTTCTTAAAGGGCCAGCGCACCTCGGGCAGGTTCTTAAAGGGCCAGCGCACCTCGGGCAGGTTCTTAAAGGGCCAGCGCACCCTCTGCTGAGCTCCGAAAGGGCCAGCACAGCGCAGGGAGAAGGAAGGGGCTGCCCCATCCACATCCAAGAGCCCAGGGGAAGCCTGGGGGGGGGGCCAGGAGCAGCCAGGTGTGGGGTGGGAGGAGGTGGAACCACCCGAGGTGCTGCCAGGGTGGGTTTGGGGTCGTCTCTGTCCCGGCTGCTCCTGGCTGCACCCAACTCTTCACCCAGAGATGGAGCAGAGCCAGGGCCCAGGTGCCTCCCACCCAGGAGAGCTGCTGGGGGACACTCACCCTCGGATGCTTCCCCTGCCCTTAATTCTTTCAGTCGTTGTTGTTTCTCTGGTTGAAATTCCCCTCCGGAAATCCAGCAGAGTTTTGACTCCCTGAGGAGCAAATCAAAACCTGGGGGTGATGAACGCTGCAATCATTAAAGGGGGGTTGGGAGGAAACATTTCCCAGCGAGTGCTGCTGGGGTCAGTTTGTTGTTTAAATTAATGAGGACATAAATCATGCTGCTCTCTGGCCTGGGGCTGCAGGACAGGGATGGCAGCTCAGGGCATAATCTGTTTTCTAAAAGCAAATTGGAATATTAAAAATTCATTCCTCCCTTTGGCTTGTGCCTGCTCCTGGCATCTTAAATAATGAGGTGATTGACTCCACCTTCAGCCTGGGGAGGACTTTGTGTTCTCCTGACTGTTGCTGAACCATCCAGCACCCCCTGACAGGATCCATCCACGGGTCCTGTGTCCTCCAGGTGTATCCCAACCCCCTGGCTCAGCCGTGATCTTGGGCCCCTCCCTTGTCACATCTAGGGACAGAGAAAAGTGCAGGGAAAACCTGGTGGGGGGTTTTCCTGCTGGAAGGTTTTCCTGCTGGAAGGTTTTCCTGCTGGAATACCTGCTTGATGTCTGTGAGGACTCCCTGGGGACATCCCTGCTGGGCCCAGCTCTCCCCTGAGGGTTCTGTCTTGGGGGGTTGGTGAAATTTGGATTGTCCACAGATTTTGGAGGGTGAGCTGGGAGCTCAGTGAGGGAGTATGACAGGAGATGGGTGTCCACGTTTGGGATTGAAGGTTTTTGGGGCTGAACAAGGGTGGTTTGCCCCCCCAGCACTGATTTACCCCCTTCCCTCCAGGGGCTGCCCCACGATGGCACAGGGAGAGTCTGGGAAGCGATCGCGGAGCAGGAGCAAAACCAAATCTGGGAGCAGAGAGGAGAGGAAGGAGAAGAAAAGAAGGAAAAGCAGCAAGGATTCACACTGGGACAGCAGCTCTCCTCCCAGGAAGCGAGCCTCAAGCTCACACAGACACAAATCCAGCTCAGCAGCAGCTGGAGAAGGTGGGGAAGGGCCTGAGGCCCCACACTTGCACCACATTTTTGTGGGGTTGGGGTCTCTGCCTCCAGCTGCATCAGGGTCTGTCACCTCACTGTGCATTTTGGGTCAGGTTTAGTCTCACTCTGCCCCGTGGGGAGCCCTGCACCTCCTCTGGCTGGTCTGGCACTGTGGTTCTGTTGTGTGGGTGGCACAGAGGGGTCTTTGCCTGTCATTTGTGGCTCTGCTCAGCCAAGAGAGAAACCAGGCTGGGAGGGGGTGCTCTGAGCTGCTCTGCTCAACCTCTTCTTCTGTCTTGCAGAAAAGAAGAAGGAAAGAAAGGACAAAAAGAAGAGGAAGGCAAGTTCCTCTTCTTCTGAGACATCTTCATCCAGCAGCTCCTCCTCCTCTTCCTCTTCCTCCAGCTCCTCCTCTGGTGACTCCAGTGACAGCGACTCCAAAAGGAGGAGGAGTCGGCACGGCAAGAAAAAGCGACTGAAAGGGAAGGACAAGAGGAAGAAAAAGAAGAAGAGAATAAAGAAAACAAAAAAGAAATCAAAGGAAAAGGCTAAGGAGGAGAAAGCCAAGGAGGATGTGATGCCTGGCCCCTCCCTGGAGCAGTGGCAGAAGGAATCTCTGGTGGACTCTGGGCCAGGTAACAGTGATGTTTCCCTCCTGCTAAAGCCAGGACACAGAAAGGTGATGCTGGGGGGGAAGACACTTGAATGTCACCCTTGCTGGGACCCCAGGAGGTGTCAGAGGGAGCAGAGATGTGCACAGCAAGGGGCTCCAGGCTCTCCTCCCCCCTGCCTCCCCTGCTCACCCTCGAGCACACCAGGGAAACACGAGGAGCCACATCCTTTCATTTGTCTTTAGATGTAGTTTATAGATGTGAGCAGGGAACAAAGGTGCCAAAGGGAGGGACACGATCACCAGTGACAGGATGGGAAGTGTCCCTTCCTTTGTGGGGGTCATCACTGGACCCTGGACACTGGACACTGGTGTGGCCCCTGGCTGTGCCCCAGCAGCACAGCTCTGAGTGACTGATGTGCTCCAGTTTTGACAGATGAACAAAAATCCCGAATCCAGGCCATGAAGCCAATGACCAAGGAGGAATGGGATGCAAGGCAGAGTGTCATAAGGAAAGTTGTGGATCCTGAAACAGGGAGAACCAGGTATGATCCCCTGGGGAAAAGAGAGGTGGGTTGTCCCTCCCCATCCCTCCTGAGCTGCTTCCTCATCACAGTTCTCCTCCTGTGAGACCTGGTTTAACTTACCTGGAAAGGTTTGACACAAAATTGTTGAATTGTGCTGGAGCTCCCTGCAAGGGGCACCAGGCAGGAGCTGTGGGGTGCAGACACCAGAGCTGGAGGCAGCAGGGTTGTTCCTTCTGCTGACAAGGGCTCAGCTTCTTCCCATCCAATGGGACTCCACAGCCAGGTGCCAGAGGTGACAACCACTGTGTCACCCCCCCACTCACCTTGCAGCTCTGAAGCACCCAGCCCTGGTTGGCTCCTGGGTGCAGTGTGTGCTCCCCTCAGGCTTCCAGACAAACACTCAGCCCAAAGTTTCTTCAGCTGCCAAATAGAAACGACCCAGAGAAACTGCAGCTTTCCAGCAGGCAGCAAACATCATGCTGGAGAGAATTGGGTATGACAAGCCCAGGCTTAAAATAGAAGGCAGCCTGCAGGGCTCTGGGAGGTGTGGACCAAACGTTGGGCCCCTGTCAGGCATGTAATGAAGACAATTAAATTTCTGTTCATGTTTGGAGGTGTGAGCCACCTCCAGCACTGCTTGGAATTTGCTCAGCAAGATGCTCCCTGGTCTGGCTGCCTTTCAGGCCCAAACTGGGTCCCATTTCTGAACAGCTCTGCAGTTTCCTGGGGCAGCCAGAACCAGACCTGAACTTTGTGTGAAAAAAAGAAGTTTTTTTTCAGGGGCTGGGGCTGCTGCTGCTGACAGCAAAGCTTCTGCAGATGGGGGGGTGGCAGGAGGTTCCTTTATTGCAAGGGTTTTCTCCTGCTGTGTGGAAGTGGGACCAGCTCTGCATGCAGCAGCTGATGCCCACAGCCTGGGACAGGGCCCATGCTGGGGGATGCTGATTTCCCAGACCTGTCCTTGCTCCAGTGTGGTGACATTGAGCAAGGGAAAAGCCTCCCGTGCTGGATATGGCCAAGAAATGGCACCTCAGGGGTGGGTGGTCACTGGCTGTGCCTCAGCTCAGCCCCTGCTCCTGGACACTGACAGGAGGTGGTGGCTGCAGGGCTGAGCTGGGGCTGTGAGCAGCCCTTGGGGTGTAGGTCAGTACCTTCTGTGGCTGGAGAACACCTTGACTGGTGGGAACTGGGCAGTGGCCCTCACAGCTCCTGGCCCCGTGCTTATCTTCCAGGCTCATTAAAGGAGATGGAGAAGTCCTGGAGGAGATTGTCAGCAAGGAGAGACACAAGGAGATCAACAAGGTAACAGGGACTTAACCACCAACCTGAGCTGCAGCTGGGGACCTGCTGCACCCCACAGTGTTTCTTGCCTCTCTGGGGACCTCTCTGACTCTTACCAGACTGAGCCTGGCAGCTCTGGTGCTGGTCCTGGTGGTCCTGGTGGTCCCTCATTCTTATGAGCACCCATGTCTCTCCCTCCCTTTGCAGCAAGCCACCCGTGGGGATGGGCTGGCCTTCCAGGTGAGGACAGGGATGCTGCAGTGAGCACATGGGCTGTGCCAGGAGCCTGTCCTGCTGCCAGTGCCAGCCCAGGAGGGAGCCTCTGTCTCTGGACCATGCAGACAGCACCAAGGATGCTTCCCAGGGTCTGTTGGCAGCCACTCTGTAAGTTACTGACTGGGAAGGAGAAAGATTTTAATGCTTCGGCTCCCAGCAAGCAGCTTCTCCCCTCCCTCTCCTGTCTGGGGCCTTGTGGTTCCAATGCACTTGGACCTGTTTGCCCCAATGGACCTCTTGAGGCTGGAGGAGCTCAGTAGCACCCAGGGGATGAGCTCCAGAGGTGCTGCTGCCCCTCAGCTCTGGATTTTGGTGGGCAGGAGGGAGCCAGTGCTGCAGCCAGGCCAGGGAATATGCTGGGGCTGCAAAATACCCACCTGGCACCTCTTCCATTCAGGGGCTGCTCTTGGTCCCTTCTCTGTGTCCCCCAGACCCCTCACACTCCCCCAGCCCTCTCAGAGCAGCTGCTGGGAGCTCTGCTGGGGCTGCAGCTCCTCCCCACCACCTCCACCCCAGGGAGGAGCAGCTCAGGGGTGGTGCCAGGGGAGCACTGGGCTGCGGGGTGGTTTTGTGCTTTGCTCTCTGTTCCTGCATGCAACGTTTTGTCCCCTCCCTGCTGGGGAGCAGACAGCTGGCCTGTCCCCACTGCAGAGTCCATAAACCTGCAGCCTGTCACAAAGAAAAAAGGGACAAGCAGGTTAAGGGACAGATGGGTGCTGCAGGAGTGACCTGTGCAGAGGGTCTCCACGTCCTGTTGGTGGCTGTAACCCCATTAAACTGGCGCCTGCTCATGCCTTGGCTTCTGTGATTTGTCTGTTTTCAGGGTCTCCCACCCCCCCAAAAAAAAAAAAAAGGAAAACAAACCCACAACCCAAACAAAAAAAAGCAGACAGAGAAGAGCCTTCCTGTTTCTTTAATCTGTGTAAGTCACAATGATACTGTACACAAAGCACACCCAGGTGTTGGAACGATGCACTGACAGCAAGGAGGAGAAGGAAGTTGTACAGAAGGTTTGTCACACACAAGCAGGTGTCAGCACAGCACTGTACACACAGGGGCAGAGCCAGTGTGGCCACTACCCTCAGCCATGGCCCCTCCAGTGGCTTCACACACACACACAAACACACAAACACTCACACTCACACTCACACTCACACAGCTGTTACCCTGAAAGCAGCTTTGTTTGTGTTGGTTTTTTTTTTTTTTATAAAGAAAAATATAAGTAACGTCCTCAGAATATAAAATCGACAGTTGGGGGGGTATCAACAGGCGGAGGAGGGTGTTGAGGAAGGGGAGGGGGCTGTAAGGCTTCTAGAACTAACAGGAAATGCAGCAGACGGTGGTACCTGAAGGAGGGGCTGCTACAGCGAGCACGGCGGCTGCTGGCGGAGCGGGGCTTTGTTAGTGACCCTTTGGCAAGTTGTTACTGCTCTGGGCTCGCCTCTCAGACACTGTAAACTTTTTTTGGTATTAGAATTTCACCTCAACTTTCACCAAACCCAGGAAAACAGCTCAGAGGGAATGTATGGGCTCTTCTTGTTTTAGTGTTTTGGTTTTTTTAAAGGGACGTCGGCTCGAAAGTCTGTAGTGCAGTAAGACAAAAAGCTGCTTTTTTAAAAAAAATAAAATAAATAAATCTGAGCTCATTCCCATGGAAACAATTTAAAAAAAAAAGAAAGGCTGAGGCAGCCTGCAGAGCAGGGGCTGCCTTGTGCTAGTGTGGGAGGACAGGACAGGGCTGTGGCAGGAGCACCCCTGGCTGCCCAGACACCGTCGAGAGGAAGGAGTACAAGAAACTTCCTAATTTTTTTCCTTTCCAAGCAAACAACTTATTTGTCCCAAAGATAAATCAGGTCTGTAACCTGACAGTGCCCCTTTAGTCAGGTTGGAATATACATTCAGTCTTTCCCTCACTGCATCCAAAGGTGTCGAGTCACAGGCATTTGCTTTCCAAACCAGCTCAGAACAAAAGAGTTTTTAAACACAGAATTAAACTATTGCTGTTGTTTTTGTGAGTGAGGAGCACGTTGATCTTTGCTTCAGATAGATGAGTGCCAGATGGGGGCAGCTGAGGATAGATGGATGCAGACTCTGATGGACTGAATTGGTGGAGGAAAAAAAAAAAACCACAAAACCCAAACCAAACAAACTTATTGGCATATTTCCTGGTAACTACACCCACCTCATCTGTATTATTGCAGCAATAAAGGTTCTGCTCTACAATTGTTGCTCCGTGTTGGATCCATACAATGGCAACAGATGGGGGGCCAGGGAAGGGACCTGGGAAAGTTTCAAGAAGCTCAAGAAAGGATGAGGAGAGCAGTGCTGTGATTGTCAGACAGGTTAGGAGCTGTTTAAAGCATGAAGTGATGGAGAGGTGAGTAGAATATTGCACTTCTGCATTCCTTGACAAGTTACATAAAACTTGGTCCATAAAATAATTGCTTTGTACATAATGCCTGAACCAAAAAGCTACATTTTTAAATATTAATAAACGCTGAAGGTTCCAGTCCCTCCAGACATAATTTTTTCCTATACATAAATAAATAACTTTCAGTTTTTATATATCCTCTTTGTATGTTGAACATTTACATTCACCTCTGTTTTACAATATCTATACATAAGGAAATGTGAACATCTCATCAGCATTGGAAAACGTACAGAACATGCCCTGGTGATGGACTTGGAGGAAAGCTGACTTTTGCAAAGGCCATATCCAAATTTGCAGAAATTATTTTGCTGTTTGGTTTGGTGACTTCACAAGGATGGATTGTGGCTTGGCTTCCTACTCAATTGGCATCTGATAGAACATTGAACTAACGAGAAGCTGGGACAGCTCACGCTGTTTTGTTTTTAAACCCCCTCAGCTCTGGGTGTACATTCAGAGAGTGTTGAAAGAAAGGGAAGTCAGTTTGCAGTGACAAAAGTCATCAGATACATTCTGTCACTGAGCAGTTACCAAAGAGAAGTGGTCCAGCATTTTGCAAGACGTGGGAGAAGCAGCGGGCAGCACCGGGCAGCGGGTGCGAGCGCTCCTTGGCTCGGATGCTGTCGGCAGCTCCAGCACTGTCCCTCCTCTGCCTCCGTTTGGAGGAGGCCATGACCAGGTGAGATTTACCCCTTGGATGTCTGATGAGTTGGGTTTGCCTACTGTGGCCCAGAGCCAACGAGCAGAGCAGTGTTCACAGTGCTGTGTGTCTCAGTGCGGCCGTCCTGCACTTCGTATTGAAACAGGTAATAAAACCAAGCAGCCCAGTCTAAAAAAATTCTTTTGTTTTATAAAGAAGATCCTCAGAAGTAGAAAGTGATATAAAGACAGGGAAGTGTGGTGGGGGGAAAGCGGGGTTACACAGAGCTGGGAGGACTAGAAAATCTCCACGTGAAGAGGCCAACTGGAGTCTGTAAATGGGCACCCTGGGGGCTGCCCCCCTGCCCCAGGAGGTGTGTGCAAGGAGGGACCCGGGCTGACCCGGGACAGGACTCGGGGGCTTTTTGGCAAGCCCTCACTCTAGGCACTGTTCTCCTTGGCTGCTGTGGAGCAGTGTGCTCCCCTTCCTGTACCACACACACCTCTTGGTGTCCCTGGGGACACCAGGTGACAGCCACTGTGTCACCTGCCCACGGGCAGCTCCCCCTCTGCCACGCAGCCCCATCCCCGGCTCATCCAGCAGCGCACAAACCGTTGGCTCAGGCACATCCACTGGGAAACACACCAGGAAAATTAAGATATGGCCTTAAGCTTGCCTGACATTGTTGTCACACTTCCTTACAGTCTCCTTACTGCTGGAAAAACTTCTGCACAATTTTTTGTTTGTTTGTTTCTTTTTTTAAATATATACATATATTTATCTGTATAGTGTGTGTGCAGATGTATCTCTGTATAGATACCCACACACACACCCTGGCTTAGCAATAGTTCATTGTCATGCACTACAAACACTTGGGTGTAGCTACATGAGATGGTAACAGGTTTCCATTCTAAAAATCATCAGTGCAAAAAACAATGAGGTTTTACAGTTCAGTAACTACAGGTAAAAGAAGCGAGTCTCGTTCCCATGAAATCTGCTACTGAACTTGGAGAGGACCTGGGAAGAAGGAAACATCTCAGGAGTGGGTGTTGAGAGTCAGACCCTGCATCTGGATGAGAAGAACTGCACTGCTATCTAGCTGCTGAGTGCCTTCAGCTGCTTCCAAATATATGGTGGTTACTTTTGGAAATGATATATATAGAGAGAGCAAGAATATTTGGAGACTTTAACAGCAAATTAAGTGTCTGAGGTTTGTCACAGCTCAAACAAAATAGCTTGTATTCCTCTTTTAATAGGTCAATGCATTAAGTTCCATCGGCTTCTAAAAGGTCTCTTTAAAAAATAACAGTAACAACAACAACCCCACTTTTCTTGGGCACGGATCTGCTGACATTCTGCCTCTCCCAACAGCATCAACACAACTTTATGCCTTGCCCCTGTACGTACTCCTTGAGAAAATGGCTGAACTTGAAGCTCTTTGAACAGGTAAAGCTCTCGGGTGCTCTGCCTGGCACAGCCCCCAATAAATCCCTTGCTTGGAGCTGGGGAAACACCGTGCTGAGAACCCCCAAACCCACCCAGGCACCAGCAGAACGCCTCAGTCCGACTGCTGGGACAACCAAGAACGAGGTCCCCAACCTCATCCCCTGCTCCTGTGGCTCTGAGGACAGCGCTCGGTCAGGCGGAGCGATGGCTGACAAGGCAAGGAGGCACAAATTTACAGTCACTAAACCTGGATAAGAGAAGGAGGCAGGAGAGAGCGCCATTGTCACTCGGAATTTCATCACCCTGAATTTCCAGCTGTTCCTCGGGCTCCTGCTGCACAAACCTGACGCTCCCGCAGCGGGAAAACATCCCATCTCATCCCAGAACACCCCGGTTTTATTAGAGTAGCACCATATTTACCCTTCCAGCCCGTAACGCCGGCCTCGTCCCTCTTCCCTTTTGTCTTCTCCTCCGCTGGCTGCAGCCAACAGCTCTGCCCTCGGCTACTTCTGCCCCAGGAGGCCGGATTCCGGCCGGGACGCCGCGCTCCTGCCCCAGCACCCCGTGGCGATGCTCATGCTTCTTTGGCTGCGTTCCCTGTCCCTCTCCTTGTCGCTCTCAGACTGGCTCTGGGTGCGCTCGGGGCGGTGGCTGCCGCCGGTGGCCGAGGGTTGTGAGGAGATGGTCCTCAGGAGATGGTTCCTCTTGCGCAGGAACTCGGCCTGGCCCGGCAGCCCGAAGCTGCCCTTCCGCAGCGCCATGCGCGCCGTGTTCTTGGCGGGCCGCGAGCGGTGGTTGTACTCCAGCTGGGAGAGGTGGGCTGCATAACCCTCTGTGATGAACTGCAGGGCAAAAAAACAACAACAAAAAAAAAGGATGAGGGAAGGTGTTAGGGCAAGGTGTTTCCCTCAGAGCACCGTCAGACAAAAGGTGTTGGATGGGGTGGAGCCACTGGGACGGATGCTGGCGCGCGGGAGAGTTTCTGTCCTCTAGGCAAACGCCAGCTTGGGCACTCTAAAGTGAGTAAATCATCATCTCCCTCCCATAGAAACAGCTCCAGAGCTGGGATAAGCTGGCTCCTACCTGACACTGGCTCTGCAGCTTCTTGGTGGGTCGGCCAACGATGTAGATGTGGGTGGGGGGGAGGCTGATGGAGCTGTACACAGAGATGTCCTTAGTAGATCCATACGCTGCGTGGATCCTCATGTGGAGCTGTGGGGAGAGACAGCAACACAGTCAGAACGTGTGGGCACCCTGTGCTGCTCAACAGGCAGAGATTTTTATCTTTTAGACAGCATTTGTGAGAATCTCAGGTCAATAACTTCTGGGTAATGTGCTGGGGATGTTCACAGACCAGAACAAGAGGAGGAACAGCAATCCCAAAGGAGTTCTCTGTGTGCTGATCCACGGACTTTCCTTGAGCTCTGTGGGGGACAGGAACACTCCAAGAGTTAAGGAAGGGGCTTTTTCTGCTGTTCCTCTACTTGCCAGACAAAGAAAACCTTGGTTTATCTGGAGCTTTTCTGCAGCTCTGGGCTGAGTGACATTAAGACCTCCCTGGGGTCAAATTCTTGGGAAGAAGCAGCTCCTTGGAGTCTCTCATCAAGGCTGTGTGGTGCAAAGCCATTCTGCAGCAGCTCCATGCCCTCTCAGACCTCCTGGTTACACCACGGGCAGCCAGAAAGCCACCAAACAGGTGAAAAAAGAGCACATGCGGGGAAAGGAGGCTCTGCTGCCTCTGTTCTATTAAGTATTCGGCATCAGAAGGCCGAGTAAGGAAATGGAGCAGAGCAGAGATGCCACAATTTAACAGCATAGACACTTTGGTAGAGCAACACAAGGATGAAAAGAAAATGAACCAATTAATCTTCCACTGCAGGTAACATTGTTGCCAAGAACCTGGTGCTGAGGGGGGCATGGGACAGGGAGCAATCTAAACCCAAGGTATGGCTGTATTTCAGCAGACCCAGGCTTACATCTGTGATGAGGGATTTCAAGAAGTTGGCTTTGTGCCGCAGCGGGTCGTGGACGAGCCCATCGCAGAAGGAGACGATGCCATGGGGGAAGTTGTGCTGTGCTAACCACGCCACCACCCTCTGCTTCTGCATGTCTGGGCGGCCCGTGACGTAGATAATGAGGTAGCCAAGGTCTTGCCAGTGCCTGGAAGGAAAAACAGAAGTCAAAGTACACCAGAGAAAGTCAAGGTAAACCAGACAGACCGCCCCGGGTCTTGCCGCTCACCTTACGACATCGACGGCTCCGGCGCGGACTTTGGGGTCGCTGCCCATGATGGACACGCTGGCTGCAAAGGAGCCATCAATGCTGAACACCACAAACTCTGTCCCCTTTGGCAGGACTGTGATGTAGCTGTCTGCATACGTGTGGTCACCCCTGGAAGGGATGTGGGTATTTAGAGGCATCGAGACACACAGGTTCTTTCAGAAGGTATCACCAAGGCCTTTAGATCACCCAAACCCAGCCCAAAGGCTCTAACACTGAGGTCACACCAAGTTACAGCAGTGAGAGGTGCTGCATGAGGTGTTAAAGTGGGGATGAAAATAGTACTCTGGAGCCCTGGCATCAGTAATGCAAAAAAATTCCTCCCAGAAAACCATTGCTGGATTCACCACTGAGAAGATGTCTCCTCCCCTTTTCAGAGCTCAAGAACAGCAGCAGGAGCTGAGCTAGAGCCTCTGCACTCTGAATTATCAGAAGTACAAAGTCCTGTCCCTCAAGGACAAGTTTATGATCTTTAAAATGTGCTGAATGGTGCAGTTTTGGAGATGACCATGGGCCATGCATCTGTGATGCAGAAGGCTTGCTCCTGCAATGGGAGCTCCATTACCATCCTGCTCATGACGGAGCAGTCAGAATAAAACAAAGATTTTCCTCTTAGAACACAGATGCCATTGTGCCTCTTGCTGGCAAACCAGGCTGTGGAATTCATCTTTTGTTCCTCTAGCAAACTGGGCCCTGGCACCCCCAGGTACCTCACCTGACCACCATCTTGACGGGGTAGACCCCAATGCCCAGGCGCCGGTTCTCGGGGATGACGTAAGAAATCCTTCCACTGCTGTTGCTGATCTCTGTGTCAAAGTACACCCACTCTCCTGAGGGTGGCTGGGTCATGATGTGAATGTCCACCTGTAAGACAGCAAGGCTGGGTCAAACAACAGCATTAAAGACAGTGCTGAGTAGAACAGGACCTCCCAACCCAAGCCCCTCTGGATGGCAGCAGGGCTGGGGCTGCTTCCACGCTCTGCACTTCACAGATGTGAGCTCAGAAGCACCCAAACATCAGGATGCTGGAATGAAACCTGGCCCTGATGGTGAAGACCACCATGATGAAGGCTCTCCCTGGTAGGAGGCACCACACAAGTCTCAGCAGGGGAACCTGGCCATGATGCAAAGGTAGCAAACCCCATCAGGGACCAAGGGAACACCAACCAGTGCCCAGCTCTGTCCCTGTCCCCCCCCAGTGTGCAACCCCCATAGCAGACACAATACCTTTTCTCCTGTGAGTGTGACCATATCTAGGGGACCATACATAAACCTTCCAGTTAAGGTCTGGGGTCCATCTTCATTAGCAATGGCATCGTTTATCCTGTGGTTGGCTGTGACATTCTGTGCAAGTCAAGAGGGAAAGGAAAAATAAAAAAGTTTGCAGAGCTGCACAGCCTCTCAGGGAATGCCAAATACAACCAGTGGAGCACGGGTGTTTGTGATGTTCCCCTTCTCTTCTCCACCCACAGATCTCAGCTTTGGAAAAGCATTTGATCTGTGGAAGAGGTGCCCACACTGATGGGGTGGATATGAGTGGGCATGGCCAAAGAGACAATTTCCTTGGCAGTCTGTACATCAGTCCTGACACTGGCTCTGAACTTCCACACTTGGGATTTCCAATGCAATGCAAGCAGCTGCCAGAGAAACCTGCTGACATTGTTTCAGCTCTAGCAGTGAGTTGCCCTCTTTCAGGAATCAGAGACATTTCCTGGGAGCGAAGGGCATTTACAGAGCAGGCAACTTGCACTTTTGGACTTTGAAAGATGTTCAGTCCCTTTCTCTGACCCACAGCCAACACTTTCTGTGTTTTCCATAAGCCCAGTGCCAAGAGGAGACCTCGCCGGTGCAGACCTTTTGGGTTGCTCTTCCACAGATCCATCAGTAGGACAGAATCACCAATATATCCCAGTCGTGCAATGTCATCTCTGCCATGGACAGACACAGGCACCACCCTGGCTGCCTTCAGTGCTGCACCTGCAGCCCAACCCAAACCCACCCTTACCCGGAGCTTCACGTGTGTCCTCTTGCGGAGCCACTTTTCCCGGGGCTTGGAGGGGGTGAAGACAGACACCTCCTTCCCATCCAGCTCCAGAACACTCGAGTTCTCGTGTCTCATCACCTGCAGGGGCACAGAGCCCATGGAGTCATCACCCACCTGCACCAGGACCCCCTCCTCCTGCCCTTCTGCACCCCTGAGTAAGGGCAATGCCTGGCCAGATGTGGCCCGAGTTCACCTGCCAGGTGTTGAGCTTGTCAGCTGCAGGTGGCCAGCACTGACTTAATCCTGGCTGGAACACAGGTTCTTTAGTTTGTTAGGAGGTACAAAACTGACTCAAACACAGCAGGACAAGCCCTGAACTCCAATATCTCCCATTTCTCCAGGCATTCATCAGTCTCTTCCAATGGTCTTTGAAGGACCACTCTCCTCCTCTGAACACCTGTCTCCTGCCACAGGGATAGAAAAGCAGGGACCTGGAAAGAGGAGGATGAAATTCTACCTAGACTGCTCACAATTTCTAGAAGGTAAAAGGAGGAGTAACAGCCAAAGGTGAGGGGACACCTCAAAGACTGCTGTAAGAGTGGGAGATGACCCTACACAAATAACTCCAAAATTGGGAGTAGTCCTCAGTGATCTCATCCCACCAAGAAATTAAGAAGCCTCTAAGGTGTGGGCTCTTTTACAAAGTCCTGAACATACTCTCTGTGGCCAGCAGCTCTCCAGCTGACCTGGGCTGTAGTGGTCTGACCCAGGCGCCAGCTCACTCTGCAGAGATGAAGCTGTTTTTCTTCCAGAGAAATGGAAAAAGGACCCCAGGGAGGATGAGCCTGCTCGGGAGGGAGTTCATGGAAATCCAAAGTAAACAAAAGAAGAAGTTTTACTGAAAATTATTTAAATCAGGAATCTATTTTGAGTCCTATTTGGACTTGCTGTAACAAGATTTAACCTTTGGAAGCCAAGCTATTCACCAGCTTACTTTTACATTTTGTCCAGAGATGGTTTTCAGAGGCAATTAGAAACAAGTCCTTATTAGGGGAAGAAGTGGCCTGGTGCTCTGGAAGGACAGCAGGATGATAGGGGATGAGGAAAACCCTGGACTCAAGGCAGAGACAAGTGAGTAAAGACAGGCATGGGGTGTTGCCAGACCACCAAGGCAGCCCCCAGCAGGCTTTGAAGGGATGGAGAAAATCTGAAGCACCACGCTGTGCTACAGACCCAGGTTTGGGCTAAATCCTGACTAATTGGCTATTTCTTGAGCATCTTGTGTACAAGACTGGCATGACTGTTCCCACTCAGGAGCAATTAAGGATCTCTCTCTCCAGCCCTGTGGGGCTGAGTTTGGTGCAGGGCTAGGGTTTCCCAGCAGGTGATCCAGCAGTGTGTGCAAGCACAGAGAGGTCTTGCTGGGCTAGATACAGCCCAGGAAGAAAGGGGTTCACTGGATTCTTGCTGCCACCAGCACTGACAACTCTGTTGTTTATGGTTCCCACATTATTTGGAAGACAGCACTGAAAGAAAGTTTGCCAACAGAATCAGAAATAATTGAGAGCTGCAGTAGAGGAGGCTGGAAGGGAGTGGGGACAGCTGAACAGCTGAGCTAACACAAAGCAAACCCAAGTGCTGAAGTAGGCAACACGATCCACAGAGTTGCTTTTAGTTGTGTTTTTGTTTTCCAGCTCCAAGCTCTATGTACAATTCCTTGGGGGTTTCATACTTTGAAAGGCAAACAACTCCCCCGCATCACCAAGGGACTGAGGGAAAAAATATTTCTTTTAGGGAAAATGCATTTTAAACAGTAAATTTAAATCTCAAGCCAAATGTATGTTAATGGAATGGGAGGTGTCAGACTCCAGACACCAGCAATCCCATTTACCTATCCCCAGGAGAACTGCTTTGTACTGGAGGAATGAGGACTAAATCCTAATGTGGTGACGATGGTCGAGTTTCTAGGGGAGGTCAAAATAACTTAAGTCAAAATGGAGAACCCAGCTCTGCCTATAAACTCATGTCAATCTCATACAAAACTACTCCTTTGTTTTTACTGTATTTTGTGCAATTTTTCTTTGTACATCAAAAAGTTCCCTTTAAGTTTCAGGCCTGAGATCCAAACTCACACACACAAATAGCTCACTTCAAGAAACAAGGGCCACTGGCTTTTGCTACTGGGATCTGACAGCAAATGACCCTGAGTTCACTTCATGGCTCCCTGGAGAGCCCATCTGAAACCTGCTCCACTGTTAAAACCCCCACCCAAACTGCCCAGGTGTGCCAGCACATCTTTGCAGCTCTGCTACCAAACACAAAACAAGGGAAGAAGATGGAGCAGCAGCAGCAAAGGGTATTTTTTCATCACTATGTGTCGAGCAAGAGTTATGGAAGGTGCAGTGGAAAAAACAAAGAGCCCAAAATACTTTTCAGCAGAAAGATGACCCAAGGGTGAGTGGAGAGGACAACCATACCTGTCTCAGCAGGAAGGAGACAACGTCTGTGGACTCCCAGTAGCTGGCGTGGAAGAGGTGCGGCAGCGCGACGGTGGGGAAGGCGGTCAGAGCATCAGGACAGTAGAGAGCATAATCAATCCTTTTGGTTCCCCACCACTTGGTAGCAACTAGAAGCAAAAGATTTGTTCAGACCAAGCAGGTTCCCACACGTGTGGTCACTGTGACAGTATTTGGAGGCTCTGGTTCCTCGCTCCAGGCACACCAGGAGGTTGCTCCCTGGCTGCTGGAGACGCTGAGAGGGAACAGCTGCCCCAGGGCTCAGGGTTTGCTCAAACCAAAGGAGGAACTCAAAGGAGCACCAGCACTTGAGCTCCTTTATTTAAGGAAATAGGAAGGCACTAGAGGGCAGGTATTAACTGGCTGTTACCCCAGAGTCTGGGGAAGGGATCCAAGGCTCATGTTCAATGAACCCAGGAACCCACATGCCAAAACGTGAGACAGAAATGCATCTCCCTGGACCTGGAGGAGGAAGGATTTGTGCTGTGCCAACCACAGGACATGCCCAGGCCACCTCCAGCCCTGCTTCCAACTCTTTTAGTTTTCACCAAGAAACAGCATCCAGATATTGGTCACACTGCAGAGGATCTGAATACTGGGAGCCCATGACAGGCACCACAAGGCAGGGTACATGGCACATCCTACCAGGACTGGCAGCCCCCAACAAGTCCTCCTGGGGTACCATGTCACAGGGAACCAAGACATTGAGCTCAGAACCTGCAGTGGGTTAACAAAAGTACCTGGGAGCACCAGGACTTCATGACTGGGTGTTGAAACACACACTGGGATGTTGGGTGGGAAAGGTTACAGACATGCAGAGGAGTTTTTCCCCTCACACACGAGTGTCCAACAGCCACTGACACCACCACACTTCAACACTGCCCTGAACTCTGCCCACACACTCATCCTTTCTGACAGGAAAAGCCTCAGACCCTAAAGGTGTGGGCTGCTTCCCTAGCTGTGAGGAATCCTCAATCCCTGCATCCTCCAGCCTGAAGGAAAAGCAGCCATGGAAAGAGATCAGATCAAGAGAGCAAGAGGAGGAGCTGTGGGGGCATGCAGGCTGCAAGCTGGAGCTTTGACAAGAACTTTCTTGAATTTGGTTCTTCTCTCTGACAACGTTCCCTATTTATGGACTTCCAGGAAAGCTGTCAGGTATAAGGCATGATCCAACAAACCCCTCTTGATAAGGGAAATCTAGTTGGTGATTAACAGAGATGCTGACCTGAAAAAATGGACCCACCAGTTCCTTCCAGAGGCTTACACAAAGCACCTACTGCAGCACCATGTGGAGGTTTTATGGCACCAACACATCCCCAGGGCTGTGCCCTGGCCACCCTCATCCTAATGGCCATTTCTTTTCTGAAGAGCCATGGGAAGGAGGAGGAGGATGTTCACGGATCAACATGGCTTTTCCAGAGCACATGGGCACCTCCTCATAGCCATTTCTGACTCCCTCTCTTCCACCCTGGCAGCTCCTGGTCGTGTCCCAACCTTTAATTTCTCATTCAAGTCCTCAGATTGGTAAATTCCAGATTTTTTGTAGGAAGCAGGCAGGATTGACTCTTCCATGCTCAAAAGACAGTGGTGGAGGCAGAAGCTTTGTCCCCAGAGCTCTGCCCAGAAGGACTCCTGCTCCTGCCAAGTTGTTAGCCGTGCTTTGATCAATCTTGGGAGCAAAGTGACAGAAATTCTTGTTAAAAAGCAATCAGAAACTGCAAGTGCCTCAGTGAAAGCACAGAGATATGCTGGAAAGTTCTGTGAAGGAGAGAGGAGGTCGACCAGAGTGGATCTCTCCAGAATACCTGTCTTGATGTCCAGGTCGGGTACCTGAAGAGCACAGTCTGCAGTCTGACTCCACGGCCCTTGGAGCTTTCGTCCCTTCACAGGGATTTCATGTTTATGCTGCCTACGTCTCTTGGATGAGGTTTGGGTAGGGGATTTGTGAGGGAGGGCAAGTTGGGACAGAAGGCTAAACCCTCTACAATGGTTAAGGTGGTGTTTGGTTTCTAAAATGAAACATAAAATAAAAAAATAAGCAACAAAAAGGAGAAATCACACATCATTATTGGCACACACGTGCCACAGGCAACACCGGTTTCACCCTCCAGAAATTCACAGTGCAGGGGAAGCTGCACCCTTGGGAAGGCTCCTGGGAGGCAGCCATGGTTCTGTACCCATGGACCCCTTGGGCTCTCCCCACGGGACACGCAGGGACCACATCCACGCCTCGAGGCCACAGCTCCACCTCAGCACCGTGCTCACGAGGCCACGCACAGGGGCTGCAAAGCCAGAGCCCGGGCCCAGGGGGTGAAGGAAGGGGCTGCACGTCAGCTCCTTCCTCTCCCACCTCAGAAAGAGGTTTGGATGGCTGGGAAGGAATAAACGAGACAAAGCAGAAGGGAAATAATTGGGGAGGACGAGGGGGAAGCAAAGAGAGACGAGCGCTGCATGGGCCTGACCCCGCCATCACCTCACGTCACGCCTGGTGTGAAGGCTTCATCAGCATCCAGCAGCTGAGCTTGGCAGCCATCTGTGGGGGCCCCAGGAGCACAAAACCCTTCTCCAAGGGTTTTGGACACAAACCCCTTCTCCCCCAGGAAGAAGGGATTCTTCTTCTTCCCAAGCAGATGAACATTTAGTAAGCACTCAGCAAGATGCCATACCAGGACAAACGTATGAATGCAGACAGGGAGCGTGGCACCAGCTCCTGGCGCAGCTTTGGGGAAGGATACCTCATTTCTGAGAGCACAGGGAGTTTGTTCCTGCTGCCCTCAAACAGGGCAAGATGTTACAGAAGCCCCTGACCAGCACACAAGACCTTCAGCAATGACCATTTGCTTTGGGAAGTGTTATTTACCTCAGCAATTAATTATGAAGTGAGTTGTTCATAGCCCTGTAGTCTAATGTGCCAGGAATTGAGTATCTCTAAATTTCTGCCGCCTTCTAGGACAAGAACTCAGGCCCTTTAAATTACTTTTAAATTCGTTTGCTTTTCTGCCTTTTTCTGTGTTATTTGAGGTCCCCGAGGACACAGACTGCTAATCTCTCACCTCAGGTGAAAAGAAGAGGCTGAACCACTACCAAAGGCTGTTGGTTCTTCACTGGATTAGCTGGGAAGTTACACAGGTCTTGGGAAAAATAACAAATAGAAATCCCTTTAATTCCTCTCCTTAAATTCGGCTCTGGGTTACGGATGGTAACTGGCTGACTCCCTGAGCTGCCCCAAGGGCTACAGAAGAGCTGAATTTCTAAAACAAAGTAATAAATAAGCCAAACCTGCTTTTCCATCTCAGCATTACAGCAAGGCTTACTCATCCCCATTTCTGGGGACCGTGTTTAAAAGAGACCCGCATCAAGCCACATCCTGCAGGATCAATCTGGCAGTGCTGATCCCTACCAGTTCTGCATGACTTATCAACAGCAGCACAGAACCATCCCTTTGCATTAACCCCCCAACACAACAGCCAAATGCTGCTTGAGAGTTATCAATTATTCTAATTATTTTTTGACCAAGTCACTACAAGCACAGTCCAGCATGCACCACACAGCAGCAATCCCTGTTTTATAATCAAACCTGTTATAATCAAATCTGTTCTTCCAGAGGATGGGATACCACGCAGCACTGACTACAGTGACAGTGGAATAATGCAAATTGTTGGTTATTAATGGCAAGTGTGACCACAGGCAGACAAACAGCCGTGGCGCGGGTCCGGCGCGTGGTGCGGTAGCGAGCGGCGGTCTCAGAGGGGGTGAAACACTTACTGTTGGCTATGTTGGGAGCTGTGAAACACTTACTGTTGGCTATGTTGGAAGCAGTGAAACTGTCTGCCATTCCTGAGACCTGGCTGGCAATGCTGATCTCACTGGCTCTCCGGAAGCCCCTGAACTGAGGGGCTGAAATGGGGGTGGACAGGGACGCGTTTTCCATGAAGACGGCACCATGAGACTGAACAACATCTGCTACAAAGTTGAAACAGGGAAATCAAAATGTTAGACCAACAGGACAGAGGCTGGGGAAGATGAAGGCGAGGGGAGAAAGGAGGCAAACAAAGCTGGGAGGTGCAAAAGCCTTTCAGAACTGATTGGAATGGAAAAAAAATTAAAGAAAAAAAAAAAAAAAACGAAAAACATTTCATCAGAGCTCTGGTTTGAAAAGAAAGCAAACACCACAGCAGGCAGAGACACATGTGGCTGGAGGAGCAGTCTTTGGTTAAGAGAAGCAAAACAAATAGCTCAAAAAACCCAAAACACCAAAGAAAAATCCAGGCAGACTTACTCAAGCAGCAATAACAGAAGCATGTGTCATACATAACAGATGTGAATATACACAACTTGATATACTCACATCAAGACAAAATAGTCAAGGTAAGGAGAAAGACCAAAAAAAAAAATCTTTGGAAAGAGGGTATTTGTTTCCTTGAAACATTTTTACTTGAATAAACATCTCCAAGATAATAGAATTAATGCAAAAAATAAAAACTTTAAAAAAAAAATATCAAGAAAACATTTTCATACTTGGCAGGGACTAAATTTGAACTTGTATTTTATTGCTTATGGACACAGCCAACACTTAAACTGAAGTAAGGGCTGTTGAGAGAAAGGAGCCTGGTGCTGAGCACTTACATCTCCAGCTGGTGCTGGTAGAGCAGGGAGCCCTCAGTCTGTGTGAAACCAAAGCTCCTTTTGTACAACATGCAAGCCTGGATTTTTATATCCCAGCCTGAGGTTTACCAAGTCTGGCCTAACCCTTTAGTACATAAATACAGCAAAGGAGGATTTAAAGTCGTGCTCACGTGGACACTGGAGTGAAATGGCCCTAATCTGTTCAGGATTGGCCACTTTATCATCATTTTACCACTTCCCATCTCTGCTGTGCCTGGGGAGCAGTGACTGAATTTTATTCCCAGGTACCAGACAGGGGACAGGTTTGTCCCCCTCCAGGAAGATGCCATGGGCAATACAAGCACATTATTCCCACACACCAACACTCTGCCTATTTTCAGTTTAGAGATCCTTGGATTTCATCCCAGCATCCAGCTGACCTGGGGCATCCTTTTGGCTACTGCTTCACTTCAGTATCAATCTTTTTTCCCTGGGGCTACTGATTTCCTTCTCTGTGCCCACACAAATCCTGCTGCAGTGGAAGGAGAGTATGAAGCAAAAAACGTGGAGCTGAGTGTTGGTAAAAGAGTTCTGTTCTCTGCAGGGAAAATCAGGCCACAAGCTGCTCTGTGTAAATCTTTGTGGACTGCAAGATCTGAGCCCTGGCAGGAGCCTGACCTGATGATGAGCTGCACACACCACCCACGTCATGCCTGAAAAGCCATTACCAGCATCACTTTCTCAGCACTTTCCTCCTCTTTTCACCTTGCTTTGAGCTGCTGGATTGCAAGGATCTGCAACCCAGGCAGCCCCACTGGGGCCCAGCAGGGCTTTCTTGCTGCAGAAAGCACCAGCACAAGCAGGAAAGACAATTCAAGCAAAGCCTTGAGAGAACAGGAGCCAATCCAGGACCTGCATTCAATCCCACAAAGGTCTCAAGGGTAAAGTATCTCCTTCCCATCAGCCATAATCTGGAAAAACCCTCTCATTTCTTCCTGGGTTATTCCTCCCTCTTCTTTCCTTTGTTTATACAGACTGTGAAACCTATCTGCACTTGTGTCCTCATGTCACAAATAGGTGCCCCAACTGATGGTGGCCATCACAGCTTGGTCAGAGGCTTTGTCTGCACTAAGAAAAATGCCAGGTTCAGGTTTAATTAACACCTATCAGCAAAGCTTCAATTTCTTTCTCTCCCTTAAATAAAAAACTTCTAAGGCTTGAATTAGGAAGCAGCTGGAAGACACACTGAGGCCTGTGACCCAGGAGAAGAGACTTGGTCAAATGGGATGCTGCCTGGGTTGATCCCAGCTCTGGCTCCATTAATGTGCCTTCACTCAGCTCTGCCTGAATTTATCTCCATTTTTAAGAGCCCAGAAGCTGGAAAGCAAATAAAATTAGTGGTATTTTGGGCTTGCTCTTTTAAACTCATCTCACTTTCTTGGGATTGACAGGAGAGTTTCTGAATACAATGAGTTTGAAACAAAAGAACCACCTCGACAGCCCTCCCAGCAGCATCCCAGTGTCACCAGAGGAGTCATTCTCACACCTATACAAAGCCTGACTTGCTGTAGCATTACTGAGCTGGCTGGTTCAGTATTGCCCATGCTGGTGGCAGGAGTCTGTTCCCCGGGCTCTAACCTACTCAGGTTGCTTTTGGGTTTCTCCCTTTCCCCAAGCTGCACACCCTCTGTCACAGGAAAAGGACAGTTTCTAAGAAAAATGAGGGCCAGGAAAAGGCAGGGCAGGAAGCCTGGAGAGAAAACCTGTTTTATGCATCACTGTCCCTTCAGCCAAACATCCTCCCCTACAAAGCTGCAGTGACAGCAACTTCCAGATGGGATTTGATTTAAAAAATCCCTAATAAGATATTTCCTAAAGTCCATGTATGAGCTTTACCAAATCCTTTGTGCAATTTAGAAACCCAGGGGCTTGCCTGGGGAGTGCTGAGGTGACCAGGGTGGGACACTGGAGATGCTGCTACACCAGCACAGCCTGACCCCAGCACCTGCTCCACAAGGGACACAGAGGTGACATCCCCAGCCACAGCTCCTGCCCTTCCCAGGAAGGTTTCCCAGACAAACACCTTCATCCCAGGGTGATGATGGCTGGGCCAGGATCAGCAAGACTTCCATCAGGATTACCTGTTCCTTCTTGTCACTCTATAAGGACAGGGGTGCCCTGGGTGTACTGCACTGAAGTGTACTTTGCACCATGCCTGAGGGGAGAATTTATCAGCACAAGGGAGCTCCAGGAAGAGGAGAATAAAGCTTGAGCAGTGCTCTGAGCACCCTCTCTCCCAACAGAGGATCTGCAGCTGCTCTGACTGCAGCACACACGTGGAGGTTGGTGCAATGAACTGAGATTTAATTGCACTTCCACAAAGGGGGGGACAGAAAAGCAAAATCACTTTTTTTTCCCCACCTTTGGATCTATCAATACTCATTCCAGGGCTGTGCCTTTTCATTTATGGACTCATTTGTCAATGTTCTCACTAATTGTTTCCCACTAAGTGAGCAGCACTGGGCCATCCTCCTAATGCACTGCTGGCACTGCTTTAAGTCCTTGAAGTATCTGAATTGGCAGATTTCAATGTGTGCTATTTGCTGGCTGAGCTGGGGGACTGATGTGGGAAATACTGAAAAGAATTAAAAAAATATACAAAGATCAAGTAAAAAAGAATAATTAAAAAATAGAAAAAGCCAGCCAGCTGCTCAGCACAGCCCCCGCTTGCACTGGAGTCCCTGCTCAGCACTGGGCACTCCACTGCTGCTGCCCTGAGATCAAGAGCAGCAACACACTGCTGTTGGCTCCAAGTTTTTATGATTCTGGAAACTTCCCTCAGGCCAGTGGCTTCACCACTTGGTAGTGTCAAGCCAAGCACTGCTCAGTCACACTGTGTTCTTTCAACACAAGGTAAAGAGCAGAGAAGCTTCTGAAGCCTCTGTCCTGCCAGCAGGAAATCTCAGATGACAGCTGAATGGCATTTCATCAGAGACCTCCACAGTGATTAATTAATAGTGCCAGCTCCCTTCCCTCTGTTAGGTTACAGGACATTATGGCACAGGCAGCATGGCAACTGCACACCTAAAAACCATCTGCATCCTCAAAAGGCAAAGGGAGAGACTGTCTGGAACAGTCAGCAATGTTGCCAACCTGTATGACCACATCATGTACTGGGCTGCTCAGACACAGGGAGGGTCAGCTTGTTAAAGACAGCAAGGCAGCAGAACCAAGCTCCCAATGCTTTAAAAAAAAGGGTGAGAAGGGGCAAGTAAGACACATGGGGAAGAGAAAGCTAAACCAAACTCAAGTCTCATTAAGATTGCAGATGTAGCACCAGCCAGAACCAGAAAACACGAGGCCATGCAGCATTTGTGATGGAAAATAAGGGAAAAGGAACGCACCAAACTTTGCTTTTAAGACGGAAGTCAAGAAATCAATTTTAAAATGCCAACATGTACATCCACCTGGGGGGCTGAAAGCCTCAGTCACTGTATTCAGCAGAGCCACAAGGAGTGTCCAAACAGAAATAATCAAATGGATAAAATCTGGTCTGATACAGACATTAATTAGATTTGTGGCCATGGGGCTGAGTGCTGGGGTGACACAGCAGCACAGGGGACACCACACCAGCAGGGGCTCTCCCTGTCTGTGCCAAAGCCTCCTGCCAGCAGCAGAGCCACCACAGCTGGAGAAAAAGAAATATCTGGCAGTCATCTCCCCTTCCAGCATCAGCACCAGAACAGGGCAGTGTTTGTAACCCCACCTTGTCCTTTGCAGGGTGGGTCTCTGAGTTATAACCATATAATAACCATATAATCTCATGTAATGATTTCATGTGGCACAGCCTGAGACACAGCACGAAGATTTCAACCCCAGGAGGCAACAGTAGGATCTCCAAAAAGCACCCCAAGTACCCCAACACCATAGACAATACAAAAGTGTAGATTACACACACTCAACAAAACCAGCACTCTTATTGGAAACATCTTGCCAATTCAGTACAGGAACAGGGATACTTGTTTCCATGAAGCTGTCCTGCTGCTGGAGAGCACCCAGAGGGCTACTTTCCATGAGGAGGATGGGATTGTTCTGGATTGTCTCGACTAGAAGCAGATGGGGAAAAAAACAAAAACAAAACAACAACAAAACAGAAGGACAGAGAACAACAGACATGCGGCCACGAAGTGTTAAACGTACAAACAGTTACAACTGAGCACTTCAACTATGAGTCTTCAATGAAAGGACAACCTTCAAATAGAGTAAAAGAAACAACATGGGTGACTTTCCAAATAGACTCACATCAGAGAGATTAACTGGTAGCAGAGGAGAGCACAACGATGGCATTTCAAATACAAAAGAAAAGGGAGTCCTCTCAACCAGCTTCTCCAATGGGCCAAATCCATAAATACCCAGCAGATCCAGAGAAATCTTTTTACTACGTGGAAAAAAAAGTATGCTCTAAGGGGACATTTACTTAAATCAGTCTCAGCCTACACAGTGCAAAGCACAGGAGTAAGCAAGGATGTCAATTTGATTTCACTCTGCAAGTTGGTTGTAATGAAACAGGGACCCAACAGTCGGTACAGATGGGAGAATGAGGGGAGGGGGGAAGTCCAAGAGGCTTTTTGAATCATGGACTTTAAAAAAAGCCAGATATCTGCACAGGGAAATATGCACCAGTGTTCCAGGTTTTGTAGAGAACTAATTATAACTGAGCACCTGAATTTTACATGACTGCCAAATGATGAAATGTAATTATGGTGGCAGTTGTGCCCTGCAGCGACAGCCCTGCTAACTTCAGGAGCAGCTTTGCAAATCATGGTTAGAACAGCACCTCTGGGTGATGTGTAAAGCACAACACTGAAATTCTGACTCTGGTGGAAATAGCCTGTTCCTTTATGATAAGCAAATGAAGAGGCTTTGTCTTACATAAGATAATTTGAAGCTGCTGTTTTGTCAGTTTTAGTCACCACAGCAGAGTAGCATCTCATAAAATAATAAGGCTAAAACCTGAAGTGGGTTTTGAAATCACTCCACCCTTCTTAGAGTTGAATTAATTGCTGTTTAATTCCTCCCCACCACACAGCAAGTGACTCTCCAGACACAGCCATCCCAAAGGTCTAGGGAGGCACAGCAAATGAAGAAGGTCCCTGGATCTTCTGGAACACAACAGCAACCAGAATGCAAGTTGCTCATTGTCAATGGGACCTCTACCTCTGGCTGCAGTGAGAACAGGGAATTTGAAATGTATTTAAAAGCAAGAAGGTAAGCTGCTTAGAATTTATTTGTTAAGAATAAATCACTTGCAGCTGATACCTAGAACACACCTAAAAATCAAACTGCTTTTCAAGCTGTTATAGATTCTCCAAGCTGCTGTAACTGAACTGGGTACAAATGAGAGTGGATTCATTAAATGTTGCAGCAAGATCTTTTCTAAATTTGGTAAGTGAGTGGGGCCTGAGAGTGGAGAAAGTATTTTATTCATTTTATTAAACCAGGGGTTTAGTTTATGCTCATTTAACTAACTCAGCTTCCAGATTCAGCACTTACAATGCAATCTTTAAATACATTGATACACAGGGGACCACTGCTTTGCACTGCCAATTTAGAAGTGATGCAGAGTATCACCAGAATTATTCAATTGTAGATAAATATTCCTCTTCATTTACTCCTGCATGATTCAAATACTAAACAAAAGGAAAGCTAACAGAGTTTTTTGGAAAAAAACAACCCAGTACTAAATCTAGCTGGTGGCTTTGATATTCTATCTGGTTTGCCAGAGTGATTTCTTCTGTGCTCTAAATCTAGTTTTAACTAGAGACTCTCAGTTGCAATGTTGGCTTTAAGAAGCCATTGACTACCAACTTCTAACATAGGAAGATTTATGGTGCAATCATTCTTCCTGCCCTAAAGCCCTAACCCTGCAGGGAGCCAAAGTTTTAGGTGAAGCAGAGAAGTCAAATTTCCTTCTGCATGGTGATGAGCTTCCCCAGGAGCTCCTTGCAACGAGAGCCTGCAACAGACCAAGAGAGTCTGTGCACAGAAGTGAGGTGAAGATGGCAGGAAATATCATTTATTTTATATTATTATCAGATCCACTGCAAGAGCACTGATGTAATGGGAGCTGAGACAGGGCATGGTCAGGACACAGCTGTTTCAAATGCAAGTGGGTAAGACAACAGGGCATGCACACAGCCATTCTGGAGTTTATTACTGCTGCAGCTGGGGTAGAGCAAGTGAACAGGGCACTGATGGCAGAGGAACCCTAGGAAGACAAAGTGTCTCACTAGCAAGGTGACAAGGGCACCAGCCCCTGTGTCTACAGTCCCATCAGAAAGCACAGGTTGCAACCATCTCATTGTCTCACTGGTGATTCTGCTCTTTCCAGTCTTCAAACATCCGAAGTTCTAAACTCAGCCAAGTTCATCCCATTCCATTTGGCCCCAGTCACAAGCACCAGCTTGTGTGTAGAACAGGGACCTTCACAGAGAGGTCACTCAGTAGCTGATGGCCTTTGTGTGACAACTGAAGGGCACACGGGTCCCAAGGCATGGATTTTGTTGGAAGAAAACTACTTTTCTGTACATCAGGAATAAGGCTAACATTATAGGGCCAATTCTCTTTCTTGGCATTCCGAATTGTTTTAATAATTTCATGTGCAGTGTAGACATAACCCTTTGGACAGTTAGGAAGGATCCAAAGTGACTTACCCAGAACAGCAGAATTTCCATCCCCCAGTGGGAACCTCTGGTAACGAGGAATATTAAAGGGGGGTAAAAGGTAGAATTTCCTCTCCAGAAGAGGCTCGAGGCGTGAAGCAGATGGGTCTGCAGGGTGGAACAGGTTATAGACCTGCTGACAGGCTGGTCTGAGCTGAAAGACTGAAAAGATGAAGAGAAAAAAAACCCCTCAAGTATCAAATGGTTATTAGAATACTGTAAGTGTTTTTTAAAAAGGACAACTATTACCTCAAAGAAAAGCGCTACAGGTTTATCACCTCCCTTCAGTCAATTTAGTCAATTGAAACAATTTATCACAATATTTATAGGCTCAAAAATTGCTTTTAGTGTCTGGAAGCACATTGCAAATAAATTGCAGAGTCAGTAGTGGCTGGAGCACACAGTGAGCTGCTTCCTTACAGTGCAATAAATATTATAAATTTAGTTTTAACCAATTTGCCTCATCAAATTCCTGGATTTGGAGCAGGAGGTGCTTCCAGCATCCACTAAGCAAGCTCAGCAGCTCCCATCAGGACTTACTGTCAAGAGCTGGGATGACAGTTTTTCGGAGTGCAAGGACCAGACCCAGGGGAGAACCAAAGAGGAAGAAATCAGTGATCTCAAATTCAAACTTCCCAATATTCCCTCCATCCAACATAGTGGAGCTGCTGGAACGCCTGGATCCTGGGTCATTTCTCAGCACACTAGAATGTAAACTGGGACAAGAAGAGAAAAGAAACTCAGGCTTTTATTCATGCTGGTTTTTCATAATTGAATGATAGAGAAGTGACAGTGAACATCGTTTCTATGTCTTTAGTGCAGGAGCTGTGGCAATCAACCCATCATGCCTCAGAACTGGAGTTCTGTAAGCCAGTAAAACCTCTCCCCAAGCAATTACCCCATTTCATTGGTGTAATTTAGACTGTACAAATCCAAGCTTTGAGTGGGTTCATTTACACACTCCTTTTTTTCCTCAAAATTGTTTTTCTTTGAGGAGCCAAAATCTTGGCTGCTGCTAGTAGGACAGTCATTTGCAAGATAAATAACCAGCAAGCCAGAATCACTGGAGTAGCAGGGGGAAAAAGCAGGTTTGCAGCAATTCACTCCACTGCACATGTTACTGCTACGCTTTCTGCTGCCAGCACTTGAGTTCCTTCCATCACTTTATTCTCAAATGTTATGGAAAGCTGGGCTTACCCATTTCTTCCTCGTGGAAGTGGTTGGACAAATGTTATAGGATTGAAAGGGATATAGAAAAAGAAAATAGGAGAGAGAAAAAGAAAGATCAAGATCTGCAAGAGGATTTCTAATATCCTTATGCACCACACTCACCCCACAGCTCCCATGCACAGGTAGGGCCTTCACTGGGAATGGGAATCTGGGGCAGGCAACTCATATAGTCATATATAGTCATACATAGTCATATAGCCATATAGTAACCTCTATTTCTTGTGTACCCAGGACTCTCCCACTTCTATTTTGCACGAGGCCACAGATATCAAGATACAACCAACCTACTTCTCAACCTGAGCCAAACAACTCCAGATAATTGTACTCAAACATAAAGCTGTAAAACATCTCCAGCTTTCCTCCCTCCTTTCAGGTGTCAAATACCTGTAAAACTGAACCTGTGTGCAGTGCAGGCTGAACAACACAGGTTTAACACAGATTTAAGGTCATGTATCCCTTGGACACTGAGGAAGAAGCAACAGGAGCTCTTTGATGAAAATCTCAGGAACCAATTCCCACATTAGGAAAAGATGTTGCTTTGCAGCCAGATCAGACAGTGAGATGACAGATTCCTAATGCCAATAACCTGCTTCACAAAAGGGTTTCTGAAATTTTTCTGTTACCACCCAAAAGCTATGTATAATAACTGCAGTTTCTTTTGCTGTGCAAGTTCTACAGTTTCAGACAGCAGCCTGGCTGGGTTATCATCACTATAATTTGAAGCAGAGAGTCAAAGACAAAGTACCAGCAGTCACTTAGAGTGTTTGCAAACATTTTAAAAAACATCTGCACAGGTTCTATAAGACATGCAGGATAAATGGATAGCACAACAGTTGGTTTGGATAAAAGGTTTGCTGGCCCGGAGTCAGGGATGATGCAAATGCACCAGAGTCCTGCCAGCTCTGCAGCCCCGACCCAGAACCCAGGGGGTCCCTGGCACTCCCTGTGCAGTACCATGGGCTCATCAAGGCCACTTCTGTCCCCAGAGCTGGCAGCCCAGCTGTGCTGACAGGAACAGGGCTGCTCACACCCCAGCATCTGGAGCACCCCAGCAGTTTGCTCACACCCCCAGCACTGCAAATACTCACACGTTTGAGAGGAAAAATGGGTTCAACTTGGTTTTCCTGCTTAGGCTCAGCCCAGAGACAGCACCTTGCTGACTGCCTCTCCCAAAGGATGCTAAAAACCCTTCTTCTTCTCCTGCCACACTGCTGGGTCTTGTCTCAAGGTGCACACAGGCACAGTGCTGTTCTCCTGGTTCCCAACCCCAGGGAAATCACAAGCTCACTTATGCCAGACACACGTATGGTGGCAAGTCAAAACAGTGATGTCAACAGCAAGAGGAACAGGAGGTTACAGCAGTGACAGCTGAAATGAGAGTGTTCCCATTGCTGCCATGTGAAGGAGCTTCCCTCAGATCACACTGCCACGAGGCACAACACTGCAATGGATTTGAAAACAAGCCCTGGGTGAAGCTCCAATTACTGGAGCTGACAAGACTGCAACTGCACAAGGAATACAAAGTTCTTTAGAGCACCTTCAGTTTTGCTGAGGAGAGAGTGACAGGCCCATGATTCAAGCAAAGGCACAAAAGGAAAAACCATCCTGATGGCAGATGTGTTTGGATGCAAGGGGTTTTTGGACCATTCCCCCCATCTTCCCTTCCTGGGGAACAGAAGAGAAGGAGAGCACTCGCATCACTCGGCCCTTTTGGAAGGCTTCTCTCCTTTTCCTGGGAACTTTATAGTCTTTTTAGCAATCAAAGAAAAGAGCCAAGGGGAAGTCTGAATTCATCGTGCTCCAAGCAACCCACAGTGCCCTGCTCTCCCTTTAAAAAGCAGCAGATGTACTGTGTGCATTAATTAAACAAGAGCTTATGGATTTCAGAAGCAAATCAACTCGTTTACAATAATACAAGTACAGCACAGCCAGAAATAATGTAGTTGTACAGAAGGAGTGAATTTAAAAATAAATGTGTGGCTGTAATCTCCAGATGCTGCTCTGGCTTGCTGGGCATTATCCCAGGGAAAGGGAGTTGGTTTGATACATGAATAAAAATGAGAGCCTTTAGCACAAGCTGAAATCTGCCATCAACATGGACAGAAAGGCCCCCATGTGCCAGGCTGCCCATCTGCTGAGCTCATTAGGAAAACTTGGCTCTGTCCTGACAATCTCCTGCACAAAGCTGCATCACATCAAGGCTTGGTTTTCCTCTGGGAAAATCATTATTTGGTGAGAGTCCAAAGGGGCATTCTGATGGTGCTGCTCAGTAATGAGGGCTGGAGGCACAAGGTCCAGGGCCAGGCCCAGGAGTGCCACCTCCTGTTGTCACCCAGGAGGGGAAAAGCTGAGTCACTGCACCTGAGAGCAGAGGGAGAGGTGTGGAGAGAGCTTGTACAGCAGCTTCCATCTGCCCCTTTCCCAAAGGGAGGGAATCTTGCTCTGGAGCTGTGGGAAGAGACTCACTGCTTTTGACCTGTAGGCTAAATTAAAAAGATTTAAACCACTCCCTAAATGAAGTGAAAATGCATTGACCCATCAGTGCACTGAGCTCCAACAGCCCCTTCCAGGACCCCCCAAGTGCTTCATGCTGGGAGTGGGCACAGTTATTTGGAGGTGGAAGAGGAAGGAGCAGGACAAAGCTACTGGAAATGACAAACTCTGCAATCCATTATCCACATCAGGCCCAGTGCTTATTCTAAAATAAATGTAAAGCTGCAACAAGATGCCAGCCCACTCTCCTCAGCTGAGTCTGTGCCCCTGAGGTCAAGAACAAGGAGGAGAAAGAGCACATCTCTGCATGACTTGTATTTCCTCCTGTACTCTACAGGAGGCTGTTTTGATAAGGTAGGAACAAGAGACTCATTGCCTTTTATTAACCTGCTGGAAATAGCTGAGAAGCTCATTGTGGTTTCTGTAAATGCAGCTGCCTTGCTGAATTTAGTGTCTCTGTGCACCAGCAACATTCACTTTGATACTTTCCTATGAATCTTTTCCAAAAGGGCCCATGCTGTGGCAGGACAACACGGAGCAACGTTTGCAAGCAGGGAAGGAGGGACAGAAGGTTGCAGGATGAGTCTTCAGCTCAGGGCAAAAAGAGCCACCTGGGGCACAGCTGCAATGCTGATAATGGTGTTTGCTGGTGGAAGGACATTGCTCCCCAGTACCAGTGACAGGGGGAAGAGGGATTAAGAGGATGTGGCAGTTCCTGCAGGTCTGCAGGAGGAAAAGGTCTGGGCTGCTCAGTTTCACAGTCAGAAAAAGCCTCCAGGCTTACAGAAGTAACTTACAGATCTGCAACAATGGAAAGACTCCTATGAAATTTTCATGAGTTATGCTAAAGGATACATTTCTGAAAGTTCATTTGAAGCAGCTCAGGAATGTGATCCGGGGGCTCTGATAACGAGTGACTAATTTGTAACATGACCTCTGTGCAAGGGAGCAGCCCTGGCAGGGGACAGAGGAACAAGCCCCTGAGCCTGCTCAGTACAGGGGACTTGGGTTCCTTTGCCAAACAGACAGAACAATCCTCACGTGCAGCTGATGCCTGCTGCACAAAGCAGTGAATCTGCTTGGGTTTAGGATGTCTCATCCAGAGCACCCTGACACCAGAACCCTGCTCCTGCTCCAGGACAGGCACTGCAACTCAATCTCACACTTGAACTGGACCAAAACCAGCTGAGGACACTCAGCTCACCCCCACCTTTCCCAGGATCAGGTCAGCCAACTCAAAATCAACGTTCAGAGATGCTTTGTAATGAATACAACACTGAGTTCCCAGTTCTGCCTCACCTGCCTTCTCTCACACTATTTCTACATTTGCTTTCTGATCTCCATCCTGCAATTACAGCACCACAAAAAAGGCAGCTCCCTCACTACCTCAAACTACTGTCAAACTGTTTGACTACTGTCAAACTCCAGGATGAAAGCTTCTTGCAGTTGTAATCCAGGTGCAGTAGAGCTGTTGGATTCTCCCACTGCCACTGAGCAAGAGTGCTGTTAATTTATTTTTTTTGCATATATACCACAATGAAATTTATACCCCTCTGATGAAAATTCTACACTTTCCTCCACCTTGCTTATCAGAGGATGACAAAGCAGTACTCGAGTTTCACAGCTGCACCAGCCTCAGAATACTGCTGCTTCTGTTCCTTCCAAATTTTACCTTGAAAGAAAGGCTTGATGCTGCTTTATTGTGTCCAATTCATAGGTTGATGAATCACTCCTTTTCCGTGGCAGCTGCTTCTTTGGATCTTCTCCGTTGCTCCGGGGAATATCAATGTTGCTCCTGCTGAGGTGTCTGCTGGCTTCCAGATTAGAGCCACTGGAACAATAGCTGTTGTTCACCATTATTCCAGGAGAGAGCAGATCAGTATCCTGGGATTTGATAGAGATAAACTCAGTACTTTTGACAGCTGAGTCAGGAATACACTGACACTATAACCTCTTCCATCCTCCTTTCCCCATCTACCCCAAGATCCAGTTGAGGGCCCTGCAGTGGGGTGAACATCACACCCTCTGGTATGAAGCAGATGCACCCAAACTGAGACACAGGCACCTGACGACAAACTTGCCACTGGTAAGGAAAAGAGACTTTTTTGTTCCCTGAAAAGATCCTCACTAAAACCAGGGCCACTGTGGCCAACAGATGTGTTCCCTGGAGCCAGCATTACCTGGACACTCACAACGCTCCCTCGCCGACTGCTGTTCTGGCTTTCAGACACAGTCTGGTTGCTGTAGCATAAGGCATCAAAGCCCAGGATCCCTCCAACACAGTCCCCTACCAAGCAGACCTGAAAAAGGAAACAGAAGCAGGAGGGAAAACAAGACCCTTGACTTCAGTTTAGAGATGAGAGAGTGCTGGGTTATACTCAGGAAAGCTGCAGCAGCAGGATGCCCAGTGCTTTCACCAGGGAAACTGCCCTGTGGAGGGGCATCCACCCAGCCCCTGCAGCCTCTGGTTGGCACACACAGAGCACCCATCCCAGCACTAACTCAAGCCTCAAAAAAATCAAGCTTGATTCCCTCCTTGCCAGCTGTCCCTGCTACTTCATGCAAGCTTCCCTGTGCATACCCTGAGGAGATAACACTGTTCTGCCTCTGGGTTTTGAGCAGAGAGGCACAATAAAGGACAGAGACCCCTGGGCAGGAGAGCACTCTGAGTTCCTGGCACAGTGGTGTCTGAGAACAGCTCCTGGTGGATAAATCCCAATGCAAGGTGACAGGTAGCCCAACAGCTCAAACCTCACAGGGCCAGAGAGGTGTGAGGCTCAGTCATGGTCTTTTATGGGGTGCAGCAGCTGCACCATCCCAAAAAAGAAACCCACTTGTGTGACAAGCTGCTGAAGGTCCTTGGAAGACTGGGACACTTAAAGACCCTTGGTTTGCAATGGAAGTAGAGATCATGTTCAGTAACAAAGCTGGCATTCCTGATTTGGAAAGGTGTCACGTTGTAAACTGATTAACTTCACAGCTTTGTAGCTTCATTTCTGAAACACAGGCTCAGACTTTGCTTTGAATCCCAAAGGTTCAAGACAGAGAATAAGCAATAATCTCTCTCTCTCTCAGAAAGAAATGGAAGCACAACACTTTCTTACTGCAGCTCAACACTGTCATGTTTCCATCCCTCCCCAGAGATTACTGAAAAAGAGCCTTTCAGAAGGAAATTGCTTCATTTGCTCTCCCTTTCACAGTGGCTGTAAAAAGAGCTGCTGGCTCACCTGGCCATTGAATGATGTGCCCTCCTGGGACCTGATGAACTCACTGTAGGCTTGGTTGGCTCTGACAATGACTGTGGCTACAGCTTCTTGGTACTGTGGGGAGGATGTTGCTAGCAGAGGGAGTGCAGCAAGGGGGATGTGATCCTGGCTGTTGGACAGGCAGCCTTCATCATAACTGTATGGGCTGAGGCTGGACAGGGCAAGAGACATTGGGAATGTTCAGCCTAACGTGCACAGCAGGGAAAACCATTTGCAGACAGTACAGGCAGTGTTGTGGTTCATTAAAAAAAAATAAAAAAGCCTCAAGATAGAAAGGTCATTTATTCCACTGTATATGGGCAAGAGCTTAATAAATCTTTCCCTCCTGTCAAACGTAAATCTTCAAGGACAACTCACTTACAATGATAGAACAAACCTCAGACAAGGAATTAAAGCACCAGTATTTATTGGATTAATTAGAATAAATCAATCTCTGAACTCTTGCTGCATGATCACTGTATTCACTGCAGCTAAGTATGAAATGGAGACTGAATGCCTCACTAGTGTATTAATAAGAGCATTCTCAAAGCCTGGTCAGAGCTTTCAGTGTTACAACCCAGAACATTTTAGGGATGCAAGAAAAGAAACAAACAAAAAAGCAAAACGAAGAAAGTGAAATTCTCTCTCTTTCTCCCCATGACAAAGTAGCATTGACTCACCTGGACACCAGTGAAAATGCTTCAGAGCAGATGGCAGGGCAAGGGACCAGCCTGATGGCAATGTGCCCAAGAGCAGCTGGGTAATGGACCCTCATCACTGTGTCAAACACTGTTGTGATGGTGTTAACATCTCCCTGCTTAGAGCTCTGGTCACCACTTCCTGAGTCCAGGATGTTCCCTCCATGGAGTACCAGGAGGAGGACATGGATTTTACTTGGCTGCAGCAATGGCTGCACTGCTTCATCCTAGGTGGGAATGAAAAACAACATGGTAGGAAAGCTTATTTTACAAGATTACATTTGGTCCAAACAGAAGGAATGCTGAAGGGAAAAAAAGAAAAAGCATAAAATTGTAACCAGGTAAAACATGGCAGCAGTAAAGCTATAACTTGTGTGCAATAGGGTGGAAAATAAAGAAATAAAAGATGGGTGTTGCTTGCTGTTGGGATGCTGAGCTCAGCTGCAGCAGTTGACACTAAAACACACTCAGCAAAATCAACGAACAAGATCCAACAGGGCAAGTTACTGGTTAAAGAAGTGATAGGAGGAGATTGTACCATTGCACCTGCTTGCCCAGGACAGAAGCTATAAATGAGACTTGAGATTTGCATATACTGCTGCAAAAATGGAAGAGAAAATGCTTCAAGACCCAAGGACTGGCCTTGGAGACTGCTGCATGAACACAGCAAAGGTTTGGATTGTGGCTCTCCAGGTCCTTTGCTTATCATGTTGAATCAATTCCTTGCCCAAAGGATGTAGGCTTGGGGAGGAAAGGAAACATAGAGGAACTCCAGAGCAGGTTATCATTCAGTGGCCTGGCCAAGAAGAGCTGTAAGCCCCATCCTGATGCTCCTGAAGTAGGCACAGGGGAATCCAGTGGTGCTGGTCACATATTATGAACAGCAGAGTAGTAACTCCCTTTAGTATCTGTTCACTACCAAGGGTCTTAGTGGTTATGGTTCCCACACAGATTCAAGTCCCCCACCTCAACACCTCTGAGATATGTTAAAGCAGGTGCTGCTCCTTCCTCCTGTGCCTTATCCCTTGTGCTAACAGAGACAAGACCTGAGAAGAGGTCAGGCAGCTCCCTGTTGTGGCAGAGAAACGGCCACGGGGAGGGGGTGGAAAAGGGACAGAGGGCAGCAGTACATTCAATTTGAGAAATTTTTCTCATTTTAGAATCTTTTGTGATTTGAGCAGTTCCTGACAAAGTGACTGACTCCTTGACAAAGCTGCTGACTCCTAAACATGCCCAGGCACACATTAGCCACCTAACAACTACCGTACATTTTTACCAGGTCACATTAAAGCAAGTCTTAATACACAGCCCACCACAAGTATTAAAATTCACATCCAAGGCTGTAATAAAGATTTTCCAGACCTCCTGCATCAGAATGGCCTTTAATTATTTAGTGCCATTACAGTGTATTAATGCCTGCTCTTTAAACTCCTGTTTACAGTGCCTCCAGGGTGAACTTTTGCCTGGAGGGACAGGAGGAGCTCTCAGTATCTCAGCACTACTTTTGCTTTCAGACAAATGTTTTAAGGGCTCATTTGGAGACCAGCATGAGTCACCAAGCTCAGGTCATCAGAGGTTTATCAGATGTCATTTGGAGCCTTTCCCTTTCAGTTCATTAACCTCTGCTCTTGAAAGAAGTGAGGAACACGCCAGTAACCACTGATTAGTTTAGGGGTGGAGGTGGCTGTTTAGAACTTTCCTGTAAGATCTGGAGTCACTTAAGACACCTGAACTTCCTCCTGGTGATGGACACCTGAAAATCACTGCAACAGTGGCTAGGAGTTTCATAGTGTTTCACTAGAATGATTGTGAACAAGTACAGATAACTGCCTTTTCCATCTCACTTCCAAGTCTGTTCTTTTTCCCAAATGAAAGCAGAAATGGGAAGGTGTTAGGTTTGTAACATCCCTCTGAAAAAGACAAGCTTTTCACATCATCTTGAGCTCTAAGTGCTGTGGGCTATGTGACTTGCTTCCCTTGAGGTGGCTGGAGCCACTCCTGTCCCCAGCCACCTGCTCTCCCCATGGCCCTTGAGCTCTCACTCCATCCTGAACAAGCCAAACCACCAGAATCTGACAAGCCTGGCACACAGTGTCATACCAAACCCATGCTCCTGGTCTTTGACACACCACAGCACAACACAGGCACTCTGCAAGCAGCTACACCACCTCTGCAGCACAGAGTTTTATGCATAAGCACAGCTCCCCCCAAGCTGAACTGTCTCACCAGGACACAACTGCAAAAGCCTGGATAAGCCTAGAAAGCCGAGGTGGTGTTATTATTATTTAGTTGCTATTTGATCCAGGCTATGCAGTAATTGGTTTCCAAACAAGCCCCTGAGCAGCTCTGCAGAGCAGGCTCCAGCCCAGCTCTGTCACTTGGAGCACAGCAGCCCCGGGGCTCGCCTGCTCCCATCCCCACTCCAGCTCATCCAGCATCAGCAGTGCCTCAGGCAGCAGTTATTCCCACAGGATCTGGATCTTTTCCAGCTGGATACCTGACACTGCCTGCACATACAGAGCACTTTCTATATGACATTTAAAAGTTGGGTGAAATAATCCCTTAAACCCAGCCACAGAGCATGGCAGGGGGGCTCCCAACACCACAGAGACAACAGCTGGGTGACAGCCAAGGGAGCTGCAACCCCTTTGCCCCACACAGACACATCCCAGCCACAAAAAAACAATGCACTTACTTCAATGATGCTGAGTGTCTCCACACTGGAGCCAACGTGGTATTCTGCTGATGTCTCATGATACAAATCACCTGGAAGCACAGAGGTTTCAACCATCAGATGCTATTTGCCAAAGGCTCTGCTTGTGCTCACACCTCTCAGCCTCTTCTGCCTCTTCCCTCCTTCGTTATTCCAGCAAATTGCCCTCTCCCTCCCTCCTTCCACCCCAGAAGCCTGGCCAATACTGGGTCCTTGATTTTCCAGCCATTTCTCCTCACTTCAGGGGATACTGAGGACATCAGTGAGCTCTTCCCTCATTACAGTGACCCGGTGCTGTTGCTTGATTAAACAGAGCAACAACGGGAGGTCCTGGCTCAATTGTCAGAAATGGGTTTGTGAGAAAATAAAAGGAATTGTTTGAAGTATGCTGGGGGAGCAGAGCTTTAATAAGTTCTGGCATCTGTGCCTCCACAGACAAACTTTGTAGCAGAAAGCCCAAGTGTCATTTTCCACTGTGCTGTGACAGGGATCGATCTGGCTGCTGAGCCAGTTTCCTTTTTACATTTCCTAATGATGAGCAGAAAATAAAACCGAGGCAGAGAGAGGGAAGAACAAAGGATGGAGCAAGAGAAAGAAGAGTCAGGAGAAATTCAAGTAATTCAAGACAGAGCCAGAGTATTTCATCATTGCAGGAAAGAATCCTGGCTGTTGCATAAAGGAGCCTCATCAGTGTGGAAAATAAAAGAGAATCAAGAGCTACCCCAGCTCCCACTGGGCAATTCTTTTTCAGCAGCATCGGGCACTCATTTTTATGTTCTGTCTCAGCTTCTCTCTTTGTGAGATGAGGATAACAAGTTTTACCTTTTTCAGAATGTGGCTATAACAATTACCTGGAAAGACTGGAAAGCATCACATGCAGTTTTACTTTAGAAAAAAGATAAAAATTACCCTGGACATCATCGCATTCAGGGGTTTCAATTTTATCCATCAGATCATTGGAGCTCCATTTGGTTATTTCTTTCGGGAACATTTCCTCATTGTCAGACAAGTCCTCTTTAAAAAACAGATTTTTGGACAGTCACACACAAATACGTATCCAGACAAAAGCACAGGACAGAAAGGCCCCATGACTCTGTGTAACCTTATAAACACTTGGATGGGTTAAGTCATAATAAACCATGATACTTTATTAGCTTCTGTTATATAGAAACCAAAAGACCCTTTGAGAAGTAAACAAAATGTTTTTGTTGCAATGGTTTAACAAGCAAAACTCCTCAAGGCATGGAAAAAAATAACACAGATTCTAAATGCTACCACTTCAGGTAGTGGGTTTGATGTTTTTCTTGCCATACTCTGGTGATGCTAAAGCAGACAGGATGCTCCAGTCCCAGGGGGAGGACAAAATAACATTTGCTACTGGGATCCTCCCAGTCCTGTCTGAAAGCTGCAGGAGGTCCCTGGGGGAAGCAGTGCCAAGAATCACTGCTGTTAATAAGACAACACCTCAAAAGACCCAAGTCATAAAGGAAATGTGAACTCCCTGGGTTATCTTTAGCCTGATTTCCTTCAGAGATGAGACCAGAGAGGTGCCTGTGTCTGCCATTTCCCTCCTCCCTCAGGATCTTCTGAACCCCCTGGCTCGTTGCAACAAGAGTTGCTAAAGAATAAGGGTCCCCAAAACATGATGTTCCTAGAAGTGTAATTGCAGGGATGGGACATCCAAAGGGGAGACCCTGTAAAACATCCTGAAGGTAACACGGATTAATTGCCTTGCTCTGCAGCAGAGAGCAGGGGAGCTCCACCAGGTTTCTGTCAAACCAGAGGCCCTCCAACAGCTCCTGTACCAGGTGAGCCCAGGGCACCCTGCAGCCTCCTCACCTCCTGCTTCATCCTGGCAGGTTCTTGGGAAGGACAAAGAACCCCAGAATTCCCACTTGAACCCACAGGAAACTAAACACCTTTAAGATTCAAGTCTTATGGAGAAACACTTGGTAGGGGATGCTGGTTAATTTTTTTTTTCCACATTGAGGATATAAATTTTACTGTTACAGAGGTTAAGTGCTTTGTGATTTACTTATTGTTCCATGATTAGTATTTCTTTCCTGAAAATTCTGGGCTTGTATATTGAATAAGGATTTATAAACACAATAATAAGAGCAGTGATTACAGATGTCTCAGAGATCTAAAAGCTGTAATCTACAGAGTCTCAGGCTAGGATTCCCCCCTTCTTGTTGCTGTACAGTTACTAAGAAAATAATTAGTTAAAAGAATCCTAATATGGGGAATAAAAATATTATGAAATATATCCATCTTCTCAACAAATATGAGCAACAGCTTAACAAAAAAAAGTATATGAAGGGGACAAAGTGCAGAGCCAAGTGAAGACCATTTATTTTTAGGAGTTTCTATTTACACTTTGACCATAAAAAGAGAGTGACCTGGAAACTTTGCATCAGCATACCATTTCCTTTCTCAGCTATGGAAAAAATTTGAGCAAATCCCCACTTCCCTGCACAGGGGAGCACAGAGCTACCTTTCCAGAGCAAGTGGGACAGCACAAGCATGCAACACACATGTTGGCAGAGAATTAAGAGGAAGATTGCACTCAAAGCTCCTCCAGCAACTTAATCTAAATATTAAACTTATTTCCTTGAGAGGCTTAATTACAGCCCTTATTTCTGCTCAAGTGATCACTGAGTGGGATATTACTCCTGTTATTAGCATTTATTACAGGATAGATATTAGATCTGACTGTATTTGTCACTATCTTTACCAGAGAATGCCAGTGCCTGAGGATGAGTGGGAAGCCAGCAGCAAGAAATCTTCTGGGGCTCAGGCTACACCCACTGCATGGTGAGGAAATTTGTGTGTGTGGAGGGGAGGCACTTCTGAGCAGCTCTGCTGGGTGTTGAGTCACAGCCAAGCTGTGCCAGTTCCCATGGTACCAACCCCACAAACCTCCCTGGCAGGATGAGCTGATGCTTCATCCCCACTCCCAGAGCTGGGGCTGGGACATGGCACCTGCAGGCCAAGGGACAACAGGAGGTCCCTCCAAAGATCATCCTGGGGTGGAGAGCTCAGAAAAAGGCTTCAACTCAAACCCCAAAATCCTGTCAGGGCTGGGCAGACTTTTCAAACCTAACTGTGCAGGCTGCAGAGGACAAGTTGTACATAAAGGGATCCGTGCTGGGTGCTGGCAGGAGAGGAGCTGCTGCTGCTCTCAGTAAGCTCCTTGCTGGACTGCAGCAGAGGTGCTGATACCAACCATGGCACAAAGCTCATTTTTGTTAAGTTTCCTTCCCAGGCCTTTTTGGAGTGTGTCTGGGACTCCCTGGGAGCCTGGACCCCAGGCAGAGCTGTGTCAATCTTGATTTTATTATTGAGTGATTTAAAAAAATATATATCAGAGATGATGGGATAGCAAGGATGGCTTTTCAATTACTCACTCCTCTTTTCCTGTATGTATTTTGCTACAATTCATCCCTTACACAGTTTCTGTAGATGCTATGGAAGTGGATAAATAGAGACACATAAACTAAGTTGGCCCATCCTCTTCCATTCATCTCCCAACCATTTCAGTTACTATTGTGCAGGTCACTCCAACAGCATGTCACTTGTTACCCCAGAATTTGGGATGCATGAACTCTTCTGGAACACAATTCCATCAACTGAGACTGAATTTGAGCTGAACATCAGTGAAACTCTACAAAACTGGGGTGTCATCTTTTAACAACAGCATTTCACAGAAAGGTCACCAACATCACCAGCACACGTTGCACATCTAACTCAGATTAGTGTTACCATCTGTGGTCTGGAGAGATGGACTTCAGAGAGATTCAGGCTTAAATACACATTAAGTACAATATATAAAATAAGTGCAGTAGAACAAAGCTTCAGCATAAATGTATACACAAAGGAAAAAAAAAAAAAGCACAGTATGGGCAGCCAAAACTGCTATGAAAACCCTGGAATCAATGCTGATTAATTTTGGTACCTTAAGTATCCTGTTGCATTCACTACTGTATTTCTTCAAATAGGAGAATAAGGAGTTAATAAAGGCAAACTTGGGTCTCTTCAGGCCCAGACAGGACAATTAATCTTACCTCCTACTGATTAAAAAATAAATTAGGAAAATAACCAGTCATGCTGAATCAGAATCATTAGGGCAGCCCCACAGTCCTGTTAGCATTGCTGAATTTTACCCATGCTCATTTGCATTGAATAAAATAAGGTCCCAAAGGTTAAGAGTGTCTGAGATCCCTTCAAATTGATCACACTGAATCTGAAATGCTGCTGCATAAATATAAGAGTCTGCTGGGGATGCTTGAAGAAACTGCACTGACGCTGCACGTACCTCGGTTAGAAAGGAACAGAAAAGTCTTGCTTCCCCCCTCACCCCCTACCCCTTATGCCTTCCATGCTCTTACCCCACCATTTCAGGAAACAAATGAGGGTGATTGAGGCTCCACATACCATGTGCATCAAAGAATTCATCATCTGAGCTGTCATCTGAATCTCTGGCAATGCTCTGCATCCTCCACTCCGAGATACTATGGCGTGAGGGACTTGCTGGCAAAAAGAAAAAAGCTTTCTGTGATATGCTACTCCGACAAGACAGAGAGTTGCCAACATGATCTTTGCTGGAGGAAGAGTCCTGTGTTCTCTATGAAAATTCCCTGCTGCAATATTAAAAACACAAAAGGCTGATGATGCTGGCGTGATGTCAGTGTGCCGCTTTACAGCTCCTGTTTGTTTACTTGTTGTTAGAACCTGCCAGCAAGATGCTACATGAAAGCAAGCTGTCTCTATCACTCTTCTGCTATTTTGAATGGCAGCTATTTATAATTGTTAGTAGGACGTGCAAAAATCAGCTGGGTTTTAAAGTTTGCAATTAGGAAGGAAGCAGGCTGATTGGAAGCTTTCTTCGTGCCTCTAATCAGCACACAGCCCATGCCTCTGCTCCTCTAACTTTCGGGTGGGTAGCTCAGCAGAGCAGCCTGGATAGAAATAATCTGTTTTCTGGAAGGAAATTGCTTCCACACAAATTGGATTAGAGATCTATTTAAACTTTAAACTTGAATGATTTAAGCAACATGCTATCCAGCTTCTTCACAGGGAACTCTCAGAGCGGCAGCACTGATTTAGCACAGAGAAACCCAACGCTCCCTTTGGGTTTTGCCCTCCTGTTCTCACACCTACCTGTTCCTTCTCCTTTTCCCCTCCAGAGTTCCCTGTGCTAAACATAAACACTACAGCTTTTTGCCCCTCTCCCCCTTTGTTTTTTTCTCAGATACAATTTAGCAACGATCCAGCCTGAACTCTTCTTGGCTGGACTTGTTCCAGACCAGGCATCTGCTGAAGGGAGCACTGGCCAGAGAACAACAACAAGAGGTTTTCTCCCCTCTTTCTGATGGCTCTTGCTTATCACACAGCTCACACAAAGCAGCCACCTCACCCAATACTGCAAAAACCTGAGGAGACTGTGACAAACTCTCATTGAGCAGATCCAAAGATGCTGAAAGGTTCTGGTTACTCTGACAGCCGCGTGAGCCCTTTCATGCTGTTAAATCTCTAAGACTTTTTTTTTTTTTTTTTTCTCATTTTGCTGCCCAGTTTTCGTGTGGCAAGAGGATGGAGACCCTGAGTGGAGTCCCAGCATCAACTCAGCAGCCCCCAGCTACCCCAGCACCCACCCCTTGGGAAGCAGGGAGCGAGGAGGTGGGCAGAGCCGCGGTAACGCACGCTGGAGCGACGTCAAGGCACTCACATAACAGGTGCTAAAAATAGAATCTATAATAACATATGGGATGGTGACAAGGGTCCTGCTGTCACCAGAGGTCTTGCTTGGATGGGAGAGAAAAGATTGAGATCTTCTGGAGCAAAGGCATCGCTTCTTTCAGCTGGAGGGAGCGGTAAGTCGAGCCAGCCCTCCTTGCTTCCATGTGTTAATATGCTGCCAGCATAAAGAGGGATTAAAATATCTGTGTGACGTACTTCCCAGCACATCACCATTCTTTTTTTTGGGTTTTTTTTCATTACTTTTTTCCCTTGTAAAAGCAGAGACATTCTACAGTTTAAGAGAAATTCGTGAAAACCTTCAAGTGAAATCCTAAGAGGGATGAAAACTCCAGCCTCTGATGAACATCTCAGCACTGGAAGAAGGGTTCATAACAAAGGGCATAATCACAGACATCAGTATAAAATCCTGGTGCAAAGTAGCCAGGATTTTTATCTGTATATCATGATTTATGAAGCATCTGGTAGGTTCTCCCCTGGGGCTCACTCCAGTGAGTCATCACAAGGTAAAACTACTGCTCATGCACCCCGTGATGAAATCAGTGATGGAGTGGTAAATATGGAGTGGTAAATAAAAAGGGAAACTCAACTCATAATATTTAGTGCATAGGAGAGATGGAGAAGCTTCAATCACCCTTTCCAGTGTCACTGGAAGGAATGCAGCCCCTTGGGTTTTTCAGAAAAATCAGGATTTTTTTGCCTTAGTGCTACGACAGCTCTTACCCAGCTATCTGCTGTGGCTGACTCAAAGGAGAGGGAATTGCTGAGGGTTCAAACCTTCTGCCTGTAACTCACTGAGGATTTACCCCTTGGAACAGAATGATCTGAGGAAGGGAAGAGTTCAACACAGCCAAAAAATAAAGCAGACTGCCTAGGAAGGGGTGAATGATAAAATTCAGAACTCAGAGCTGAGTCCTTACAGGATGTTCACAGGGGCTTTAACAGCAAAATCCTGACAGCTTGCTAAATGGTGTTTAAAGGGAACACAACCATGAGCCATGGTCCCACCTCATGGCAGGCTCTGACCTTTGGCTTCTGCACAGCCACCTACACCATCACCAGGGGAAAGTAGAAGCCCTCACCCACTTTTTTTGGTGGTACCTGCCTTAATTTCCCCAATAGCTGAAGGGGCTGCTTTGCTGTGCGAGCTGCACTGCAGCACCTGTGGAACCCAATGTTCATGTCTCAAATGGGTGGCACAGGGGAAGGGACAACCCTGGCCATGGAGTGACAGCTCCTGGAGAACTCGAGGCAGGTAACAGGGACCCAGTTCTGTGACACAGCAAAAGAGACATCCAGAGAGGAAAAACCACTGAAGGGCCAGACCTTATGAAAGCCCCCAGTGGCTCTTGAGTAACAGGGACTGCTGTGAATCTTCTGAACCCCAGCCCAGCTGCTGCCTGCTCTTCTGTTTTTCTCCCAGCTATTCTGATTTGAGATTGGCAAGAATTCTGCCATCTGCCACCAAGTCACAGTTATGGGATGACTACAAACATTCCCAAACCTGTAACAAATCACCTGAGAAGTCTCAGCCTCCAATACCAGCAGAGAAGGCCTCTGAGTTGAAAGAACTCACATTGTCCTAAAGGTGCCGGGCACACAGAGACAGGGTTGTATCTCCCCAAAAGCCCACCCATGCACCTCTTCAGAAAAGCAATCCAGCACCATCTTACCTCCTCTCTTTGAAGATCTTGAGGATTTGGAAGATGTGGACCACTGCTTGGTGAGTGACCTCGCAGAGCCCGTGTCCTCGTTACCAGCAGCATCTTCTGTGTCAGCAGGTGAAACTGGGCTGGCTTCAGCATCCTTCTCACCAGGAGCATCTTTGGCACTGTGCTGCTCTGCATCATTCTCACTGCAGAACTGGGCCATCTTCTGAGCCAGCATCAGCTGTGCCTCCTTCTCCAGCTGCCTGATGTCCTCGATGGTGAGTCCATACCACTCATCCTGCCAGCACCACGCCTGCCGGTGGGCACGGACCATGACCTTCCTCAAACCTAAAACCAGAATGTTCCGGTCACCAGTTCCTCCAGAACTGCAGGAATCGATGCATTCCCATCCCCAAAACCTCAAGACACTGTTGTAAGGGTATTACAGTTGTACCAACAACACAGTGCTAGAAGCTGCACCAAGGACCTTCACATACCAAGAGTCAGGATGGCAAATTGGCTGCTTCATGTGTTTTCTCTCCTCATTTCTTGCTAACCAACCATGCACTGAAAAATCAGCTGTCTTCTGCAACTGCTTTTAACTGAAGGAATGGATTTCCTAATTCTGGATCCAGGATTTTGTTCTGTAACTACCTGTTCCACCAGGGAGGAACCAGGCACAGCTATAACTGCAATTCCCATGGAGTTCTGTGGAGGTGTAACATTTGGATCTGGCCTTCAACATGAGGTATGTTCCCAAAAGGAATAAAAATCGGAAGGAAAAAAAAAAGAAAAAAAGAAAAAAGCCAATATCAACAACAAAACCCACTGATTCTTCAGTCTGGGGGAGTTTCAAGTGGTTCCCTGATGAACATTACATAGCCCACCAAATTGTTGCATGCCAGAAGCACATCCCACATCTGCAGTGCTAAGCCTAAAGCCTCTCCTTTCCCTGGAAATCTGGTTTCTGCACCTGGCTTCTCTATCAGCAAAACAGCACCACAAACATGAGCTCTGAGATAATGGGATGGGAAGCAAAGGAAGGGAGGGAATAAAAATGCTTTATTTTGCAGATGCCATCTGTCTTCTGCTGCACGAGAAAAATGAAGTGGGCAAAGCCAATTTAAAATATTTCAACGTATCATGTATTTGAAACTGTCTTAATAGCAACACTTCATGCTCCTGAGCAGGCAACAGAAACTTTCCTTTGAGACTTAAACTTGCTGGCTAACATTATGGTGCCACCAAGACTTTTAAAACACAGTAAAGTCAGGGAAGATTTTCAACCAACGTTATTTGCTTAAAAGCTCGTGCCAGGTCAAAGCTCCAAACTGCTATTTATTGCTGATGGCAACACACAGCAGTAATGGTGCTTTTAAAAGCTTCTATAAATACTGACAAACTAATCCTCGAGAGGCCTTATAAAAAAAACCAAAAAAACAAAAAAACCAACAAACAAAACCCAAACGAAAGCCACCAACATTTAAAATAATCAATTCATATTGTCCCCTCGTTAATTACTGGGAAACTGAGGCAGGGATGGGCCTGAAGGACATGCCAAAAGCAGCACTGGATTTGTTTTCAAGGAGATTATGGATCTCTAATCCTCCACTGCTAAGCCTGGAGCAGAAACACCCTGTGCTGAAAAGCTGGTAGGGCAGCCAACCCCTCACTAATGGGCCAAAGACCACAGCCCACACCACACCACTATTACAAGCCAGAGAGCAATCACCAGGTTATGTTAAAATCACTTATGTTCTGGGAGCTGCAGATCAAGCTCTAAGAACCCCCAAGAGGAAAGACAAAGCTTGGAAGCCACCTTCCCTTTCCACGGACATGGCCAAAGCTGGATGGTCCCACTGTGCACCAGGTTTCTAAAATGTTTCCAGCAATATTTGTACAGAAAGTTTCAGGTCTCACTACTGCCAGTTTCTGTGCTCTTCAGCCTAAATATCCCTTTTGTTTTCAGCAATCAATTTTTTCTAAATCCCACAAAAAAAACACTTTTTATATAGTTATTTCCTTCCAGGCCCAGGAACCTCATTTTCTGCTCTGGGTTAGTTCTTAAGGGTACCAACCATCACAAGTCAACCTCTCAGGAGGAAATAACCATTGAGATCAGCAGCTAATGCAATGGAGCAGCTCAATTTGAACCTCATTTGCACTGCAAGATTAAATATATCAATATTTTATGCATTTCTCTGCCTGACTTTCAAACAGAGCTCCACGTAGGAGAGGGAAGTGTGAGCCAGCAGACTGTGACCTTCTGGGGGCAGAACAAGAAGCTTTGGCAACCTAATTCTGTTCAACCTTAGTTGAGATTCAGAGTTATTTCTCTCACCAGATTACTTTTTGCAGAACTACAGGAGAATGTTTTAGCCTCCTGACCTCTCATTGTGATTGACAACCAGCTGAGCTTAAAAATGAAGATTAAACTCCCCAAACAGCCACACTGAAAGCCAAGAAAACATCATCTTGCTGTAATTCAGTCCCCCACCATCAAAACCATCCTTTGGATTTCCACCATGGCCACTTCTACCTTACTTGAGACACCTTGAAAACATTCTGGGATCAGAAGTGAACAGTTTCCTCTGTCTCATCCCAAAGCTTCCTCAGTTCCAGGGCTCAGCAACCCCTGCTCACACTCCTGGGTTCAATGCACCCAACTCCTCACAAATCCTACATAAAGGCACAAGATGCCATATATTGAAGGAACATGAAAACCACTTGAGGATGAGAAAAGTCTCCTGAAATTCCCCTCTGCTTTCTTTCACTTCATCTCTTCACACAAATCACGTTTTGCTTCCTTTGATCAGACACCCCAAGTCACCCTCCCTTCAAGCCTTCTCCTTTTGCTAACAGGATGGTATCACAGCACTCCATGGCTCTTGAGCTTCTATTACTCCATTCCAGTTCTGAAGTCAAAGCCAGATTATTTTCCTAGCCCCTGGCCTGCCCCAGGATGTGTCAGCAATGCTGCATTTCCCTTTCTTCCAGAGAGAAAATCTGGAAGAGAATGAGGCTGTCCGGGTACAAAAGAAACTGAAAAATAAAGTCATGGCTTGCAGAAAAATTCTTTACTGCTAGGGATGGAAAACTTAAGCAGTCCCTCAGAGCACAGCAGTGAGTGTATCACTGAATTAATCTTCAGCCTGCAGCACTGAAACCTTCCAACAGGCAGCAGAAGCCCAGAGGAGGCAGCAAGTGCCTCCATGCAGCTACCAAGATTCAAACTCCAGCTCCAAATGACTGACCTCACCTGGCTGGACACTGCTTCCCTCCTGTGCAATGGGAAAAATCCAGGCTTAATGCATGGTTTTGGTCAAAATGTTAGAGGAAAAACAAGCTTTTTATTTGAAAAGTGAAAAGGAGGGGAAAGATTAGACTCAGGAAACTATGTAATTGGGAAAAAAAATCTCATTTTAGCAGATCAGAGATGCCCATCAGGATGGTGTTGAAGGTGTCCATGGCCCAGTTTGGTTTCATTTTTCTCTCTGAAAGGAGAGGAGGTGCAAATGGCTCCTGCTCACCAGGAACAGCCCCTATCCTGTACCCAATCCCACAGCCTGCTTTCCAGCCATGCCTGGGGACCAGTTGCACCACTTTGCCTTGCAAGCCTGTGGCTTGCTCCAGGCTGGGAGGAGAAGTTGGGTATAGAATCCCACCTGACACCTTTATTCCAGGTGGGACAGAATTCAACAAGCTCCTGGCAATGCAAAGATCCCTCCTGCAAGCACCTGAGCAAAGCAGCCCAGCAGTACAGAACTGCAGGGTAGGAGATGCTGTCCCAGAAGCTTTTTTGGTGTGAAGAGAGAACTGAGCAGCACAAAGGAATTAGAGAACATTTTACAGTAGGTTTTCCACCTCCACCCAGCATGCTTAACACTCATCTGAGCCTTATTTCCCAGAATAGGAGGGTAACCCCAGGGTCTCAACAGGCAATCAGAAGTAATAGGAATAGCTTTTTTTTTTTTATGTAATTATGCAGGTACCAGCTCATTTTTGTAGTTAATCAGTAGTTAACAAGACTACTACTTTTCTAGAGCGTGCGATGCTAAAAAAAAAATAAAAAATCAATCAAAGGAAACCACACATGGCCAATTGTGCAGATGCAGATTGAGTTCAGAAGTAGCTGTCCTTGTCGTGGTGATTTAATTACAACATTTCCCACCGTGCTGTGCAGAAAGATCTGTGTAGAGTCTAGCAGGGTGCAAACATTTTAATCACTTGCCTTTCAACTCCCCATCTCAACAACTCAGAGACTGCCTGGATCCAGGAGGTGCTGCCTCTTGCAAAGGATTTGCCTGCAGACTGGGTTGAACTTCTCTCACAAAAGGAAGGGTAAATGCCCATGAGACAAGCCAGGACAGAGAGGACTCTTGAGCTAAATTTACAAAGCTTTGGGTTTCAGTTCTGGGTTATCCAAATTGAAGTAAAAATAGCAAATAGTAAAAACTCGATTTAAAAAAAAAGAAAAAAAAAAAAAAAAGGGATAAAACCCAAACAAAAAACAAAACCAAAAAACCCACAACACCAAAAAAAGCCCAAAAACACCAATGAAAAAATCTCCATGAATCTTGACCAAACCTCCTCAGCTCATCACCTAAAACAACTGTTCAGATACCACTGAATATGCACCCAAAGCACTTTGTAACCCCCTCCCAAGCCTTGGCAGCAGGCAAAGGATGCCTGATCCTCCTTGGGAAACACTGCCTGGTAGTCCCAACAGATCCCGTTGCCTCATCCAGACAGTTCTGGTTGTCTGAAGATATTCAAGCAAAGGTAACCTGCCCTCAGACCTGCTTGGTTCCCCACCTTCCCTTGCTCAGACCTCTCACAACCAAAACCAATGGTCCCAGGAACTTCCCAGCCAGGGCTTAGGTGATGCAAACCTTCTGCAAAAGAGCTTTCACTCCCACTTCATCACTGGGCAACAATTTGGGAATATTTAGCCTCAGAGGCTTAGACAAAGCTCCAGTTCCTGGGATGGGAACACACTTTCCTGTGGTATATAATCAATAACCTGCACACAGCCAATGCACTTATTTAACAGTAAAGGAATTGTAGCCCACGTGCACCATTAGGAAGCAAGTGGGAGCAGAACATTATGCAGTGCCAGTCCAATTAAACTTAAATTCTATGGGAAAGGAGTAAAAAAGCATACAAATATTACAGCCAAGTAGACTAATAGCCCACAATTTTAGTCTGTGTCTCAGGCTGTCAAAGCACTGAGTAACTGTCCAATTAGTCATCTGAAAAAATGGCTCTTGAACTCAATAAGACTGAGAACATTTCAACACCATCCCCCAGAGTTACTCCCTCTGCACTCAGAAGCCTTTCTACATCTCACAACCCATCCATTACTTAACTCAGATGTTTTGTTCTTTCAAGCCTTCTCTAATTTGAGTTTGCACCACTACTTGGCTGTCCCTCTCCTTGGGCAGAGTTTGGGTCCTGCTCTTTCTTTCTACCTTGATTGCCCTGTACAGAGAGAGATAATTCCACAAGGAACTCATTTGCAGGAGCTGGGAACAGAGGAAAATAGGAGAGAAATGTCAAGGAAGGGCATGGCCTACAGGAACATCTCTGGCATCTGAGAGAGCATCAGGTGCACAAAGCATAAAAAGGTCTCCATCTGCTTTGGGTTCCCAGCTGAAACCCCAAGCCTGGCACGAGCAGAGAAGCCTGGTCAGTCATGTTGCAGACAACTTGCCAGAGTGAACATCCTCATCCTCATCCCCACCTCTCCCTGGTATACATTCTCCAGCACTTTTTCCACTCACCAATGGCTTCCCCATGGCAAAGGAAGGCCACACATCTGTAGATCCCCAAAGCTTTTGTTTTCACTTTATATTCATTCAACTTAAGTCTTGCCTGAAAGACTTTTCTGATTTTATGCATCTTAACCACTTTGAAAAACAGTATTTGCCATCATTATAGGAGAGTGGCAAAGCTTTTGAAAGGCAGACAATGAGCTCAGCTCTCCAAACAGCCTCAATCAAGAGGAAAATGGCAGGCAATCTTTCATGAAACACAAAAGAAATGTTTCTAAGGGACCACACTTTAATCTGTCCCCAACACCTCTGAACAACTGGCAGAGTCACATGTTGCTTTGTTATTTCACAGATACAATGGAGCAGTTACTCTGCCCCCATGGTTTGCAGTGTACACTGAATTAACCCATGTCCCCAAAACACCAAGGCACTTCACTGCAGAGAGCCACTTGTAACAGAGTCCATAACAGCCCAAAACTTCCATCTAGAGCCAAAGTAAAACCAAAGGAGCTTTAAGAAAGCAACCTGTCACTACCCAGAGAGCTGGGCATGTTGTTCTCTGCTGCTTTATCAGTGGTTTCCACAGCACCCTCAGGAGCAGGGTATGACTGAGAGCTACGAAGTGATTGCTTCATCCCAGCATCAGGCACCTCAAAGCAGCTTTGCATGGAGGACATGGAGGAAGGGGGCATGGAGGGGCATTTCTTCTGTACAGAAATGCTGGTAGCACCCTTTGCACAGCCTTTCTTGGGCCTTTTCCTTGCTAGAAGACAGCCACAGCCATTTTTGAGACAGAAATCCTTCTAGAAAACATTAAGTTTTCTACCTGGCTATAGATCCTGTCTCTTGAGGCAAGGCTCAGAAAACATATCAGTTGCTTTATAGATTTTCTGCAAAGAACAAATTACTGCCAGCACTGCTACCACCTGGCCTGTCTCCACTTACTCATTTCTGGGACACAAACAATACCTCCTTAAAAGCACTGACCTAGAATGATGCATCAATCACAGCACCACATTTACTGACAAGTGGGAGCTGAGAGTGAGGTGGGGGAGCCCTGAACACTGCAGCCTTGGGGACAGAGCTGTGTGGCCACAGAGCTCCACCAGTGCTGCCACAGGGCAGGTAGAAACCAGGGACACTCCAGGGAGTGGCTTTCTGGAACCACTTAGGATTCAGAAGTGAAGTTTCTTACTTTGAGCAGCCCTTTGGGATTTTGTTCATCATAAAGAAAACTGGCAGGCTTTGAAAACAATCTGGCAAAGTGTAATAGACAAACCCTTATATTAAAAAAAAAAAAAAAAAAAAAAAAAAAAGTCAAGATCTTGACTACACAGGACCTGAAATTCTTTCAGTGGGGACAGGAGGTTTGGATTCACACATGGTTTGAAGTGATAGAATAATGTGATTTTTTTTTTTCTGAATAGACCCACAGGTCTGCAAAAGAGTAATCAAATCTGAGAATCTCTTCACAGGCACATCCTGGGATATGTTAGGTTGCACATACTTCACCTACGTGTCAGAAACAACATTAAGGAGTGGAGAGTGAACTCTGCAGTGCTGGAAATGCTCACCAACATCGTGGATAAACCGCTCGATTTTCGACTGCATCCCCCAGTATCTGAACTCAACTTTGCACAGTTTATATGCACACATGATGGGGTATTTCCCAGGGTTATTCTTGTACTCTTGAATCCAGTCTTCTGAGAGGGGGCCTCTTTTAGTCTTCACAGATTTATAGAGCCTAGGATCCTCCTCAGCTTTGTATTCGTGTGGAGGGATAGGATCTTTAACAATATCAATAGGATCTATAGGAAGAGAACAGAAAGAGTCAGACACTTCCTTTATCTGAACAAAAGAAAACACCATTTTTCAGGAGTTATTTCTGGCTTGGTAAATCATCAGAAGCATTTCAGCAGTTAAGTTTCTTTTAGTTTCTTCTTTTACTGAAATCTCAATTGTTTATCCCTCACTGCTGGGCAGTGAGCAGCCCTGCCAGAGGAACCAGCACACAGAGTTCCAGCAAACAGAGGCTTTGCTCCAAATTGATGTTTTTGCCCACAGTGTCTGCAGATCCCCAGCACTCTGGCAGCTCTGCCCAGCTCCAAACAGATCATTGGCACATTCCAGCTTGCAGCTTTTCTGATATCACTGCAGCTCTGTCTCATCTGAGCCAGTTAACTACACCTGCCCCTTCTCAGCACTGCTGTGGAAAAGACACTGCCAACTCAACACCTTCTTTTTGGAGTCCATCAAGTGAGGCTGCTGCTAACTCCTCACCTGCTGTTGTTAGACCAGATGTACAGCAGAAGGCAGAAAGTTTAATTCAAGTCCTAACTAACACCTGAACAATGGAGATGTGGAAACTGCAATGGGAGGGAATGAGCATCTTTTAAAGATCTGCAGCCCCCAGCCCAGACCTCAGCAGAAATCTGGGCTGAAGGGCAAGATCACACTTCCCAAGAGATGACAGCTCTGCTTGACACTTCCCAAGGAGGCAGCAGGGCTCAAGCCTATTTGTTCTGTCCTGAAATTCCCATCAGATGGGCTTCAGAGCAAGGGACACTTCAGTCCCACATGGCTGCAACTACTCCCTACCATGCATTTAGGTCTTTGGAAATGCCATGTGCATGGGCCACAATGGACAGCAAGGCAGAGAAATCACTATGACACCTGCCACCTTTTTATAAGGTGTTGCCTTTTGCCTTTTCTCATTACATCCTTCCCATATGTAAGGCTTATTAACCCAAAGATAGCTGCTAAGCTGAACTATTAACCTTGCACGAGGGCAAGACTGAAAGGAGAAGCAAAAATGAAATATTCCTTCACATTGCAGAGGTGCAGATAGGAACGATTTGCATGGAGGAAAAGGAGCCACATGATTATACAGCAATACATTCCTCTCCTATGGTTATTTCTACCTATTAACCCCCAAATCATTAGCTGGCTTACTCCCCTTGGAAGCTGCACAACTGAGGCAGGAAAGCATCAGCTTCAATTTACAGAATTCAAATTCTTTCCACATGATTTCCATCAACCCTTGATGAGAACTCAGGTGTCCTCACTCAACTTGCTGTCACCCTACCCTGCAGTCTGACACTGGCAGGGGTGCAGGTATCTGTTTGGAGGACACACCAAGAAAACAAACAAACAAACCCCCAAAATACTTTTACTCTGTAAAAAAGGAAAAAAGTAAAATAAAAGGGCTACTCACCTAGAATGGTTTGTCTTTTATCTGCAGGAGACAGGTTGAACACATTGCCATGCTCTCCTGGATCACTTTTGTAGTAGGTTTCAATATCAATAGAGAATTTCTCCACAAAAGGACACGTGTACCTGGAAGGGAGAACAAGGCAGCTTAGAGTAATCCCCACCTGGCTTGGCAAGCAGAGAAAATGCTTTCTAAGATGTACAAAATCAGCCTCAAAACCCAGCCAGCCTTCAGTCATGTTTTACTTCAGATATGCTTAAAATACCTATTGTCCAGAGATTTTCTTTAAGAACTTCTTAAGAGAGGAGCTCTCCTTGGACATGTGGCTTCCCTGGAATAGCTCTGGTTTAGGAAAACCCACAGCAAAGGGCTGAGCTCCCCAGGAGGTGCTGGATTGATTGCAGGTGAGAAGACACCAAAGTGCTCCATGTAGTTACAGGAAACCCAGCACCCACCAGGAAACAACTTCCACAAGATACCAGGGTAAGGAGAAAGCCCAAGGGGACCACAGATCATCTCACTTAACAGACACACTGACAAAAATCTGAAATTTAGTTTGACAATGTCTTCTCCAGGAGAGTATCATCAGGCCTGCTTTTAAAGGAGCAGTTTTCAGCAAGGAGAACTTGCTGAAACTTTCAGCTTTCAGAACTTCCAACTTTTGGGTCTGCTACACTACCAGCACTGCAGGTATGGCAGGGATACTAAGACAAGGACACTCTGGGGATGCATCTCTGCCAGGACAAAAGCAGAGCTCTTACCTGGCATCTGTAGCAGATTAAAATACAGCCTGATTCTGCACAGGTTTCCTGGCCAACTGATGGACCCACAGGCATTTCAAGAGCATAGATAAAACCAGACTGGAAGTGGACTTTAATCATCTGAAAGTCAGGCAGCTCCATTACACCTTGTCCTGAGCAGCTGCCCATACAGTGATTCCCCACTTTTCCCCAGATTAATGTTACCTGCACAGACCAGCTAAACAGAACTAGAAAACCTTTCTAGAATTTTTATAATAATCCAAATATTATTTAAAGCCTTTTCATTATGAAAGCTGACAGCAATATCAGGTGTGTAAACTCAGAAAAGGGAGAAATCTCCAAGTCAGAGTAACTGGCATAAAGGCTAATTTTTTTTCCAGGGTATCTAAAGCCTCCAAGACAAAATCAGCTGAAGTGAGGAGGTCCCAGAGGGCTCTACAGAGCTGCTGGTTCTCTTCCCTTCTCAGGGTGAAAACCATAAGATGTAGGTTTGTTATTTTCTAGCTAAATGCCAGTAAGACAGTTCCCAGAAAAGATGAACCAGATTTATTAAGATTTTTCTGTCCCAACCCTTTCTCCCCTAGAAAAATGAATCCTCAGTAGTCATATTCATCATGACAACCTTCCCCTCATGGTGTCCATTTATAACTTCACTGAGTTAGCAGATATCTGCAAGGTTAAGCAGAACATGCAGTGCAGGATTCAGGACTAAATAAAAACCCTTCAAGATTTCCCACGCTTTGAGAGACAAAACAACTCACATTTGAGACCAAGCAGTCACAAATTCTCAAGTACATACACAGGTCAGCTCAGGCAACACTCACACTCCTAAGATGAAAATTCCAAAGAATTTTAGGACTTGACCCCAGTTTCTCTAAAGGGTATTACAGGAGATGGAGGAGATGCCACTGCCGGACAGGGGTGACACCAAATCTTGAAAGCAGGGAAAGCAATTCTGCTGGATTTTACCTTGTCCTTGTGTAAGGATAAGCATTCCATGATTCCTCTTCCACTCGCAGAGCTGCCTTGGGCAATATGGACCGGAACCAGCTGGGAATGTGCATCCCAATGTGGTACACTTTGTGTGTATACTGCCCGTTGCCTCCTGGTCCATCCATGTATGGTCTGTTCTCCAGGATCTCCACCCCACTGCCTTCTCCACATGTCTCCTCTCTGCTCTTTTTCTGAAGGAGAAAACGTGTCACAAATTAATCCTTCCAGTGCATTTCACATACCAAGGTCTCAAAGCACATGGAACGTTGGGGATGGTTTCTAGGACTCCTTTTGAGCAGCACTTTATAGAAGCAGGAGAGCCCTGGCAGGAAGGTCACCAGACCTAAAGATCATGAAGGAAAAGTTTAGAGATACAGGAAGAGACATCTTGATTTAGCAGGGATCCTGTAAAAATCTGGATTTGAGCAATGAGAGGCAGTTTGAATAGAGACATCAAGTCCTGCTCCTCCATGAGGTGACCAGCCTGGAGCCACCCAACAGCACAAAAAGCTGTGGCAGCAGCAGATGACCCAGTGAAAAGGAGTTTGAACAACCTGGCACCTTCTTGTGGTGACAAATCAGGGTGAAAAAACATGCACACAGTCCTAAAGGCCATTATTTTGTGACCTGAAACCAGAAGATTTGGGGGCTTGTTGTTTGAGGGCTCTCCAAGAACAGCTTGGAGGTTCTGATCTGTTCATTAAGATATTTAGAAAAAAACCCCAAGTTTGCCAGAAGACACACAGGACCACCTGGCAGCCTCCATGTTTTGGTTTTATTTGTAGTATTGTCTCTTGTTGAGAAACCTGGCAAAAAAAAATAAATTATTATAGTTATAATAATAAAATAATTATATAATTATATATATATATTATATATATTATATAATAATATATATAATATACATATTATATATATTATATAATTATATAATCCAATAATACTAAAAAATTACTAATTTCAATGCTTCTAAGAAGAGATAGAGGCAAACCAACTATTTATTCCCTTCTACCACAATCCAGCAGATTGGATGATGTATGACCTCCATACCTCCAGATTCCTGTTGTGAAAACTGTGAGTTTACCACTTGTATTTGAGAGGACAGCACTCTGGAAATCAAGAAGGGTAAAACAAGGAACTTTCGTGTAAAAATCACCTGTGAAATACTGATTTCAACACCCACCTCTCATTTTTGCCATACAAATAATTCAAAGGATAACATGGTTTAACACAAAATTAATAAAATGCAAGAGATCACCTTCTCAGCTTTTGAGGAGAGGATGATAAGCCAACACAGATATTTAGAAGTAAAAAGCCCTCTTCTAAGAACTCTCATGTGTAAATAAACAGCCGTACCTGACAAATCTAAATAACTGATAATCTAAAGAGTTGCTTTTTTGCAAAAGAAAAGCACTTTTTACAGCTTATATCCAGAATTCAGCAGGCAGTTCATCACAACACACATCCTCTTAAAACAAATTACTGTCTTTCAGTTCTTATGTAAGCACTGGCCAAGTCCTGTACAAATATTTATGACAATAACACTAAAGACTCTTGATGACCCCAAAATCTGGTTAATTCAAAGGTCTTGGAAAAGGGAGTAACCCAGCAGGCCCAGAGGATGTCTCAGGCAGAACAGCAGCAGCATCTGCTCTAAACTGCTGATACAAATTATGGAGATTGAGAGGTTTATCATATGGCAGAAGCCCATGGAAAGCATAAGCAGAGGAAACGTGGGTTCTCTTCATGCCAAATTATCACGTGCAGAATCATAGAATCAGTTTGGTTGGAAAGGACCTTTAAGATCATCAAATCCAACCAGTAACCCAGCACTGCCAAGACCACCACTAAACCATGGCCCTCAGCACCACATCTCCATGGCTTTAAATCCCTCCAGGGATCCCTCCACCACTGCAGTGTTATGGTCCCAGCACTTGCTGGGGGAAGGAAGAAGGGAGAAACCCAAATTAACTGAGATTCTTTGCAGAAGTTCATTCACATCCCACTTCTCATTTCTGTTTTATGCACCTAAAGGAGACCACGAGCCCTATTCTGAGAGCAGCACATGCTTCTTCCTTCAGCCTTTCCAGATGACCAAACCCAACCCACAGCCTTAAGCAAATTTTGGCCCTACACATTCCTCCCTCCTTGTCACTCATCTGCACAAGATACAACAAGGGACAGCAAGAACATTTCCTTAGACAAATGTGAAGTAAGAGCTGCACCTTCACATTACAAAAAAAAAAAAAAAACAAACAAAACATCAGAGCTGTGAAGTTTGCATTCCAAACTATCTTTTGAGCCAGGACTTTGGAGTCAGGCCAATTTACACCCCAAACCCAACATAACATCACTGGGAAGGATAGCATGGTCAAAGGAAAACTCCCTACCAGAAATCCTCCCAAACTCTCTCCTAGCCCCTGATGCTCCCATCCCCACCCCTCAGCCTGCTGAGAAGGTCCCAGGACACAGTGAGGTCTGGGAGGACCAAACAAGTTGGGTGAGATGGTAACAATACAATTACTAAGCAGTCACAGAGACAAAAAGGAGATGTTTCTCACACAGCAAAGACAAGAGCCACACACACGTGAAAGACCAGGATGATATTTGGTGCTAAGTGGTCCTGTGAAAGCAAACCACTTCCAGGAGTGAAGAGCAATTTGCTTTTCAGCCACAGAGCCTCTTCATGGCTGTTGTGACTCAGCTACAGGATGGAGAAGGCTTGTTACAAGGAAGTGGTCTGCAAACAATAATTAAAAAAATAACCATTGATTAGGGAACCATTTGGCTTGAAAATTGTCTGGCAAGCCTTCTCCAAAGATCTGTCTGCTGGGAGTGGCAGATATTGAGGGCATTTTAGGGGCAGTCTGGAAGGTTTCATCCTCATGGACCCAGGCTGGTGAGCAGAGACTTTATTCAGCAGATTACCTGTGTCATTACTACTGCTATTAATTAACAACAGCATCTTCCCCCTGCAGAAGTATTTGTGGAATGGTCACCAACAAAATCAAAGAGTAGCTACCAGCCCTTATTACAACTTATTTAAGTCCTCATCACAGTCAACCATCCTCTCTTGGACTGCAACAGGAAATCCCATCATCCCTTCAGAGTCCCTTCTCTTCTCCTGGTGTTCCAGGCAGAACACTCCATGTTCTGCACAGCCCCATCAACAGCCATCAGGACAGATGGTGACACAGATCCCTTCTAGCTAAAGCAATAGCATTAAATTACTCATAACAGGGAACCCAGAGAAGCAGATGCACCCTGATTAGCAAGAATGCCAGTTACTTAAAGGCTTCTATTAAAATAAATCTTTTGGCACAGCAGCATAGCATGGGACACAGCACATGACCACACCATCACAATCATAAATGAATAATTCCCATGAATGTCACCTAAACACTGGGTTAGCTTAGTTCCATTTGTTATCTGCCCTTCATGACAGGAGTCAAATGCCTGTAGACAAAGTCTTCTATTAGCAAAGACAACTTGATCAGTTCTCAGCTCTTCCATTCCTCAGGAATGTGCCTCTAACAAGAGCACATCTTGCAAAGCTTCAGCCCAGCAAACATCTCCTGGCACAGCTGAGTGGGACCAGGAGACTGAACCCAGCTCCTGTCCAGCTCAGGAGAGGAATGATGGTTGATGGCAATGGAAACCACCACAGCTGGAGGAACTGGGTGCTCACACAACAAGAATACAGGACAAGAGAGCTAAGATGTGCCTGACTCTACCAACTGGAAAAAACCAGAAGCCAGGCTGTGCAAACTGAACTTGGAGTGTTTTGCTTTCAGTGAATTGGATGAAAACCCAACCCCACCAGAAGGACCCCCCTAAGAATATCAGAATATACATCAGAATATACATCAGAATATCAATCTTCTTGTGTTCCAGCTCTGGAGCACAGCACAGGCTACAGATGGGCTCAGGCCCCTGCACAGAGCATCCCTGCCAATCCAAGCATTGTTCTAACTTTAAAAAATAGATGATATAGTTATAATCTCAACTTGTTTACCACCAATTATTATTTCCAGAACAACCCTCCAATCTAGGCAAGTTAGGGAGTGATTACAGAAGGCTGGCAATGCTTTACCTTCACAACAAGGTGAGTGCTGAGTTACAGCAATGTATGAACACAACACCAATGCCCTAATTCAGTGACTTGTGGCAGTTTTGATTTGAGATTATTCAAATTTTGAAGACTGACAGCACTGTGCATGGTAGACCTCTTGTCCATGAATAATGAAGACATGAAGCATTGTCTGGAAACAATAACCAAAAGATTTTTTGGGTTGTTTTATTTTTTTCCAACAGGGTACCTTGAGAGTTCAGACAAATTGTTCTGCAAGACGTAATTAAAATAACACTGAAGTATTGAGATTTTTTTATCCCATTTAGACACAGATATGGACACAAGAAGGTTACAGCTGGTTGATGGTTTCAGTTAACAGTGACAGCAACAAAGGCATCTGTGTAACCACTGAAGAAGAACATGACAGCAAATATCCCCAGAGGATCCTCCTAACATACCTGCTCATACAGCTGTGGCAAGGGATGCTGAAAAGACATTCTCTAAGGCAAATTACTTTTGGTTTTCCTTATTCTTTTGGATGCTAAGATTACCACAAATGCCAATTAAGTCCCCAGAAACAGACCCATCCTTGGGAAACCTGAGAGAGTCTAAATTTCTCCACATAACCCAGTAGACAACAAAATGCCTGAAGCTGCTTAGGATGCAAGACTCTTGCCATCACTGGATAGCTTTTAAGACCTTGTTTCACTAATCACACCTGGTTTTAAATCTATTTTTTCTGTTCAGTTTTAGAAAGGAAGCACCAAGTTTCCTATAAAGGGCTGAGCAACAAAATTTAGGCTGGTAGGGGAATACACTGCTTGTTTTCAACCACTTCTACACATTAAGGGAAAAATATTCCCAACAGTCTCCAGCTGGGCACTATTTAGGCTGATGGAGATTTCACTCTTCTGATGGATTTTCTAAAGTGCTGCCTTCTTCCCATCCCCAAAGGTCTCCCAGTGTGCTCCAGGCAGCTGCCTCCCAGCTGCCATCATCTCCTACCCAGAGGCACCGGGCAAGAGCAGAAGCTGCAGGTCCTAAGGGGGTCCCAGCCAGACTGTGATGGGGGTCTTGTATGTGACAACATTTACAGGGAGGCTGGCAGAGGTTTAAGCAATGCAGCCTCTTGGCCACAGAGCTGGGCTTCTTGTGGCAATCAAACAGCCCCTGTACTCAGTGCTGCTGAGGCCACACCTCGAGTCCTGTGTCCAGTTCTGGGCCCTCAGTTCAGGAAGGAGATTGAGGTGCTGGAGCAGGTCCAAAGGAGGCAACTGGGCTGGTGAAGGGACTCGAGCACAGATCCTATGAGGAGAGGCTGAGGGAGCTGGGGGTGTTCAGGCTGGAGAAGAGGAGGCTCAGGGGAGACCTCATCACTCTCTACAACTCCCTGAAAGGAGGTTGGAGCCAGGGGGGGTTGGGCTCTTTTCCCAGGCAACTCTCAGCAAGACAAGAGGGCACAAGAGGTCTCAAGTTGTGCCAGGGGAGGTTTAGGTTGGACATTAGAAAGAATTTCTTTACTGAGAGGGTGATCAGACATTGGAATGGGCTGCCCAGGGAAGGGGTGGATTCTCCATCCCTGGAGATATTTAAAAAGAGACTGGATGTGGCACTCAGTGCCATGGGCTGGGAACTGCAGCAGGAAGTGGATCAAGGGTTGGACTTGATGATCTCTGAGGTCCCTTCCAACCCAGCCAATTCTAGGATTCTATGAAACCAAGCAGTGTGACAAGAGATGCTCAGCTTCAGCCACAGCTGCTGCAAAGCCAGAATCAAACAGAACCTAAAACCCAAAAGCCAGTGATACACAGGGAAATACCAAAAGGTCCCGAGGCTAATGGATGTTTTAATCTTAAGACATTTTCCCAGCAGAGGATTTCTGTTGGCATGGGCAGTGATGAGGTGTGTGCACAGGGCTGTACCCGTTCCCTTCCTCCTGCCATGCTCTGACTCAGCTCTGGGTTCTGTTTCCCACTCCTTGCTGAGCATTTGAACTGACATCTAATTCATTACCAGCAATCTGCTTTCACCACCACCAACCTGCTGCCTGCTGATAGAGATATCTGATAGAGCAGGCACCATTCCTGGTCAGTCCTCCCTGCAGGTAACCAAAAATCAGGTCTTTGCCCATGAAAACAAAACATTGGTTTACCCTAAGAACACCCAAGTTGTCCTTGTTTTATTTTTCTTTTCAAAATGTGCGTGTCAAAGATCTGAAACACTGAATTAAAATCTTATCACTATAATTAGGGTGATACTTGAGCAAAAAGCTCAAGAAGGGTGTACAGAAGATGCTACTATTCCACTCTTACAGAAGTCAAGGAGAACAACTGATTGGATCAAAACCAACACAATTCCACCCATGCACAACATGTTCTAAGAGCATCCAGGAAGTTATACGAATTAAATTAAAAATAAAAATCACCCTTATTGTTATTAATGCATAAGAGTGCCAAAGTAGAAGAGCACAACCAACTTCTTGCTGTCAAAAGGTTTTGTGCCACAGCCAGAACAGCTGAGTCCTTTCACATTAAAGAGCCAACAAGAGAAGCCCCATGGAAAAATGGTCCTCAAGCAGGGAAGCTTCTCTACTCCTGTTTTGTGGGACTTGAGTATAGGCTTACTGGTTTTATTAGAAAGACCATATTACAGGTAGACAGGAGCTGGGAACTCTTTTCCCCCAGATATGGGTTTCAATGGTACTTTTGAGCCTGCACTTTGTGATGTACAAATCAGAAATGTTGTGTGGGACTGTCAGTCCTTCAGCAACAAAATTGCTGGAGGATCATAAGGAACCTGGGAGTGTTGTTATGACAGGCCTGGCTTATGGCATCTCACTGTGCTGCTGGCATCCTGACTGTAAACAAAGTCCAACTGCAATGGGATTTCCCATTTTCTCCAGTAACACCATTCAGATCCTTTCAGAAACTGGGGACACCACAGGACCCTGGTGCTGTTTATACCATGTGCATCACATTCTGAACCCAGGCAACTTGAAGCTGCAACATCTGTTTCTATGGCAACGGGATTGCATCAGCAATCCCTGGGTTTAGTTTAGGCCATCTTCACATGTGCTGCACACAAATCATTACTGGGAACAGCAAACCAAGTGATGTCACCAGTAACCATGGTGCCCAGGGCTGAGGTTTCCTTCTGCCCTCTGTGCTCCAACACGAATCCTTTACACATGACAATGACTTTAAGCAATTAGTGCTGTTAAGAAAAATATATAAATCCATGAAGGGCCAGTGTCAATACTTATTTGGCAAAGGAAGGTTGGTTTGAGTCAAGATAATGATCAGAACATGAGGCTTTACAATAGCACTTTGACTCTGAGCCTCATTGCACTGCACACATGGGAATGACCTGAAACCCTGGGGACAGGGAAAGAAATCTGTTCCTCATCAATGGTTTTATTAATAAGGCAAGAGAGCAGCTGATTTAAACATTCTCCTTGCTTTGTGCAATCAGAACCCCCCCCCCCATCCTTGCAGAAACCTCATCACAATGCCACAAAAAGCCTGCAACTTCCCAGATAACCAGAGAGAACAAATCTGTCAGTGTGGAAACACTTCATAGAGATCTAAGACTTTGCTGACCAGGAGCAATCTCCTCCAGATCCTCTCACTTTGCAGCTCAATGAACCACCTTCCCATCCCTAAAAGCTAAAGGCAGGCCAGGTTATCAGAAGAATCAGACTCTTTGCAGAAATCCCCAGAGCATTCATCTGTACAAATGCTGTGTGCCTTGCTTCGAATCAGGTCTGGGTGGTAATGAAGCTGTTTGTACAAACCCAGGATATTTGGGTGCCAATCAATTGTTCAGGACTATAAATAATCTATGGCATTAAGAAAAGTGTTCTCAGGGTCACTCATTAATCACTCTGCCTTCCAGAGATGCCTCATCACACTCCTCCAGCACCAGGGCTGGATGTGCCAGAGACACATGAATTAGGAATCACTTTATTATGGAGATACCTCAAACCTGTTTACCCCACATGCTCCATCTTTCAAAATGTCTGCAATAATTCCAGCTCAGTATTTCATCTTACCTTGAGTATCTTCTTTCCTGTTTTTAAATTGATTTTTCCCCTGTATTAACTGTTCCACAGAGACTGTCTATGAGAATTACTGTCCCTGGTTTAAAGGGAGGAAAACCAAGTTGTGCACTATAAAGTTGTGAGTCAGAGAGGAAATTTCAACTCAGGGTGTTCTAGATCTATTCTGATCCTCTAACTACATCCTTTAGATCTTAGGAACCTGAGAGCCTGCATGCAAAAATACTGGAGAACTGTCTCAAAGGAATCCCCACACTTTTCCTAATACTTAATTCATTACTTGCCTTCAGGTTTTGAGAGCCTTATCTGGGTCAACACTCAAGATTTTGTCCACACATCAATAACCTTCCTCTCCCAAGAATAAAAAATCAAGAAAGAAAAAGGATTTTTTGACAGTCACAGGTCTGTTGGATTATCAGTGCTGCAGCCTGTATTAAAACTGGCACAAAACTGAAATTTAAAATAATTTATAACTGTATCTCAGCTCCCCTCAGTTTGTTAGAGAAAAAGCACATCAACTGTCAAGGAAATGTAGCTCACTACTTACAATCTTTTTTTTCCACCAGGTGTGAAACAACAGCCAGTTTAAGAACTGTTTCAGGATAATGACTACAAAATGAGAAAAAAAAAGTAAACAAAAAAAGTTTGCTATTTCCATATATTTTCCCAAAATATGAACCTGTACAGGTATCACTGCCACTGAGCAAACCAGCCCACAAGTCTGGCAGTGCTGAATGTACCTCTGCTTCCCCTGCCCTCAAAGCTCAGCAACTCCAAGTTCCTACTTTCCTCTTTCCAAAGGGAGCAAATAAAGATTATGGAAACCAGAGGAAGAAGAGAAAACACAGAAGTCACAGGTTATGAATGCTGCAGCATAGAAATTGGCAGAAAATCTTCAAACCAGGCGTTTGCTTTTAAGCCTGGTGAATCTTCTGGGGGGTCTCTGGAGCTGTCAGCAGTGTCACCTGCTTTTAAAATTAAAGCAGATCTGTCTGTCTGTCCAGATGGCCAAGGTATCTGCAAATGAAACAAAAATAATCATCTGCCATGGTCTTCAGTGTCCAGAGATGAAGGGTGAGTTTGTTTTCCCCCTCTCAATCAATCTGTCACCATCTGCTGAGCCTGCTGGCAAGTGCCAGGAGGAGCCAACACTTTAAGGGCCACACTACTTTTGCACCCAGGTATCAGGACACAGCCTCAAGAATTACCACCACCAAGCAGGTATTTTTAAGTCTGTTCTCCAAGGTGCTACCTGAGAGGCAGATGAAACCAAAGGAGAAAGCAGGACAGTGCTGAAGCTTTCTCTGTTTCAGTGCAGGGCTCTGGAGACTGAGAGGATGGACAAACCATGATCCTTCAGAGGGGAGGAAAGCAACCCAGGAAACATGCTCTGATTTTTCAGGGAAGGCAATAAAAGCAAAGTCCTCAGGGGCTGGAGAGGAGAGGCTCATGTTAAAAGATGAGAAGAGCCCTGGATTCCCAGGATGGTGCCTGAGAGAGGGCTGAGCAGATGGGTTCTCTCTAACAGATTGCATCAAGCAGGGGCCAGAGTCCTTCCCTGGCTGTTGATCCTCAAAGTGCTGACTTAGAAAGTATTAAAGTTATTAGCTTGTAAGGATGAGGCAGCATCTTAAAATAAGTCTCCTCCTCAAAAGGCAATCACTAGGTCCAGAAGAATAGTTTGCAAGCACACTGCCTTTGCAGGAAGGTCACAAGCACTCACAGCAAATTGCATGGAGAAAATGAGGCCTGGAGTTATTTACAGCAGACAAAGTAAGCTCTGCATACCAATAAAAAACACAGGATTTAATAACAAGAGGAATTCTCATGTCTTCTGTGAGGGTCAGGAGGGCAATGGTCTCTCAGAATCTCATGGCAAATGAAACTGCAGTCATGAAGAGTATTAAGATAATAAACAGACTGACCTTTGGCTAATAACATCCTGATCTGACAAACACATTCAGATCTCAGAATACTGAATTTTTATGAGATTGAGTCTAAACTCTGAAGAGTGTGTTGCTTCTGGGGTGAGGGGGAGGCATACAGAAAGGGAGGTTCCCCAATAAACCCACAACAGAAGCGAGCAGCTGTTAAAAGGACAGCTGTTCAGGTACAAACATGCAAGTTAATTACAGGAATAATTAAGAGATCCTTTAATAAGATCCATCTCATATGTAACACAGAATGGTCCTTGTCCTTTGTGTCCAAGTCCTCACAGAGACAGAAATATTTCAGGTGCCTTCAGTAGGATGTGTGGAAGACACCCAGGAGAGAGTTCTCAGTTCAGCATTTCTGCAGGAAGAAAGAAATCCTGACAGATGTTTCCAGCTGTCCCCTCCACATCTGGTTTGTGCTTCAGGAAACTCATTTCAGTGCTCACCTCCAGTTGCTTTCTGCTAATGTTAGGAGCCTGCACTTTCCCCAGACCAAAGTGCAGCTCTCCTGGTCCTATGGGAGACTCTGGAGGTTGAATTTGTCTAGAGATCTCTCAGCCCTGGAAGCAGGACAGACTTTCAGACGTGCAGACAGATTTTAGGAGAACGTTACACTACAAAACTATTGTCTAGTAAAGAAGCACAAAGAATGATTAAAATATTTTCCCTGATTTATACACAAAAATGAAAACAGGTCACAGGAGGAAGGTAGAGCTCAGATATAAAAATTCCTGTTTTAACATGGATAGCAAAAGAGACAAAAAGTTAGCAAGAGTGCAAAAAAATCCACTTGTGCACATGGAAGAACTAAGGCATAACTCTCTGCAGCTGATGCAGCAAGGGCTCCCACCCTGTCCATGCTGCAGAGAGGTTTCCTATGGAAATATGGATATTGATAGCCTAAAATTTAATAGAGAAAACCAATTCTGTTCAGATCTGCTTAGGCTTCAAGCAAGTCAAGGCTACATTAAGCCATTCACCCTAATGTGAAGTTAACTTGTTTATGGAAGAATTTAAGTGCTACTTAGTACTGAAACCACTGTCTCTGTAGATAATATTTCAGAAGCTAGCAGAAAGCAATGCTTAAGAGACTTGCTGCTCCCCTCCTTCCATTTTCAAACTAACAATAAAATAAAAAACAAATCAGCAGGCCGCTCACCTCAGTTTTCACTGGGGTTTCTACCTAAAGTCTGTAGAACTTTAGGTGTAAGAGGAACTTTAGAACAACATGGGCATGCACACAATGATTTATTGCAGGTCTCACCTGCCTAGTGGTGCAGAGAACCAAGAGAGCTGCTGGGTTATACACTGCATAACTGCATAATTTTAGTTCTCCCATCTAATAAGCACAATAAATATGAGCACAGCCTGTCCTGGTTTATTGGAATGAACCTTTGCTACTTGGGTGTGATGCTGCTTACATCAAACCTGGTGGAAAGTTTTGTTTAGACTGATGAGAAGAAGGAGGGCTCTTCCCTCAAGAAAGGAGGCAAAGGACCTTCCACTGCAAAGCAAAAACCTCCATGAAAATATCTCTGAAAAGTGACCACAGTGCCCCAGCTTGAGTCTGGCCGTCCCTACCCACACAGCTTTGAGGCACCATGGAAAGAGCTCCCACTGCCTGGGCCAGTTGCTTCCTCCCTCAGGTGAGAAGCTCCTTTTGGGAAAACATGCATTTGAAGGATGTTGAAATTTAGGAAAATCATCAGACTGCTCTTAAAAGAGCAATATTATACCAACTGGTTCAGAGTTCAATGGGGATCTTCACTCATGAGATTGAACTTCAAGTACATGCTTAAGGCTCTCTAAAACCTTTGAGGAATAACTGTGACATTTCCTTTTAACACTGTTGGAAACCTGATTCTTAGGGGACTTGGCTGCCTAGTGCCTCCAGCAATAACAACCCCAGACCATCCACAACAAATGGCTTTGAAATGAACCTTCTGCTTTTAAGAATCACTCCTCACCCGAGGAACTACTAAATCATTCTGCTCCACTTTCCACCCAAAGATTTTTCTAAGAAATGCCTCTACCTTGCTGTTTTACACAGATGTCTTAGCTTGTTCCTCCCTAAGAGGGTTCAACATACACAACTTCCTTTGCTTGTGGCCTCTCTGTGTGTTTCAGAGGAAAAAGAAAAGGACAAACATGAAGCACTCTCTCATTCTCTGAAAAGAGGGGAAGTCGTGCCACCCACTGCTCTCTCCCCAGCGCCTGTCACAGAGACAAAATCTCCACTTCTATATCAATGGCTGAAAGACATTTGATATCATGGTCTAGGAAAAGCTCCTATTAAAGTCAGCAGGAATCCTTCCAGCAATTTCAGGAAGAGTTGAGTCAGGCCACTACCGAACACTAAGAAAGAATCAAAACCTCCTTCCTACCTTAAATGGGTTTTCTGGTTTCGTTATTTCTTTTGGTTTTTTTCCAAATTTGAGCCAAGTGTTTTCTACAGAAAGCAGAGCTAACTCTTCTTGCTTTATTTATACACACAGTGCAGTGAAGTCACTTGCTTGTCACACACTGCTGTAGCTCACCTGGAGCTCAGGGCCCATCCAGCATCTCCAGCTTAGTCCCAGGTAAGGGGAGGGAGATCTGAGCCCTGTGTTGCACCAGGTCTAAGAGCAAACCTTACTTTACCACCTACTGATGCACCAGAAGATCAGAGCAGGGCTGGAGAGCAAATTCAGAGGTGTAGTTCCTCTAACAGTTTCCTGTGCCAAAGAACTTCCCCTTGAATCAAACTCTAAAGGCTCATCAGGTCCTTTGACATGAAGATATGGCCAAAATCAGAGTAAAGTGAACAAAATGGAATCTAGTGTTCTGCTTTAATCAAAATAAATATTAGAACTGCTGACAGTGAACAGCAAATTCATCTCCCTGACCAAGTCCTCCACATCTCATAGGAGGCCCCACAGACACTCCCCAGCTCACAATTCATCCTCTGCTAAACCAGGTGGGCTCTTCCTTCTTCACCAGATCATTCTGTATCCTCTGCTGCTCACTGCCAAGCTAATCACAAAATTGTCACACTCACACTGCTTCAATCAGCCAGCTCTTCATTCAAAGCAGGTGAGCCAAATGTGGAAGAAAAAGTTGTAACAAAATATTTACCACAATATTCAATATCAGCTTGATGATCTTAGAGGTCTTTTGTCAACCTTAAGGATTCTATGATTCTATATTTTTTCCTTAATTCATTTCAGGTTTTAAGCCAAAGGAGTTTTTTTCCTAGGATCACTTCATCCTGCCAGAAAGCAGAGTTTCACTGCAAGCTCAATATTAGATGTGTGTTTTGCTGGATGAGCAAAATTAAATTTTATTTAAAGCGTGGGACAATGAAATAACACTTCAGATTCATTTCCTTTTAAAAATGCTCCTGATTGGATTTCAAACACTGGAAGAATATGGGCACAGAGGATCCGAGTTACAAAAAACCAACATTTTAATTAACTGCTTTATTGAAGACAGGGAATTCATCAAAAATTCCCATCAGTATTCAGAAGCCTATTAAAAATAATCAAAGTCTTATGCCTCAACTGATTAGTATCTGTTTCACAGTGGTACAGAAGCAAAGAAATATTACATTTGGATTTCTCCCACACACACATCTAAATTCAGAGTTATGCCTTTGGTTTATGCTCTCATATTTATATCAGGCTCTTTCTTCCCAACAAAAGAGCAGGAGCAGCTGGGACTGGCATGACCAGTAACCACAGCCCAACTGGGAAGCAGTGGCTTGATGATTTCCAGGCAGGTACCCACACACTTGGGTAAGAACAGCTTATCCATGAGCTGGTGTTACCCCAGGCAGGTCAAACAGAAGCTGGCCAAACAGAAGTTGGCCAAACAGAACTTGGTCAAACAGAACTTGGTCAAACAGAAGTTGTCTCATTTAAGGCCAAGTGAAGGCACGGCATAAACTGAACTTTCAATTGCTTTTCCCCCACTGCTCCTTTCCAAGCAGCAGATCTCAAAAGTAAAAGATGAAATTCTGCAGCAATACTTCCCTCTTTCCCATGAAGCCTTGTGTGACCCTGCAGGCATCCAGGAGGGTGGGAGGCACTGACCTGGATCATGTAGAGCTGCGCGATCCGATATTCCTCCACGCTCATTGGAAGAGGGATCCGATATTCCTTTATGAGCATCTTGACACAGAAATCTCTTGTCCACTCAGAAACACAACCCAGAAGCTTTCAGTAAGGGCTCCTTAAATAATGGCAAGAAAAGACATTGAGGATCCCTGAAACACAGGGAGAGAAAAAGGAAAAAAAAGAGAGAAACTGTTAAGTTTCCGTTCTTCTTGGAGAACATCCTATAAGAAAAGAAACCAACACTCAAACATTAATGTTTTTAACAGCAACAAGCTTAATAGCAGAGAGAAGAATCCCTGGAGTGCTACCACACCCTGGGTGTCATTCTGAACAGAATCTTTTGGGAGAATTTTTATTTGCTTCAGAAGATACCATCAAGGGTATTACCCTCCTGACCTCTGCCACCGTATCAATCAGACTTTCACGCTCGGTGGCATCTCCGTGGCAGAGAGGTGGCAAAAGCTCCAAATGAATGGGCAGACCTTCTGCTGCCAGACAATAAAGCATCTCTCCAGTGTCAGGAACACACCAGAGATGCATCCACTCAAAGCTATCAGGTTTTGTCCTCTCACATTCATTCAGCACCAAGAAAAGGTATTAGTGAGACCTCCACAGCCCTCAGTAACACCAGAAGAAACTCATTTGGACTCTAACAACAAAAGAACTAGAAATGTACTTTATTCTGAATTACTGGCTTGGTAGAATCCCTTCTCTTTCCTCTCCCAGATAGTCTCCAGGCAAAATTCTCCTGCCACTGATGCCAGACTCATTTTTAAACTCTTGCTCTATGAGAACATCGAAGACCAAACTGCAACATAAAAAAAATAAAATCCCACTATACCCCACCTTGAGGCCATATAATAAAATTATTAAGAGTACAGGGAATATGGCATTTCCAACACCAAGGGTTAAAGCAGTCACTTTTCCAATCCTTTTAAGATTTCCTATGGGCTGCACTTAAAGGCAGCAAAACCAGGATGCCTGGGGAAAGAGGAGGAGGCAACAAGAGGTGAAGCTGGGAGATCTCAGCAGGACCTGATGGCCACAAAACATTCACCTGGTTCCTTCTCATCACCAAAATCCACCTTTCTGCTGGACCTGCCTATTGAAGTCTTCAGATCCAGCTGGTAGAACAAAACCAGCCCCAAATCCTATGTCTGGGGGAAAGAAAACGACAATAAAACCAAGCAACTTATCTAGTGGATTAACTCACGGTCTGGGAGCCAGGAAACCACACTACTCTCAACAGGCCTCAGAGCTACTCAGTGTTTGCACAGCACTTCACCAACCTTTTACAAGGTTTAGAGAGGTTACCACACATGCCCACGGTCACAGGGGAACCAGGGACAAAATTCAGTATTTATAACCCAGGTTTACAGACTTGTCATCTCTGTAGGACTCAACTTCTCCATCTCCCATCAGACCTGACCCACCTCTCTTTTGCAGTAGCTGTCTGGGGCTGCAGCATCTAAACAATTTATTTTCAAATTCAATTCTCCATTTCATTTTATTGCTGTCAAAGCAGCCGGTGGAGGGGATAAAAATAAAACCTTTCCCATGGCAAACCCTGGAGAGAGTAACTCTGGGAAGACTGAGCTTCCCAACACACCTGTGCATCAGCGTTCACATCCAGAATTGCCTCCATCAAACTAATCCTCCAGAACAGGCAGGGATAATCTCACCAGGTGGTTTTTAATTAGCACCATGGCAAAGAACAACCAGAACCAGCAGAGGATGGATCTGAAGCACTGATCCCAGAGCTGCATCAGTACAATGCTGGGAACCCAACTCTTTGGGAGCTAATGGCAGCAGGAGACTCAGCTCCACGTCTTGAGCAGTTTGTAATGCTTTGGAGATCTTTGAAAATTAGATTTTAAAGCTTCCCCCCTCCCATTTCCCAAATAATCTGAAAGCAATTCAGCTCCTGCCATAAAGGACATCAGTCATGTCTGCCTCTGCTGCTTGCTAAAACCAGGATATTTCTATCGATTGGAAGAGATGAATAAAACAAAAAATAGAACCTTGAATGCAATAAAAAGGCAGGAAACCAGCACAAAGATGGAAAAAATGTGTTTATAATGAAGTACCAGGCAGGTAATAATTCAGACAGCCAAGACATAAGAGAGTTTATTTTATTGCAGCCTAAAAAACCCAACCATTTCAGCCCCGGGCAGGTACAGCAGCAGCTCCCACAGCCACCTCAGAGCACATCTGGCCACAGAAGTGCCTCCTGGTCCAGCTTCCTGCTTGGTTTTTTACCAGAGCTGAGGTTTGGCTGGAAAGTTCCCCCTTCAGGATTTCACTTCCCTGTGGTCAGTGTTTAAAAGCAGCCTTCAGGATCATTCTGCAGCTCTCCAGGCAGCAGCAGGTCCTGGGGATGTGTTCATTTGAAAGGTAATTCTCTGATCAAGTCCTCCAGCAGCTGCTCACTCCAGCTGCTGCAGCACATCCCCAAAAACTGGGTAGAAAACAACTTTAGAAACCCACTGGGGAAGAGCAAGAACCACACTGGTACTTCAAATAAAGTGGGCTGGCTTGAAAAGGCACCTGGGATCAGCAGCCTGACCCTGAAAGAGACACAAAGAGAACAAACCGGAATTTTTTCTAGCAAAAAAAAAGTTTGCAGCTTGGATTGCCTTGGAGCTGCAAATAACCTGCCCTAAGCCTTCTAAGAGCAGTGGAGCCCAGGTGGCAAACTATGGAAAATAAACATGCTCCAGGTTCTGGTCTCTTCCCAGGTGGGTAGAGGTGACAAAACCATGTTTTCAGACAACTCACCGGGGACAGCAGCCTCCTCCTGAAGTCTTGGGACTTCATGGACAATCACAGTTCACCAAGAGCACTTCCTATATTGTCTAAAGTTTGGCTGCAGCCAGGATGGCTGCACCAGAGAGAAGACAAAGCTCTGCTGGAACCAAGAGAGCCCCAAAACACAGCTTTGGAAAAGGGGTGTCCAAGCCACCAGCTGTGTCCCTGGCTGTGTCCCCATCGCTCCAGACACCCAGAGGTGTTTGGAACGCAGCTGCTCGTGTGCCCGCAGCCAGCTCGGGGCCAGGCTGGATTTTGGCTGCCCAGCTCCCAGGCACCAAGATGGACTTTCCACAGGTTTGGCAAAGCCCTGCAAGTCACAGACTGGTGGCAACCCAAGGCAGTTTGCAGAACTCAGCTTGCAGCTGGCTTCTCTCAGCAAGAGGACAACAACGGTGACGCAGGACATTTCCAGACTTGCTGCTATTTCTGCTGGAGCCAAGTGGCACATTTGCACAGGCTGTTATTTATACACGGAGCTGGAGTAACTGTGAAAGCCAGGCACATAATTTTAGACCTCAATTATTTGAAAATCAGGTTCTCAAAGCATCATAATTATGCTCCAGAGTCAATATCCTGCTGCGATGAGTCAGGTCCACCTCTGAGCTATCGCTCCGGGCTGTCTGAAAGCTGTCAGTGTGCTGCACTCCTGATTTTAACAGTTTCCCTCACAACAATAACAAACTTTTGAAGGCAGTGCCCTTCCTCTGAAGCTGGGGATCTGCAGAAGCTGAACAGATCAAGAAACTCAGGAAAATCTCTCCCTTTAGCCTCTGAACTTGGTGTTGGGGTTGTCACTTGGGGAGCAGCATCCCCACTGCTGAACAAGGCAGCAGAGAACTGATCCCAACTGAGAGCTTGTAATTAGGAATAAAGTTGGTGTCTGAAAGGTATCTAAAGTCTGACCCTGGAGTCCTGAAGGCCAAATGCTGGCCCTGCAGGGTATGGAAACAGAATTACAGCATAAATCCTGACTCCTCAACATGCTGGTTGGGTGCAGTGCAGGAGAACCACACGTGCTGGTGGGTTTGGGCTATGCAAGGGCTGTCACCACACCATTCCCAGCTGGGCTGTTCCAGCTCTCCTTGCTGTCACCACTCACCAACTCATTTTTGAACAGCTCAGGTTTTTCATGTCCAGGCTGCTAAGCACAGACTTTGCCAGTGCTGGAAAAATCTCCCCCTAAGAAAGATCCCACTCATGAGCTAAATATTGGTACCACTGACTCAGCAAACTATCAGCTTTCTTTCCAATATTTTCACATAACTGAGAAATCCAAGATAATTAACAGAAGCAACTGTGACTAAACCAAGCCAAACACATCGTGGCAAAAGGATGAGCAAAGGCATTTTCTGAAGACCTCCCCTACCCCCCCCTTTCTTTTGGTTCTCCACATCTCCTTTATCCACCCAAACAGATGCCTCTTTATAGAAAGTGGTACCAAAAGAGATGTTAGCTTTGGTTCTGAATGTATTGGACTCTGGGAAGCAACACGAGGCCACTTCCCCAGTCCCACAGAAGGAGGATTCTGTGCCCTCCCATGCCTGGAGGCTGCGGGTCCATCCTGTGCTTTGGGTTTATTTATGCTGTGAGAAGACTCAGCACAAATTTGAAACATTTCTAGGTCCTAAGTCAGCATTTTGCAAAGGCAGCCTCACCACTCACACCTTGATTAATGCAGCACTCTCGTTCCTGGCCCCAGAGCAGTCTGGTTCTGCTTTAGCAATCCCAAATACCACTGCTGCAGAGACCACTCCCTTCATCCCTCACTTGGATGCTCTTTGTCCACAAAAAGTGTCCCTGCCTCTCAGCAGAAGTGTTTGGTCAGCATCTGCAGAGCATCCCTGTCAAACCCTCCTCAGCCCTTGCTCACTGGCATTGCCTGCCTGACCCTCAGCAGGATCCATCACACAGACTTTTTTTAGGATTTTGTGGTTTGGTGCTGTGTGACATCAGCTGGAGCAGTGCCCAGATGAAAACATTGAAAAAACCCAATGTTTCTGTTTAGCAACTTGGTGGGTACCACTCTTTCCCAACACTGCACTCCCAACTCTCTCCCTCACCCCTGGGATAAACCAGAGACAGAATGAGCTTTTTAAAATATTTTTTTCTGTTTCCATAGTGTGGGCTGTGCTTGCTGACTGACAGCTAAGGAGATTTAAAAAAACTCATCAGGCTTTAGGGAAAAAAAAAAAAAGAATAAATCAGAAGTTAAAGCTCCTTAAAATTGCAGAGTTCACACCCTCACTGCCCCAAGGCCACCGTGTCACCCAGGAGTGCTCTTTCCATCATACATCCTCAGCATGGATCTGATCAGTCACATCTTTTTCAAGCAGTTTTTATGCAGATGCTGCCACATCCAAGCTTCAAGAGGGGGTTTACATCACATCTGGTGGTGTTGGAAACCCCCACCCAGCCCCCCCAGCACTGGAGCAGGCAGAACTGGGGGAGCTCCCTGTGCCTGTTCCCACCACATCCACCCAGAGCCCCCAACACCCCTTGTTCAGAGAACAAGGAAGGGAGGCAAGAGGAAACCAGGGAAATCATGCCTGGAAATCAGTTTTCCTCAGGTGCAGACCTCAGGGCAAACTCAAAAGGGACCTCAAATGCAGGTAGCACGGCAAGGGGCTGGGGATATAACAGGGCTTGAGAAGACAGACAGCACGAGCAAACAAGTCACATTTCCAGTACTTGATCTTTTTCCATTATTGGCTACAATTTGACGTCACTTACAGAAGTTCAGAGCTCATTGTAAAGCAGACATTTATCACAGCAGAAGGATGGAATCAGTCCAAATGCAATAGAGCTACACTAGAGCTATTAAATCTTGTTATAGTTCACTGGGCAGCCACATCGTAGCTTGGAGCCATGAGAGGGGGAAAAAAAAAAAGGCAGAAAAAAATTTAACCCCACACCAAAGCGTGCAAACATAAACACCACCTTTTCTCCCTAAAATATTCCAGGATATTGTGCTATTTCTTCATCTTTTCCATCCCTATTACTCCTTTAACATCTGGAGATAAAACTTGACTCCCTTTGTTCTGCTTTCTAAGTGATGCTGAGACTCAGGCTGAGTGCAAGGGGACTTGGGGAAGTTCTCCAGCTGAACTTTGGTTGGCAAATTAAAGTGTCAAGTCCTCCCGTGCCTGGAGGTTAGGCAATAATGAACTACTAAATAAGCCATTAAAAGAACTCATATGCACACTGAAGTCACAGATGAGTTCAGAGGGAAAGACAAACCAGCCTCTAATCCTCTTGCTGATGCTGGGAATCAAGCTGAATATTAAAAACCCATTAAAGGTTAAAAGTTTCCAAGCAGTCTGAACCAACAGAGCAGCCACAAAACCCAGCACTCTGTGGCCTCACTGCAGAGCCAGCTCCTGGGTTCAGCTGAGCTCAAGGAACTGGGGGGACCCTGCTGCTAATGGCTCTTGGGCCAAACCTCTCACTGAAAACAGGCAGACACTACACACACATAAATACATACAGATGGGTCAGATATATTTTTATATAGAGGCACACAGAGATATATATAGACATACAGAAACCAAAATAAAAGCAGCACTGACAATGTGGGAAGTGCAGCATGTTGGCTGAAAACCCACTGAAAATTGCTGGCAGCTGAGGAAACTACTGGAAAGAAAAAAATCTCTGCAATGCTCCAGGCAGAGAGCAATTCCCTGGCATCTGTGCTCACCCAGAGAGCTGAAAGCCCTGCAGAAGTTTGTGTGCTCAGGGGTGCTGGAGAGATGGGATGCTGGACAAGATAAAAATCAAAACCAAAAGGAAACGTGTGTCTGAGTTCCAAAGTAGCCTTCTTGGCAGCCTGTTGCAGTTACAGATCACATCTTGGTCATCTTGGCTACAATCTCTCCTGAGAAAAGTCAGGAATGAGCAGAAGTGAATTCAGTGCAGTGCAGGCTTCACTTGGATTAAGAAATAAAACACCAACAAACCCAAACCCACTCTCAAAGCCCTCTGGAATAATCCTTTTACATAGCTCACAGCAAAAATCCACACCATTCCTCTTCTCAATCTCTCCATTAGTTGCTGCACTGGAAATTACATGGGAAATATCCAATATCCTCATTTTTTTCTTTTTTTATTACAATGACAAGAGCAGAAGAGATCATGAGAGCTTCCACCCCTCAATCTTGCTAAGGATGAAAATAAGAAATTGAGGGTAAGAATTTTCAAGAGCAGAAAAGCTGCAGTGCAAGAGCCTTACTGCTAAAGCTGCTCAGCAAACAGACCTATTTATCCCTTTTTTAAAGAAAAAAATAAACCATTTCAAGCTGCAGAAAGAAGGAACCTCGAAGCTGCAGCTACAGATGTAAAAGGCTTTTGCTGCCTCGTCTCAGTTATCTTCACCACAGCTCAAGACCCTCATTTTTTGTGCTGGTCTCAAGACAGGCAGTAAATGGTTAAGTAACTATTCTCTTCCTCAGTTTCTCTTTTTCATGGTCAAAGATGCATTTGATGTTTTTATTCTCCCTTTTCCTTGAAGACAGCTGTGAGGCAAAGCAAAGCAGAGCAAAACCCTTCACAGTTTTCCTGTGTTGTTCCAATACCCCAGCAGGATATTTGCCAACAGGGTGAGGTGGTTGATGGCCACTCAACCCGAAACCCTCTGCAGCTTTGCCTCATCTGCTGCAGGATGGCAACTGCACCATTTCCCCTTTTTATCATTTATTCATGAGCCTTTGCCCTGCTCTTTTCCAAATTAGAGCTCATTTCAGCCTATTTCTCAAGGTTATTTGGAATTTTTATCTCCATATACCTGCACATCCACTAAACCTGTCTTTGAGACACAAAAAATGCTATTTTGGGATGTGAGTCAACACTGGACAGCCTGAATCGCTCCCTCAGCAACTCCCTATCAAACTGAAAAGAGACATCAACAGCTACTCCAACTTCTCAGGAGTTACAGTGTAAATGGAAATAACATTTTACTACCTCATTTATGCAAATGTCATGTGGAAAAAGGAATGAACACTCAGAGCTGGTTTTAAAAGACTATTTCATGGAGGGAAACACTGTATGATTGCACAGGCTGTGTTATAGCACCATCATACTTCACACTGCTTTCATTTGCCTTGCCTGGAGGCAAAATAGGGATGGAGAAAAGAAGTCCCTACTCCATCAGAAGAACCTTGTAATGACACCTAAAATTCTTGCATGGGAAGCAAGACAAATGCAGCAGCAAAGGCTGATGAATAATGTTGTAATTGAGACAGAAAGTAAGAGGCCATTTTGCACCAGAGCAGTAAATGTTTAATATCTCTGTTGCTTCCTTCATCCATAACACGAAGAGATTAACAAGGTTTTCTGGGGCTGCCTCATTTCTTTGGAGTTCTGATCTAGGAAATAATTACACTAAGTATTTCATAAGTGCCTTTGAAAGTGGTTGGGTTTGTTTGTTATTTGTTTAATGAAGAAAAAAAGAATTACTGGCTGCTCTCAGACTGCAGCAGGATAATGAAGGGGCACAGATAATCAATAACCATTTTCAGTTCATTATTCAGCACATTCTGGGCCAGTGTTATTTTTTTCCTCTCTACCATTCCACATCCCACACAGGGAGTGATGCAGCATTTTTAAACCATCAGCTCCCTTCCTGCTTTTGCAAAATCCTCCTTAATGCCAACCACAACATGGAACCCCCCAAGCCTCTAATCCCACCTACATCATTCAGTGGTTTCCAGGCTGTGCTCAGCCAAGCCAAACTGAACCATGTGCCAGAGAGGTGGAGTTTCTTCTTTGGTCTGGCTAACAAATCCCTGAGTAATTACTTTTGCTTGCGCCTCAAAGTCTAAAGAAGGGCAAAGTTTCTGTTTTAAGTCATTTCACCAGTAGCTCAAGGGCCATGGGAGAGGTAACACCAGGCTTGGAGCTGCCATGGAGCTCCAAACCCAATGCTTTGCTCTAGACCCAGCTGAGCTCTGGGATCACTGCTGCACCTCAGGACCTTTGCAGCTTTCTCCAGGACCTGGGCTAACATATTCCAGGAAGAATCACCCCTTCTGCATCACTAGTGGAGTGAAAGGAGTTCCAGTGGTTCTGACTGAGGACAGAAACATTTCCACACGATGCTGGAAGAGGAGACATCATTCAGTGCTGTAAGGATTAAACCAGGAGCCTTCTGGAAGCAGGAGAAAGTCACCACCTGGCTCTGCCTTCTCACCAGAGAACACACATTTGCAAAACAGCCAGGGCTGAAGTGGTCTTACAGCTCTAAAAGAGGGCAGCTTTTCCTCACAACTATACAATATTGGTTCCTCTAATCATGAAGACCCAAGACTGGCCCGAGCAGCCTAACCCCAGTGCTGGAGGAGTTATTTTTCCATTACGCAGCCGGGAGGGAGCTACAACCTGGCACGTTTCCCACAGAGTTTGTGGAATGACAAAAGACAACTCCTGGTGCAAATTCTGCCTCTAACAGCACCGTGACTCACTGCTTAAGCACTGCTGGCTGCCAAAGTTCTCCTTCACCACTGCCCAGTCACTCCCAGGAGTGACAAGCCCAGGACCAGTGCCATCATCCTGGCAGACACTGGGCTTGGTGGGATGAGAAGCCCCAAAGCTCCATCGTTGCTTTTTCACACCTGGTTCAAGAGCCCTTTTGCAGCTTGGGGGGTTTCTCACATCTTTCCTCCAACCAGGATGCAACGGGGCCCATTCAGGCAATGAGAGACCCCATGGATACTCCACACCCTGGGAAAACCCAACACCTTCCCACACGACCCCAAAACTTCTCCCAAGGAACATTCTGTGATCACCTAAAATAAAGCTGAAAACTGAATGCAGGAGTTGGGAAGGAGAAAAGCACATGGATGAATCCATCAGAGCATTCCAAGAGCATAACCAGAGGAAAAGAGCCACCATGCAGAGACAATTCCCTCTGTAAGAAAACCAAAACCTTGGGATGACAGAGTGAAGGCAACTCGGAATCTGCTGGAGACATCAGCATCCCCACTGTAACTCCCAAACTCCCATAAGACCTTGATTTATTAGTTAGAAACTTGGAAAAACTCACTCTTGGTGCCTCTTTTTTCCTTTAAATAGCCAACTTTTCATGGCAAAGAAAAGGAAGTGGACAGTTTGTTATACAGACACAATGCAGGAGGCAAATGGAAGATGTATTTTGCAGTTCAGTACAAGCTGGAGACACAAAAGACACAACCCTATGGCATTGTAAGGGAAAAGTAAAATTTTACCTCTACCTTCAATTCAAGCAAGCCCTAGACATAAATTTTTAAAAGTAACAGATACCTGCACAGCATGTGAAGTGCTATTTTTTAAACAGAAGAAACAACAAGAAAACCCCCACGCATTTGGTTTTGCTGTCATGCTATTTTTTTGGTTTTTAACCACTCCTTCCATTCCTTCTCTCAACACACCAACCACTTTCTCAACAGCCCTGCTACTCCCCTCCTGCCACAGCCATTCATCTTCTCATTTCCCAGGAGCCAGGGAAACCTCCAGGAGCTTCATGGCACAGGACACCTGCAGCAAAGTCAATCACAATAAAACACCAGGTGCTGAGCCAGAATGGGACCAGAGGAGGCTGATTACACTGCAGAGAGTGACATTGTCACTCCCAGGAGGGAACCCAGCTGCACCTTTGTCTATTTAACTTCTGTACAAGCTTTTCTGAACACCAAGTACAGCAACATTTCTACAGAATCCTTATAAAGCCTTCTCTAGATTCAGCTCCAGGCCAGCTCTATGGTATTCCATTTGTTTGCTTTCCTTGCCATGCAATTCAATTACCATTCCCTTAATTCTGCAGAATTGCTGTGAAACAAGAGGTGATACAACAGGGAAAGAAAACAGCACCAGGAAAGGAACATGAGCACCTCCAGCCAGCATGGACACCCCCAGTTACAAACCCCCAAGTCCCATCAGGGCAGGCTCCAAAAAAAAAAATTAATAATAAATGATGAATTCACCACAAGCCAAGGACAGGAACAACATCTAAGGAGACAAATGCAGGTCCTGGCAAGAAAAGAAGAAATTTGACTGAGTCACCCAACCTGAGTAAGCACATGCAGAGCAGAGTGGCTGCTCCAGACCCACCAGAGCCTGGCTGCTGCCCAGATTTATTTATTCCTTGCAGCTTTCTCAGAGTGCCTGAGTGATGCACTAAAGCTCTGCCCTGGCCTCAGCAGCTCATCAACCATCATTATTCCTCATTTGCAGCGAAACTGAGGCACAGGGAAAAACGTGATCTGGCCCAACATCCAAGAAAATTAGTGACAGAGCAGCTTCAGGAGGTTCTGGGTACAGCTTTTTCCATAAGGTGTTTTTGTTAAGTAGAGGAAGGGGTGAGGGAGCTCAAGTAAATTAAGTTTCCCTGATAACCAGCCCAATTATACAAAGAAAAAAATACATAATTGTTTTTTCTTTTCTTTTCTTCTTCCTCTCTGGATCTATGAGTAATTTCTGCAGAAAACTAAATAATTCCTGGAAATTACCAGTTTTCTGCATACATCTCAACTCATCTCCTGTAGCACAGACATCCCTTTTTCCTGCACAAAAAAAAAAGCTTCAAGAACTTTTCTTGCTTGATGCAGTGACTTGAAGGAAGATCAGGAGAGGCAGCCAGGACACTCAGGATAAACACAGCCACAACTGAGCATTCATCCCTCTCTCTCCTACAAAGGCTACAGATCTCCTGTTTATACAAACGGCCTGGAAAGAAGCTGGGCAAGATCAAAGATGCTCAAACCCTCACTTGGGGCAATATCCCCAAAATCCTTGCTGTGGGTAATGTTATCAGATGTCATGAAGTTGTGTCCAACTTGAATTAATATCTTGGGAATCATGAAACAACTTTTCAGCTCTCTAACCCACAAAACAAAACTCTGAAGCAATTCTTTCAGCCTTTTATAACCCATTTCACTGTTGAACCACTCCCACAGCCTCTCTGCAACGCCCCTGGTTTAAAAAAAAGCCAAGTTCTGGCTTTACTCAGAGTCCTCAAAAAACAATTCTCTTTCCTACAGAGAATTTCGGGACATAACAAAGCATTCAACAGCCCTAGACCACATCTTGTGGTTTCAGCCCAAAAAGGCAAGCAAAGAGCTTTCCCAAGGGTGGATTTCTCATGTTCCTTGAGGACTTGTGTGGAATTCTGTGTGGTTTTACTGCTCACAGTAAATTGGATTTCAGCTGTCTCCCTCCAACTGAAAAATAAAACTTCACAAGGGGTCACCCTGTGTACATGGGCAAAAAAAAAGCAATGCAGTGAGGATCAAAACAAAACAAACAAAATCTGTTTCCTGACCTCTGAAGCCTGTTCAAACAAGCTTTTCTCCTCCTTTTTTAGTGTCCTTTGTAAGTGTTACAAAAGCGAGTCCACCAAAGGTCAGGGCACAAAATTTTCCTTTTCTTAAGATGCTCCACAGGATGGAAACCTTGATCCAGCCTGGCAACAGCTGAGGAAGCAAAGTACAGAGCAGAAAGGGTCAAACCCTCTCAGAGTTCAAATTCCAGGAACAGCTCTGAAGGTCCTGATCAAGCCCTGGCAGTTTCCTCTCCTGCCTTTACAATTCTGATTCTGGTCTGGCCCATTTTTTCACACCTTGAGGGTCTCTCCATCCTGCAGCATTGCCTCTCAGCTGTCAGAGAGCAGGAGTGCTGCCCAGCAGTGCTGCACAAGCCCTTTATTAAAGGGCATTCCAGTTGTATTTATATCTGACATAAATCTGCTTTGTAAACAGTGACCTGATTCAGGAGCTGGACTTTTTTAGACACCAGCATCACGAGCACATGTGTCATCTGGCCTCTGAAAGGGAGCACCAGACCTCCCTGGATGCTGCTACTCACCCTCCTTGCCTCCTGCAAGCCTGACAGCACCTAAAAGCCTCTGGAACCAGCAGGTGGAAAGGGAAAAATCACCAAAAGCTGAAGTTTTGGCATATCCAGAAAGCGCTGCAGTGTCTTGCAGGTAGAAGAGTCAGAGGGCTTGAATGTTTCAACTTCGTTCAGAGAATGGCAGGAAGAAAAAGAGCAATTATTCTCAGTGATAGAAGTTACCTGCCTTTCACAGGGACAGATAATTTGGGATTGTTTAGTCCAAAATTCACTGGAAATGCTGGCTCATAAGCAAACCAGAAATCCAGCTGAACTGAAAATAATGTCCAAGTTCTCATTCCAGGCACCAGACCCTAGTTTCTCATCTCATTTCTATTTTCCTATTTGCTGCCAATCCAAAACACTATCACCAAAAAAATTCAGCCCATTAGACTTGTTCTTAGAAGTCTTAAGCCCTTACAAATGAAGCTGGAAGTATCAATGGAGCCCATAAATTGCAGCCAAAGTACATAAAGGGAGCAGTCGTGACACAGCCCCAATTGAATCTGAATCAAGTCACTACAGTCAAAGAAGTGTTTTTCAAAATGTTAATTAATTTTTGAAAGAACAGATAAAAAGGGGTTCTCAATTAATAACATACTTTAAGGAGACAAGCTAGAGAGGATTGTCCATTTTAGTAATACAGCAATTTAACAGATGTTAAACATGTAATAATTTCTGATTCAAAGTCAACTCTCTCCCTTTCCCAGCAGATGAATTCCCCACTTCTCAGACACAACACAGCCCCATTACCCTCCAAGTTCAATTCCTTTTCCAGAGATTTGCTTTTCTTTTGCTCCCATCAGGAAGCTAAAATCCTAAATGACATCCAAGTCCAGAAGTCAGTAACACAAAGACTTTCCCAAGTATTTTGAGGTGGCATTTCCAGCTGTAGCAGGCTGGAAGCTACAGGATCTGCCTACACAACTCTGCCCAAAGGCACAAGGCAACAGCTTGCCCATGAGCTCCTAGGGAAAAACACACAAATGAAGCCTTTTCCCAACATCTTTTCCACCTCGTAGCCTGCCTGGAATGGGAGCCAACTCCCACTTTTAGCAGGAGGTGCAGTTGTTGCTATCACCTTGACAATTCAGATTAAATGTGGTCTTCCCAGAGGTGATGCACAAGCAGACACAGGGGTGTACCCGGATGCCTTATGAACACAGACATATTGAGAGAGAAAAACCTTGGGTCAGGGCAGCCTTAAAATCAGGAAATAAATAAAGCCAGGAAAGCCCTAGGACTCCAGGAGGAAAGGCTGAGCACCCCAGAGCCAAGGTGGGCACCACTGGAGAGCAGGAGGGCAGCAGCCCTGTGTTCCCTGCCCTCACTCCTCAGACCTGGTGGAAGGAAGACTCAATCCCCATGGATTTCACTGCAGGATCAGAGCTCTAGGAAGTCGATACAAAAAGCTACCAGAAACTCTAAGAGGTTACAACTAAGGCTAATACTACCCAAAAGCTAAAGCAAACAAAACCATTCCAGGTTATCAGCTTTATCTGCAAAGACTCTTGAGAGTGCAACAGCCACATGCACAGGTTCTAAGAAAGAAAAAAAAAAAAAAAAGGACACCTTTCCCCCAGCTCCTGCTGGTGCAATTTTAATGCATTAATTCAGACATCAGCAGAAGGGGAAGTGCAGGGTATACACAGCCTCAGTTTCCAACAGAATATTTATCATGTCACGCGAGGCAAACATTTTTAGCCAAACTGGTGGAAAATAGACAAGCTGCAAAGCTACCCTAAAAATACCAGCCTTGGTAATTAGAAGAAAAGCAAAGCATAAGCAGTGGCAGCACTATCAACCCATGCTTTTAGTGACCCCCAGCTAACAATTCTGTTTCTATGACATACACCACTTCCAAAAGATTGCTTCACTTGCTCAGGTGCACAATCTATCCATTTTTTTTTTCATGTAATTTACACACAAGCCAAGCTCATCCTAGACTGATGCCTTATAGCTTCATCTGCATGATTTCCTAATATATTAATTCCTCTCCTCCTCTCTTCAGCACAGTTCTGTGAAGTGTCCAAATTCTGGAAGTCAGCTGCCCCCAACAGACACATTCGTAACACTCCCAGCTGCACCAAACTGCTCTGAGGTGAAGAAATCCAGGGGAAAAACAAACCAAAGCAAACAAAAAAAGAAATTGCCATCGGGCATCAGCTCCCTGGTCCAGCTCATCTGGTGTGGTGTCTGAGGGCTGTGCAGTGGGGGCTTCAAAGGATGCCCAGAATTTGACCAATCCCTCTGACCTCTATGGGAGGCAATTCTTTGCCAAAAAAAAAGGGGGAATAGAAAATAGTAATTTGAAATTGTGCTTCTTAGGAGGGTGGGAGGTTAAGAAGTTCAAGCCATTCTCTTAGTTGCTCTTCCCCAGAAGATGAGTGCTACACACCATGGCCTGTCTGCCCTGCTGATGTCTTCCACTCATTGACCCTCACTTTTTAGTACAACTAAACAGACAGAAAATCAGAGGGAGACTGGCATAAACAGTTATGCAAATCCAGGACCTCATCCTCTCTATTCTCCTGCTAAAATACAAGCATCTGCCAAGAACCAGCTTCCCCTCCTTCCTCAGGACGGCACCACTTAGCTTCAACATTCCTAATAAGACAAATAAAGCTCAAACACATCCAAAAGCTACTAAAAACCTTAGCAACAGCCCCAGGCTAGAGGTGGAGAGGTGAGGAGCTGGCTGGTGGCTGGACAGGAGCCCCAGGTGGGGGAGATACTTCCCTGGCCTTCCCAAGGCACAACCACAACACAAATGAGCTCCTGCTCCCACCATCAGCAATTCTGGGGCTTGCAAGAGCCAACAGTTGTAAAAAAGAAACTTATTTTTGTCACTGAAATCAGCAAGGGTGACTCACAATAGGCTTGGGGAGCCTTGCTGATGGGTTTCATTGTTATACAGTCACTTTTCACCCTTAATTTTCAAAAATACCCTGAGTGACAACAATGACAATAGAGTGTAATAACCATAATTACCTAACCAGAGAGCAAACTTCCAAGTTCCAAGCAAACTAGAATTGCTGCTTCCAAAAATGCATCCAAACTAAGTGATGCACACGATCCTTGCTGATCACTGAAATTAGAAGGGAAAAATCTAACAGGATTTGCTATTATCTTCTGCAAATTCAGCAGCAAGATCCCATCAGGAGAAAGAGCAGGAGGAAGAGCTGTTCCAAGGGTTGGCTTCAAGGATGATTTACTGCTAAACACATCAGGAGCATCTCCCTTTTGCAAAATAAATAATTCTGACTGTACCCAAACCAAGCAATGCAGATTAATTTCACCAGTGGGTGAACTTAGGACAACCACTATTCTCACTTAAAGCCCCAAAGTTGGCTGGAATTTTTAGTTAAGAGTCAAGTCCAGCAGCTTTCTTCTGAAGAAGAGATAACATGGAAACTATTCAGTTTATTTTGAGCTGAAAATATTTCCCAGTTTCATGCAGACAGACAGGATTGTAACTTCATTGTGTTACAGAATAATGGCTGAATTTTCAAGGCTTGTCACAGGGGAAACCAGACAAAGCTACAACTTTCTATTTCCAGCATTTGCTCCTGCACATTTTGGGAAAGTTTTTACACTTCCAAAATAAGGTCATGTGCCTCTTTTGCACAAAAGGACCCAAATAAAGAGTGCACAGCTACCTATGCCATCTATCATCCCAGGCAAGAGGAGATCATCACATTAGCCAGACTGCTCTAAACTGCCCATATCTGCAGGAGAAGGAAGCAATTTGCTGGTATTCCTCTCCCTGGCAATCACCTCCAAGAATTTCAAAACAACAGCATCAGCCTCCCAAACACTTGCCAGTACTGAGTTCCTCTGGGATTTGGGGACAAATTCCTTCAGCTTCTCTGGAAGCAGCAGGTGAGCTTGTGACATTGATTGGAGAAAATGGTTTTGCAAAGCTGATGTGGTAAAAGCCTGCATTAATACCTCTACTTTTATCCACACCTCTGGTGATGTTCTCAAGGAACATTCTGGTGAAGAGCTAAAGAAAACCTCCTGGGAGAGGCTCTTCCACTCTCCACCCAAGCAAAGGTGTCAAAAGCACCACAAGGGGAAATGACAAGGACAAAGTGGATGATTTTCTGTCTGTCTCTTGCACCTTCCATCCCCGGTGGCCCAGCACTTCAGAAATGCTGCCAGGCCAAGGGCAACAGGAGCATCCAGGAAGAAAAATAAGAAAGATACGAAGAAAAATAAGAAAGCACAAAGAGCTTTTAAAGGTCCCACTCAAAAGAACAGAGTAAACTGCAAAGCACAGGATTTGCACCAAAGCAGCCATCTCCAAAATTCCACCTTGACCCCTTATTTAGGTGTCCTGGAACCAAGGCTTCCATTATAATTTTTTTTTTTCAACAGTAAGACAGAGCTAAGATACCTCCACTGCCCAGCCTGGTGTTGTCAATGTGGAAAAAATATCAGAAAAGACTCAAAATGCGGAGACTTTGTAAGTAAGCTTTGACTCAAAATAAGGCGAGAGTTGAAAGAAATGGCAGCAGATTTTATTTAAAAAATGCCATGTAGCTTTGTGCAGAGAGTTGGGAACACTCCCAGTTCCCTTAGATGCTTCAGTATGTACCAGTTCTTCTGAAAAAGGTGATAGAGACAAACCTTTCCTTTGCTTTTGTCAAGACAAAACTTGATAGAGCCCTTCTCAGGGTCAGCCCTCTCCAAACCAGCAGTCCCAATCCCTCAGACCACCCCTAGCAGTGTCACCTCCTGTGTCGCTTCATTTTCTCAACTCCAGGAGAGAAGCTCTCCCTTTTGGACTGCCAGTTCTGTAACTGGCACCTCTAGTTAATGTCAAATACTCTCTGCCCCTTTCCTGAAGCACGATTCAGGCACAAAACGAGCACAAATTAAGCAAAATCCGGAGAGTGCCCGTGCTGCAGTCAGGAGGGGTCACAACACACCACCCAAACCCAGGACATTCCCTTAGGAACCACAGTGGGAAAGAGAAAAGCTGACAAGATAAAACACACATGGGGAAATAAGTAATTCTGGTGGGAAAAATGCTCCCTGGTTCTCCAGCAGCTCAGAGGTAACACACTAACACCAAACCAAAGCAAAAAAAAAAAAGTTTTTTTGAGTCCTTCAAGCTGCCTGATGGAAATAACCATGTTGCCCCTAAAGGGATATTTCAGAGGACAAATGTATTGGGTATTATAAGCAACTTTCTTCCCTATTACTCAAGGATGCTCTTGCTAGAGTCACTAAACACAAAGCACCTTTAACTTTTTCTTAGAATGGGTAAAACCTTTCACAACTTCTGCTTTCCCCATTACAAGGATCAATTATGGAAACAGTGGAATGTGCAAGAGGACCAGTTGATTCTTTTGGTCAAACCAACCTCCTGGAGAGAAAAACACATTCAACAAAACCCCTACACTACTACCAGTGGTACAAAGATTCAGCTGGAAGCTAGCAAGCCACTCCCAGAAAAAAAAAAAGGAAAAAAAAAAAAAGAATTTAAATACATTCCACTACACGCTCTCTTACTCTAGAGAAGTGTTTTTGTGTGACAAAGAAAAAGAATAATAAAAAACAAACAGTCAAGAATGCTAAGTGGTGGCTTGTAAATTATTCAGGATGCTCTGCTCTTGTTTAGGAAAATCAGTCATATCCCAGTGCTAGGCAGAAACATGCTGGCTCTACTGGGAGAGATGCAAACAGGCACGGGAGGAGGTTGTTTGTTACAAACTGAATCACTCACTGAGATGCCTGATGCATCTCCAAACCCTTCCCAGACAGAGGAATAACATCCACAGCTTGCCCTGTGCTCAGCTGAATTGAGTGCACTCTAAGGTACCTTCTACAAAAGGCAGAAATAAAAGCCGAGCCAAATTCCGGGAGGATTGGAAGCAAATCTGGACACAGACACTTTTTAAGAGGTCAGAGATGTTTGATTCAGGCTCAGAGCACCGAATTCCAGTGTGACTGTCACCAGGACCCTACAGAAATTCCCAAGACAAACCTCATCTTCAAGCAATAAAAAGCAAACTTGCTTACCGTGGTCCAACACCAGGCTGCCTGCAGGACTCAGAGAAAAGCTGTTCTGCTGGAACAAGCACACCTCACATCAACACCACTTGCTCCAGGCACACACACACTCAAATCACGAGCAAGTTCCACCCAGCAGCTCCCTCACCCCACGGAATCTTTGCTGCTCCTTCTGCTCAGCTGAACTCAGGCTCCGCATCACGACAGGAGGGAGAAGGCTCCCCGGGCATCCTGCTCTCCTGTTATGGTTGTGATGTTCTGAGCTGATTGCCCCTGGTTTTCCCCTTGGTAAGCCAAAGCTTTACCACTCACATCATTCATAGCCAGCACATGACTTTTTTCTGTTTCAGAAAAAAACAACACGGTTGCTTTTTGGGTCTTGAAAAATACTTGAGTCTGATGGATGTGTTTTTTTTCTGCATTTCGTTGCTAAATATATACCCTACCTACCAGTTCATCAAAAGCTGAGCTAAAGACACACACAAGTCAATACATTAAAAGGTTTATCTTGTTAGAGGTTTTACAGCTACTTAATAATGAGTTCTGGTAACTGCTGCCTGTACATGTTTACTATGGTGAGACAGTCTTTAAATAAAAAATAAAAATAAAGCCTCTGGAACAGCATAACCTTTCATTTCAGCTGTATGAAAATGCCACGCTCCAATCAATATCATCATTAGCAAGAAACTAAAAAAAGATCAGCAGAAGCTATAAAATACAGTAAATTACATTACCAGAAAAGCTTTACTGGCATTATATTTTATAGAAATCCTATTTAAAACTCATGCGTGAAAAAAATTAGATGAACACACCAAAAAAAACCCAAATCTGAACGGGAGATAGAACAAATCTGTTGTGTTCTCTGACAAGCAGGATAATAAAAGCAGAATGGTGGACTAGAATCTGACCTTTAAGGGTCAGTCACATTCTCCCTGGGCTGTTAAATATCTCTTGCAAAAGCCAAGGGAGGGGGTGGGGAATCGATTCATTAAAACCCCGTCAGTGTTTGTACAAAGTAACCAGTAAGAAATTCTGATTTTACAAGCAAATCTCCCATTACTTATCCAGATGAGAAGAAATTCTAGCATCACTCTGCTGAAATTTTGGTGTAATGGTTTTTACACATCTCCCAGATTTTGAGCCTCTGAAAACATAACAGGCACTTCCACAAAAAAAAAAACCAAACCAAACATTCATTCCTCCCTCCTCAAGAAGAGAGGCACTGAAGGGCACAGCAGCTGAGTTCACAGAGCACCAGAAGAGCGTAAGCATTTCTTTAGCCAATAAAAACAAAATTCAAAACAACTTCACAAATATAAACTCAACCTGGACCATAAGCCAGCTGCTTAGGGAACAAACTGTTTGCCTTTTAGCTTCACTTATCTTCCTGGACAAAAAGCCACTAAGGTGCTGGCACGTGGAATTCCAGTTGCTGCCACTTTTATTACCTGGGCTAAGGAACCATTTACACCCCAGAGCCTCCCCCCTGCATCATCTTCAGCCAGTAGGAAATCCAACATTCATTAAGAGTAGAATTCATGTGGTCATTAGAATTCCACATTAAACAAAACCAAACAAAATTTAGCTGAACTTACTAGAGAAAAAAAGAAAAACAAAACAGAGCAAAGCCCACTGCTTGTTGTGGTTGCTCACTTCTCAAAAGTCTGGAATATCCACAGGAACTGCCTCACAAAATATATCCCAGGGAGTACTTGTTATTTATTCGCAGGCATCTTTGAAACCATCCCCCTTTGCCAGAGCTGGCTGAAAACAGGACCCTGAGGCTGCCCCAGCCAGGACAACCCCATCCTGTGCCATCCTCCTCTGGAAATGCTGCTCAGCTCCCCTGAGGCAAAGATTTCCCTCATTTGGTTTTTCTGGATGGAGGTTACTTTCAGGCAGGCTCAGGAAGATGAAAGGAAAGGAGATAGAGAGTATGGTTGCAAGTAATTAGGAAGCTGGAAAGCAAATCAAAACAAAGATAGAGATTGGAAGGAGCTCACCTCTATTAATCTTAGTCTGAGAAGATAATAAAAATGTTTCTATTCTAATTATGATCTCTGATGAAAAAACCTCAGGATTTGGTGCAGGGAAAAAAAAGCAAACACTATTTCCATGATTTTTCCACTTCCTTAGCTATGCCAGGTATGATCACCTCCACTGCACGTTACCATGTACAATTAAAAAAATCTTAAGAATCCCTAATTTAACTCAAAAAGAGGGATTTGAGACCCTCTAGCCAGGTGCTGCTCCCTGTGCAGACTCCAAGCAGCAATACTGGAACTCTCTTTGAAAAGTTTGGGGCTTAAGAGTTGTTTTTCATCAGGGATTTTTGCTTAATAGTACGGGGTTTTTTTATTCCTTTTTACCTTTCTGCCAGGTTCTCTAGAAGAAAACAAACCAAGTCCCTATGACTAATCCTTACCTTTGCCAGCTGATAAAAACCACTGCACGTTTAAAATAAAACAACAATTTCTCTTCAGGGGAGGAGAAAATGAGAAGCATACATTGGGTTTCTGCCTTCCACTTCAGGCATTGCCCTGCACCAGCATCCTTAGCAGCCCAGGCTGGTGCTGCTCCCTTCAGTTTGGGGCAGCTGCTACAGGAGCAGGATGCACATTGACCAGGCAGGAAAAAAACCCATGGAAAGGCAAAAAGAGAGAGAACAGGCTCTGAAACACAGGAACTGCTCTGAGAAGTTGCCATGGAGAAGAGGGAACTGCTCAAGTGTCTTGAGGTACCCGGTGCCGAGAGATATTAAAGCAAAGCCGAGGGGAATAGAGAAGCAAATGGTTTTAAGTGCTCCCACAAACCTGAAGCTTCCAGACAAGAAATTACCAGTAATTACTAATAATATAATTTGCATGCAGCACTCATCAGTATGAACCAGTTCTTTCCTCACAACAAAGAGGAACAACAAAAGCCACAGTTACCAAATTACCTTATTAAGATTTCTGGGATTTTTTTTTATTATTATTATTATTATTATTTTTGAACCTTCATAACCATCAAAATTGGTCTGAATGCACAAACATGATTACAAGAAATCAGACCAGATATCTTCTGAACACAGTAGCATCAGATTCATCAACATTCTGCCCAAAGCACACAGCAAGGAAACTCCCATTGAAGGGAGAAGGGGAGGCACTGCCCATCCTGCAACTGCTGCACAGGAGGAACTCAGGAAATTTTTCCCTCTAGTTTCAAACATGCTAAGCTTGAAAAGAGCACACACTAAGAAAGCAGCAGAGATAGCTAAGCAGACTGTCCACACCACAGCTTATGCAAAAAAATCCAAAACCAAAACAGAACCAAACAAGAAAAACCCCACAAACAAACAAAACACCAAAATAAATAAAAAAACCCCAAACAGTAGTTAAGAGGTGCTGAGAGCCCCAAAACTCATTTTTCTCCTGTGTGCCCCTGTTTCCCATCCAAGCACAGCCCAGGAGCAGATACTCTCTTTGATCTGATCCAGGCACAGCCTCACTCCCTATGGACCAAACCAGCAGGACCCACATCTGGAGCAGATGTAACCTCTAGGATGTAAAGGTCAGAAGACCCCTTCTGATGGTCTGGTGAAGAACATGGAATAATTTCATCAGGAAGGTGAAGCAAATCCTGAAAAGGGGTGCAACAAGACAGTGCAGGGCTTCATCCAGCTCTGCAGAGCCCTTCCCAGCACCTCCTGCCAGGAGCTGGGGCACCAGGAGGGGAGAGGAGGCATCCAGAGGCCACTGTCCCCAGCCAGCAGGAGCAGCAGTCAGAGCAGGACACGGCTCATTCCAGAGATGTTTTTAGCACAAAGAAGGGAAGAGCACACCAGCTCTCCTGTAGCACTCCATCCACTCAGTTTCCAGAATTTCAGCCTCTGTAATGATAGGGTTCCTGGAAGAGCACTTCTAACTGAATTAGAGGACATCTCCTGAGCACACCCTTGGCAGCAAGAAGATCACAATGCGGAAGGACGCCTGACTGCATGATCCAGGCCCTCCGTAACTCAGCTAAAGGCCCCTTTTAGGATAGATGAGAGGCGTAAGTTTTAAAAGCAGCTTGCTCTGAAGCTGGAGCTTTGTTGGTTGGGGTTTTTTTATCACCTTGGTTCCCCTCCTCATCCCTTATTCAAGTCATAGATGTTGGCTGTGCTGTGTGGCACCAAAGCAACACTCAGCGCAATTAAAGACAAAGCACAGACTCAGTTTTCTTTTGAGCAGGGAGTACAAAGACTCTAAGAAGCTCTGCCCTACACTAACAAGGTTTGGCACTGCCCACTCATGCTTAAGGAATTTTTATGCAATAGAAGAAGAGATTTTCCACAGTGACAAATACTCCATACAGTTGCCCAAATTAAAGCACTCATTTGACAGTAGATTCAGCCCATTCATTCTCTGAAGTGTGCCCTCAACAGGAGAGCTAATTGTTCTTTTGCATTAAAGCAAAGCTGTGTTAAAATGTTTGTTTCCAATGGAACAGGGAGACAGACCCTGGGAGGAAGCAAGCTGTGTCTGAAGAGCAGAAATTCTGGCAGATGGGTCAAGAGCAGCAGCTGTGTTCACAGCAATCCCATGCATCTCGACATACTTCAGGTTGCCATTTGGAAACCATCACCAAGTTTATGGTAAGGGAAAAGGGAATTAAAATGTCAGGATGCTCTTCTCCTGAACCTTTCCAATGGGTGCTACAGGTAGATGTGTCACTGGGCATGGAAAAGCTCCACATTAATAATTCAGCTGTACCAGTACAAACAATACCATGTAAAAATATCCATCTCCACTGCAGCAGGATCACCAGATCAAAGCCCTCACCTGGCTGAGTCCAAGCTGAGCTGTCCCAAACCAGCCTTGAATTTCCCCAGCTGCTGCATGGCCCTATGCTGTACTCCCTGCACACCTCAGGAGCACCTTGCTCTTCCCCCAGGCAGAAGTTCCACAGTGCACAGGTGATGAAAAAACAACAACAACAAAAAAGTTTGACTTTCCTTACTGAGAAGCAGGTAGCTAGCAAAGGGATGCCCAAGGAAGACTGAACCTAAGAGCTTGTGCTCAGTAGACACACGACCAGGTTTTAGAGGACTCACCGTGCACCACATTCTGCAAAAAGCAGCTCCCCAGAGTCTCAGTGAGTCAGCCAAAGGCTGCTGCTGGATTTACCAAACCATGTCACGGAGAGCTACAGATGCCTTATCATTGCTGAAATGTTACAGAGATAATGTCTGTGTGTCAGCTGCCTCCTGGAAGCAGAGCTAAAGGGACTTTCACGCTTATTCTGCATTGAAAGCAGCGTAGCAAATCTTTTCTGCTAACAGAACTTCCAGACACCCAGCAGAAAATGAGAGCATCAACATTACCACAGATTTTGAAGTGCCCAGGCCTCAGCAGGCCCTCCCCAGCCCATTTTTCAAGATGTTCTAAGTGGATCATTTTCCCCAGGTAGGGCCAGGGAGACTCAGATATTGTTACAAGCAGAACAAGCAATGAGTTGATCAATCCCTTCTGCCAGTCACACTTAAAATGCTGCCCTAAACACACTACATGTCATTACCATTCCCATCAGCAACAACACTGTGCTCCTAGGATCTTTCCATGGAAGGATTGGGAAGCACTTCCAGCAGCCTTTGTCATGCAGGTGCAGCTTTGCCTCTTTCCTGCTGGAGAGGATGGGGAGGCAGAGCTCCATTTTCAGGTTACACAGGTTAACAAGCACTCCTTTTCTCCCTTATAGCTCAGGGACAGAGAGGAACACAAAGTGCAATGTGAACATCTGGTTGAGCAAACACACACAGGAGGGCTGCAGTAAGAGGGGGAAGAACATTAGAGATAATTGTGTCCAAGACAGAGCCTTTCACAAGCAAGTCCACCAAGCACTGCTCCTGAACAGGCTCTTGTGAAGGAGGCACAGCAGCAGCAGGAACACTGATTATAAAGGAAAATAAATCACCATTCCATTACAGATGGCCTCAGCATCATTTCAAAAAACTACCCTCCTGCAAGCACCTCTTCAGCCTGGTAAGAGCAGCAGAACTTGGGAAAAGGAGATCACCCTCAAGTGCACAGCAAGTCCTGTGACAGAAATAATCTCTTACCCTACCCAGGGCCATCAATCAAAGAGCTGAGAAGCAGGAGAGGTGTTTGCTTCATCATGTATTCACCGGGGTCATCTTCTCCCAATTGTTATTCTGAGGACTCAGTCCTCCAACTCTTTCCTATTTATGCACGTTGCTCATCTGAGTGCACCTCGTACTTGTTCACAATTCTTCAGATAAGGCTCCTCTGTTCAGAAACAGCAGAGCTCAAAACCAGAGAAAGATCCCAACATTAGTCAGAGCTATTGAGAGAAGGGAAATTAGATAACAGGTACCTGAGCACGAGTGTGACACATGTCAATGACATTAAGATTTCTTTAAAGCCTCGTTTTTGTTTGGGAGGTTTCTTTGGTTGTTTTGTTGTTGTTGTTGTTGGAAGGTTAGAGTTGCAAAGATAAGAGTCTTACCAAAAATGGGCAAACAGCTGTTCTTGTCACAGTGGGAGAAGACGAGGGTAGGAAGAGGCTGAATACCATATAATTAATACCCCAGCTTACTGTAGAACAAGAAAAAAGTACAGCTAAAAAGCAGCTGAAAAGTCAAAGTAGGGAAAAAACCCAAACCCACACAACAAATCCCCACACACAGAGAATCCAGAGAGTTTAGATATTTAATATATTGTCAGAGGAGAGAGATAGTCCAGAACAAAGCACACAGAGATGAGGAGGGACCCATGGAGCCTGTGATGTCCGGGCAGAGGAGTGGTGCCCATCTCACTCTGCACTTCCGTGGGCTCCAGGAGAAATGGGAAGGAATTCACACTTCCTGATACCTGGCCCTTGGTTGAAGGCTGGAAAACACAGGGCTTCTGCTCATAAAGCCCTTAATAAATTCAGGGAACTTCTCATTGTACAAAAAAAGCCCCTGGAAACCACACTTGGTGAACACAGAAACTAATAACTACAATGACAACTCAGCCATTTATCTAATATCTTCTTAATTCCTTTCCTCATTAACTTAATTATAAACCAGCATTTTTCTTCTTAAGATTTTTTTCCTTCTGTAACTGGCATATTGCATTATTGTTCCATTGCTGTTCCAAGGATTTTTTTTTCCTTTTGCAGTCCAAGAACTGATTTAACACTTTAAGCCCCAAACCTGTGAACACTCATGCAGACAGACAGCTTTCCTGAGCTCGAAGCCACAAATGTAGGTAGGTACCACAGTCTGGGTTTTTGCTGTTCCAGGAGGAAAAACAGAAGTGAAAACCAAACCTTTACAGAACTCATTTTTTGCTCCACCAACCACTTGGACTGAACCCAGCTTCTCACAACAAGGCTTTGGCAATCCCCCACTCCCTTCTTTTACACGAAGCAGAGCGATCCACCTGCAGCTCTACACCACACCACAATCTTCTTCCAAAAGCACCCGCTCCCAGTTTTCCCCCTTTCTGGTACATGAAGACATGAACCTCTTTTCAGGCTAAAAGCTGCACAAAATAGCTGCAGGTTGAGGAACATGCAGAAACAGCAAAATCAAACCAGGATTTTCTAATATTATTGTGCTGATGAATCATCAATTAATTCTTGTTTGTCAGCTCCTATACAAGACAAGGTCTTCAAAGGCAACTGGGGCAAACAGATCCTTGAATGAGATGGCAGCCAGGTTTGGGCCCAGATGCCCAGAGTCAGCAACGCCTTCTCCCCCCTGCAACAAGAGCAAGGAAGGGCTCAGAGTGGGACTTTAAGTGACAACATCCTTCCCTCCAGCTCCAAACTCCACCACGAGATGCTTGGTACACAAATCCCTGCAATATTTAAGTCAAGCCTGATTCTGCCAGTCAGTTCTTCCTCCAGGGAAGCAGCTCCTCCATTACAAACATTTCCCTAGATCCACAGGGTTTACTTGCTGGCCATGGTGCAGTTTCACTCCAGATTTAGCAAATGACCTTCAGCTGCTCAGCTGGAAGCCCTTGGCCACAGGTCTAACAGATGCCCAGACCCCAGGTACCCACAGCAGCACATGGGATGACAGAGGGAATATGGAATGACAGAGGGAATATGGAACACAGACTGCTCCAGGCTGAGGCTGAAGTGGTTCAGGGGACTTGTTTCCATAGTTTGCCCTTCATTAAGATCCCCTTGGCTGGGATGTGGAGGGGAAAATCAGGGATGTATTTGTACTCAATGGCAAGGACCACCTAATAATTTGCAGTTGCTGTACCCAGGTGTCACAAATATCACTCTTGTTACTGAACACATGCTTTTTCCTTTATTCTTACTTTACAGTTTTTCTTTCCTAAGGCAACCCACTGTGTCCCTCCTCTACTTCTGCCTTCTCCCCTACCAAGAGCTCTGTTCGAGCAAAGATTTGCAGAACAGAAAAATCTGTCCCCTGCTGGAGCCAGCCAGATCAGACTCTTTTCTCTAAAGGAAACACCATTTAAATATAATAGTAATCTTCCACAGCCAAGAGCCAGGAAAGCTGGTGACCAACAATACCAAAAAACCTGAGACAGCAGGGAGCAGGAGTCGAGTTTCTCAGCCCTAAAAGCACTTCCCACACATCCCCACTGCCTTGCAAATTTAGATCAGTTTAAAAAGAAGCACAAGGGGAATGGAGATTGTTCAGTGGCCAACACAGTTTTCTCCAAGTGGAATAAGAGGTAAAGCATTCAAAACTGCCGTTAATGAAGCAGCAGCCTTTTGACATTTAAATGGCTTAATCCTTTTGGAAAGCAGAGCTTGAGTACAGGGGTGATCCTGTATGCTACTGAAAAACTGTTTCTGGTGTTTAAAAGCTTGTGGATCTAGGAAAATCTTGAGCAATAAAACCTCCCACTGACCAGCTTGAGTTTTCCTTTGCTAATTATCAAAAGGCAGCATTGTTGGCAAGGAATCTGACATTCTGATCCAATGGCTTCGATAAAAGATTGCTCGTTTGTGCACATCCTTAAAGGGCAACCCCTCTGCCTCATCTCCTTCCCTGTCAGATTTAAATACATTAATATTTTAATCTTCTAAAACCACAAGCAATTTCTCTCTTCTTTAAAAATAAATAAGGTGGGGAATGGGATCATTTTTAGAAAGCAGTATCCAGATAAATGTTTTAAGGTAGATACAGACATGTTTCAATAGCCCTAAAGCATACGGAAGGTCAATCCAAAAATCCCAGCAGTTCTGGGTGCCCAAACCAACACCTTCTTTTAAAGGGAACACAGCTTTTAAGAGATAAATCTGCAACCAATCTCCTGAAAAGACAGAGGAACAAACAGACTTCCATCACTTAAGAGAAATATTTCCCTCAGTGTTTTACAATAAAAAGATAAATAATAATAATGATGATAATAATAAAAGAGACAGAAGGAGACAGACTGACATCTGGGTTATGTTCTAAATGTAATTAGAAGCCTGACAACAGGACAGAATAATGTCAAACAAATTACCAGCAATGTGTTTTCATTCACAGGGTGACAAGTCAACAGGCAGTCAGTTAATTTTAAGACTGATTATGCACCAACTCCTTAAATAAAATAAACACACTCATGTACATGTAGAGCAACAGGGAGTCCAAACACACTATTGATCTCTCTTTGGGCAAGGCTGAACATGCCAGTTGCATCTGAGGAAAAATGAGCTTGAGTATTTTAGGGAGGTTGGTTTGTTTTCCAAGCAGCTGGGGCTCCTTTCCAGGTGCTGTTTGGCTGTGGTTTGGGTTGTTTTTTTTTGTCAGGGGAGGGACACGCAACCCCAGAAGAAGAGGGGAACCCTCTGCCTGAGAACTGCAAATCAGTAATTGGCAAACTGGGCAGTGGTGGTGGTGATGATACTGCTGGAAGTGAGCTCGTTCTGCCAAAAAGCTTTTCAGAATAGCCCAAGTCTTAGAGACTTCAAGTGTTGCCTGAAACAAACCACAGAGAGCAGGGAGAAAAAAGAGCAGCAGAAGTTTCTGCAATATTTCCCTCCCTGAAACTTCAGGTCCACTGGGGGACAGTTCTGCTGGGAGCAGTAGGAAATCAAGACAAATGGCAGCAATCCTTGGGCAAACTGGGCTGTGCAGGAAAGCACCACCTCTCCTCCTCACTCATCTCCAGGGTTTCCCAGCATGGAGCTGCACCCCTACTCCAAGAGACTCATTCTGCTTCCCACATTTGTAGTCCTAAAGAGGCTCCAAAGCTTCAACTTCTCACTTCAGAGACAATTTAAAATTAAAAAAAAAGAAAAAAAAAATATATATATTAATCTATGTGACAGAGGGAGAAGATGTGCAGCCTGGGGTGGAATTGCAGAGGGTAGCACTCCATTTTCTTGCAGCAGTAAGAAGTCCCTATTTGCTTGAATGATGGTGGCTTCACAGGAACACCAACGCAGAGCCAGCCGACGACAGCTCTGACGTAAATAGAGGGGAAAAGCAAACAGAAGCAGTGCAAAGCTGTGAGGCAGCAATGGGACCTGATGCTGGAGATGCCAGGCTGCAAGGAGAAACAATGCAGCCAGACAGAATGACAGATGAAAAAAAAGAAAGGTTACAAAAGCAGAACAGACTAGAAAGGCACTTATAGGATAATAATCCTTGCCTCTGTTTCTAATTATACCTGCAATACTTAAAGCTGAAAGGATTTTAGAAGACCAATTTACTTTTTGTCCTCTGTGCCATTTTCTGTTGGCGCTTGCCCCAAATGCCTGAAGACAAATGGTTGTTTTCCAGCATCTGCTAATGTGTTTGTGGAGCTGGGGTAAAACATTTCACAGGAAATCCTAAAAGGAATGGAGCTAAAGAGGCTAAAATCACCCCATGGGTGCAGGGACAGCCCCCATTGGAGGTGTCCCTGCCCTCAAAGCTGCCAGTGGAAAAGCAAATCCAGCAGAACTCCAGAACCTTCTGGGGAAAATTTTAAGGACTCAAAAAAAACGTGGAACACCAAACTGCAAGCTGGACATCAACTCCAGATTCTCTGAATAAATAAATATAGGGAGTTTAGGATGGGCACGCTGGAGGCTGGTGAGACCAGCTGGAACATTGACATCCCAACAGGGATGACACATGGGCAGGAGGACACATGAAAAGCCAGAGAGACATCTTGTTCAATTTCTCTCCTTTCATGGGAACCAATTAATATAGCTACAAGATTCAACAGCTGTGAACAACTTGGTTTAAATTAGATCTGTGAAGTATGAACTGGCCCAAACTACTCAGATTTGAAACAAGGAGGAAATAATAGGTATTAGATTAACCAAGTAAAGACACATCAATTTTAATTGTACAGCTCTTCAGAGTAGAATACTCTGGAGACAAAGAAGTACTTCACCTATTTCCTTGGGAATAGCAGTGCTTAGGTTTAATCTGAAGTGTTGTCACCCTACAAAGCTGTAGCTCTCCAAGAATTTTCATGCCGTATGCCAGACTTCCAGAAGTCAACCCAAATTTCACAACAAAGCCTGTACCAAACAGTCAATCAGGGCAACCATCCTAACTGGAAGCATTTTAAATCTGGAAATACAAATACATGATGAAAATTGCAGCAGCACTACCAGTGCTCTCTGGGAATTAATGCTGCGACCAAGGGGAACATCTCTGCTTGCTGCATGATTCAGGAGCCTGGCACCTCTGCTGACACCTGAATCTCTCTGCTAATTAGCGTTTTCTACCCAGAGACAGGGGGAAGGGAAAGATTTTTGGAAACGAAAAATTCCACCAGAGATGTTGTTATAACAGTTCAGAATATTTTCAGTAATGCTTCAGATGCTGCAGTGAGAGATCTTACCCAACAGCTTTTGGAAACAAGGCAGTAATATTTATCGTCATCTCCTTCCCTAGCCTTATATGCTGAAAGCACAGAGAGAAAAAAATACAGACAGCTTGGAACAGTCAAGTGTTTGGGGGTGTGTTGTTTATTTTGGGATTTTTTCATTGCCTTTTTTTTTTTTTTTTAAATCAATAACTGAATCAAACCAGAAAACTGGTCTAAGAGCTCAGCCTTCGTAAACCACCCGAGGGTTTGTCCGGTAGCAAAGACAGACCCATTGCAAAAGGACAAAAAAACCACCAACATTTTGAGCAGACATTGTTGAGATCTCTAAAATTACCTTGCTGAGTGTTGGCTGAAGAGGCTCAATCCCAAACCGGGCATGAACAACATGGCCCAAGACTCAGACCCCATCCCCTAGCCTGACTGCACCAGGTCTGGTACCCCAAGAATATGCCTGGTTTTGGGAAGGGCTCTTTCTACTGCTGCTTTCTTAAACAGAAGCCTATGAGCCAAGGGTCTTGAAGTTCTCTAGAAAAAGCCCAAAGGGAGGACAAGTTAGAGCCAGCTTGATCTTTGCATGAAAATGGAGTGACCAGAGGCAGGTGCCAGCACTGCTGATGGGGCCCTGAGAACACAGAGCCACTTCCCACTGTGAAAACTCTCACTGCTACCATGCTGCACCTGAAATTATTTTAAGCCATCACCCCTAGAAAAACACTAAAAAGTATGGCTAATTCCCCCTCTCTCATACCAGAACAACTTGTACTTAACCTTACTGTCACTAAAGAAATATTCCATTTAGGAAAGTAGCACAGTACCCATCTACCAACCAAGCAAACAATACCTTCAGGTTGCTGTGCCTCTTAACCTTTGATTTACAGCTATGTTTTGGTTTTTTAAAGTAAGATGCTTATGTCCTAAAGGGTAACAAAGTTCACTCTATTAAATTAACATCTCCTCTAAATAATGCACTAATGGAGAGTCAAAGAACATTTAGAAAACACTAAAACCAGGTGACTGAGTGTTAAACAGTCTTTCTCTGAATAAAAGATAAGAAGATAATTAATATCTGAAAATTAAACTGTCTTTGCACACATTTTTGGTGTAAGAATAGTCAGCTCTAAATAATTTGCTCTGTCAGGAGCAGGCTCTTGGCTGTGCTGCAGGGAGCAGCTGACAGGGAAAGCAAAAGCTTCCAGGGACAGATGATTTGTTGACCCCATGTGTAAGTTATATCCCTGCCTGATCTCCCCAAGTAATGTTCATTAATAAAAAAGTTTCCAAGAGCAGTCTTTCTCCTTCCCTAGCCCCAGAGGAAGCTTTACACAACACTCCTGGAAACCAATCCTGCCCTCTCTCTCCCTTTCAATTTTTTTTTTTTTTTTTTTTTTTTTTTTTTTTTTTTTTTAAGATGGAAGAATCAAGTTCAGCAATTTCCTACACTCTATGGGTAACAGGAGAACAGCAGATCACACAGCATTGCCTTCCCTGCAGTACATGCTTGCTTTAGAAGTTGTATATTTTATTTGTGTGAATCCATGGAGCTCACTGCTATTGTATTCAAGTACCCACTGTCACTTCTGCACCATTTCAAAAAGGCAGAGCAAATAAAAAAAGGCATAAATTATCTTCTAAAACAAGTATATGTTTGGGGGGGTTTTGTGCTGAAGTCTTTGGTGAAGAAACATAAAACACAGAGCTCAGATTGCTGCTTTAGACTCTAATGGCTTCGTAACAGTAATTAAGGCTTCTTCCTGACTTGATAACTATGCCATAATGCATTTATCAAAAGCACATTACCACAATGGACACATTCACTCTTTCTGCAATATTTTGACAGCTCCCTTTGGACACCATCAGTAAATAAAATCTTCTGTGGTCCAATTAAAGCAAGCATAAATCCAAAGCATTTCTCTGTGTCTGTCTTGTTTTGAACGCACCGCTCCGTCACATTTTTAACTGGAAACTGGGTAAGTGTTTTGAATACAGTCAAAAACTTCCTCCCCAGAACAGCTCCAGGATGCCAAGTCTGTCTTAAAAGCCACAGGAAGGAAAGAGAGACGCACTCCTTGGGAGCTTTGTTTTTATCACAGGAGGAGGAGAGGTTTTGACAGCAGTGGGACTATTGTCAAGTGCATTTGGACTGGCATCAAGCCTCTGCCTTGACAAATTGGACTGGGAGTCCTTTCACAGCAAAACTGCACAGAAAGAACCTCACATGCAAGGCAGAGCCATTTCCCCACTTCAGTGAAAAGCAGAAGGGAATTACAGAGCTCTCTTCTGCTTCCTCTCCTCCAATTGCCTCCAACAGGCTGCAACAAGCAGAGCAGTGTTCAGCAGGGACCCGTTCCCAGATGTGAGCATCCTCCCCCTGCTCCCTTCCCCACGCAAAACCCCCACCATTTGCTTGTGGGGAATACAAATTGCTGCTGGCAGCTGAGCTCCAGGAGGAGCAGCACACGTGTGGAGCTCACACTGTGTAATGACTGCAACCCAAAGTGCAAATGCAAGTGGGGGAGTCTTGGCATCAACTGTGCAGAAAGTGCAGCTAAAATTAGGGCTGGCAATATGGAGCCTCCAGAATATCCTCTGCACCTGGGTGGCTCCCTGCACTCTGTCCCAAAAATGCTTTAACTGGAGGGAGGTTGAAAGGGAGAAGATGCAAAATATACGTGACCTTCCTCACCTTTTTTCCCCACACCAAAAGGAGTCTTAAATCCCTTCTGCAGCAAGAGCTCAAAAGATTTTAGAGTGGAGATGATTTGTAACATATTTCCCTTTCTTGGAGCCCATGAGAGATTTTTAAATCAAATACTATGTCCTGGAAATAACCCCCAATCTTTGCCATACTCTCTTTCCACCATATGCTTCTTCCTCTTTGCTCCATAAGCAAATTTGGCATTTTGTTCAAATATATTATTAGGATAAATATTGTCATATCACAATAAATTAGGATTACTGTGATAGAATAATGGGTAATGGTTTTAAACTAAAAGAGGGTGCATTTAGACTAGATATAAGCAGAGATTTTTTTACATAGAAGCCCCATCCCTGGAAAGATTCAAGGTCAGGCTGGAGGGGGCTTTGGGCAACCTGATCTAGCTGGAGATGTCCCTGACTACCTGACCTTTAAAGGTCCCTTTCAACACAAACCACTCTGTGATTCTCTGATTAGAATAAGGTCAGTATTGAAGCCAGAAGTAACCAAACCCACTTCCAATGAGGGTGGCTGCAGAGTGCTCAGCATCCTTTACCAATTAATCTGTGCTGTTTACTCCCTTGGGAGGGAAGGTTTTACACTGATGAGTTCTGACTGCTCCTTAGGACAGCCAGAGCTGTGGGCAGTAACCTGACCAGGACTCTGAACAGTCTCATTCTGCTCTCCCTGGCTTCAGTACCCTTTGCAAAAAAAAAAAAAAAAAAAAAAAAAAAAAAAAAAAAAAAAAAAAAAAAAAATCACAGAATTTCTCCTAACGGTATCAGGGAGAGAGAGGGAAATCAGACAGGCACCATGCAAAGAAGCTCTTGGGTTTTTGTCTCTGGGTGGCAGGGGGAGGGGAAGATTTGTTGAGAAACCTTCTAGAAACCCTGGCAGTGAAAGGAGAGTACTAGAATTTGCTACAGTAAATGAAAAGCATAATTCAAAGGCTGACATGTACTTCACACCAAGCTGTTCTTTAAACTACATGGGAAGGAGCTGCACAAACCTCCATTTACAGCAGAAAAAAAAAAAACCCAAACCCAAAAACTTAGGTGTAGTATTAACCAAGGGCTGCTTCTGAGGTCCCCATCCAGAAACACAGTACCAAGCTTTCATTCCATAAGGTACTGCTACAACAAAACTACCTCCTGGTTGCTAATGGTCCCTTGGTTATAAACAACCTCTTTAAATAGTGAAAAAAGTGCTAATCAAGAAATTTGCCACACACTTCCTTCAATAAATCCTTCTTCCACTCAGTGCTTCCCAACGGGAGCTGCTCTACCAACTATCATCACCAGTAATTCTCTCCCAGCAGGGAGAAAGTAAAATAAAAAATTCAGATGACAAAAGTATCTCTTATGGCACAGAAAAATATTATTATGAGCCTTGATGCTGCCTGGCTGGGGAGTCTGCACATTGATGGTCCCCTCTTTCTCCATTAACTGCCTGCAGGGGGAGAAAGGAACAAATGCTGAGCAGGTAAGGTGTATCCAGAGACTTCAGGTAATCACACTCATTTAGTTTTATTTATTGTAACAAGCATTTTATATATTTGACTTTATTTGCACCAAGAGTGGGTACAAAAGCTGGCAAAACCAGCCCATTAGGGCAGCTTGGGTGAGCTGGCACCATGATGTGTCAGGTATTCCTTTTCTGAACCACTTAATATTGGCCAGATATGCCAGATAAAGATTAGAAACAAAACAAAAACCAAACAAAAAACACCCCCACACCAAAAAAAAAAAAACCCACAAAAAAACCCAAAATAAAAACCCCACACACACAAAAAAAACCCAAAATGAAACAAACAAAAAAACCCCTTCAAGCCTCCAATTCCCCAGACCTCCTGACAGTTCCTACCTGCTTGGTTTGTTCTCTGCCAGCTCCAGATTTCTTGGCCAATGCCAAAGCCTGTCTTTGGGGCAGCCAACTTGTTTTCCAGTTGAGCCAGAGCAGAGGGATTGGCAGCAGAAACCCAGCCAAAGCCATCAGGACACTGTGCAAGGGGTGCACCCAACAGCATCCTCCCCACAGCTCAAATCTCCCACAGCACCCTTGATTTCCAGACTTTGCAGCACACACACCAGAGGCAGAGGAGGAGCTGCCAGCAGGCAAAGCCTCCCAGCCCTAAGACCCCTCTGCCAGAGGAGCTCACCAGAGATGGTGAGGAGCCTGAGGCTTCCCAGACCACAGACTGGGCTGGACTGGTCACATCAGCCTCCTTGGGGAACAGCCCTGGGGCTGGGCAAAGAGCTGCTAAGGCAGGGAGCAAGATACATTTTCCTTAAGCAAAGGCCAGCCAGAGAGATGGTCAATGTTTGCTCTCCAAATGCATAAGCTTCTGCCTCCTAAGAGGTTTACATGCACAAAAAGAAGTAATGCTAATCAAATTTTATCTCTTCCTACACCTGGTCCCCAAGGGGGATGCAGAAAAGCTCTGAGGGCAGCTGCAGCAAGAGCCTGGGGTTGGGCTGCATCCCATCTGAACGGGGAGGAAATAATTCCTGCTGGCAATCAAAAGCATCAAGCAGATACTCAGGATATATTCAGCCCTGAATCAGAAAAAAAAGAATTAAAAAAAAAAAAAAACAAACAAAAAAAAAACCAAACCACCACAACCTTGATCCATGTTTGTAAGCTGGTCACACCCTTAAGCTCTCCAGAGAAGTTTGACAGCTTGTAAAGCCCTCACAAATCATTTGGCAAGAAACCCCAGTGTGTGCTGCAGCTGCAGAAGTGGAAGGTTTCCCAGGGATGTCTCCATAAACCAGATTTTGAGAGGATATGTAAAGAGCATGAATACGTTTCAGGACCCAGTTGCAAACACAAAAGGGGAAAATAGAAGGGTTTCTGCCCCGTATCCACAAGACACGATGCAGGGAAAAGCACACTGATTTATACAGAAATTTGCTACTACTTAACTATCCATTATCAGCCCAAAAACAACAGGGCACAGGAGACTACTTTAATGAACAGCTTGAGCAGGAAATACAAAGATGTGGAAAACAACTTAAAGCACAAATGGTTCAGGCACTCTTGTATTTTCCAGAAGGTCACTCACTGGGCCTTTATACTTCATTTATCAAATTATATCTGAATTGAGGCAGCCAGCCTGATTCAAGGAACCATCACGCATCTTTTCCCTTCAAAAGGGGGGATAAATACTTCATCTGCAAAGCATTTTGCATTAAAGGATCTCTGCCTCATAAATCCACCCAGGCAGACAGCTGCTACCCTACAGATGGGCTTCAGAGGTGCAAAGGAGTTAAGTGGTTTGGCCATACTGGTCTGAGATCTCTTCCTCCCCCCTGGAGATGCACCTGACTGAGCCAATTCAACATCTTGCTACCCTTGGAGCAAGCTGGATTTTACAGCCTCTATTTTTCTAGTGCTCTCCTTGTCACCATAAACATCCCAGTGTTTGCTCACAAGTTGTTCCATCAGAAACAAATATGCTGCCACTCCATGGCAGTGGAATTTGCTGCAGAAAATCATCAGGAGAACAGCATTGTCTTGTCAGGCACCTGCACCACCTCCCCCTTTAAGTCAAGCCCAGAGGCATGTTACAATTACATTATTCCCACTAAATAAAATTATTTTCCCCTGTACCAAGACATAAAACAACCACAATGTTATGGGCATAGCCACTGTGATTTAATAATTTTAAAAAAAGGCACACAGAATGATAGAAACATAGTAAGTAGCACAGCACTTCATTACCACTGGAACCAGTATTTATGAACCCTGAAACCAAAGATGGTCTTGAAAATTATGTGCCCAAATGTGTCACTTCAAAATTACAACTTAATCATGTAACGTTCAACACAAAGCTTTAAAAAACACACACTTATAATCTTTTTTTTTTTTTTTTTCCAGGGTGAAGAAAAGCTCTGAGAGATAATAAATCATTTAATGCATCAGTGGAAGCAGCTTACTTATGAAACAGGATTTGCAATGCAGAAAGTGAATTGCAGGTGAAAGAAGGACCCTCTACTTTCACCCTTCCTCAGGCATTGCTAGAGAAGATTCTCTCCAACTCACCCAATGTCCCCTGCACCAGGTCAGGGACCAGAACAGGCACCCATTTCTCCACCACCCATCTGTAGAGAAAGGGCTCCTCGTGCTCTCTGAGGAATGCAAGGAACGAGCTGAAATCCAAGGCAGCTCCTCAAGGTCTGCAAGGGCTCTGAAAGCTCCAGACCATGCTGTAGAGAGGAGTTAATCTTGTAAAAATGCTTTGGACACATAGCCACAGCCCAAAGCCAGCTCTTTGCCAAGGCTGAGGACAATATGTTATTAACTGAAGTTTAATTACATCCACAAACATGCATTTCTAGCTGAGGCATACAACCACGTCTCTGTAGATTTGTTTGTTCTTTCTAGTGGTCCCATTAAGAAATTAGGTTTGTGTTCCCTTTCGTAGCCCAGAACACATATTTATCTGGTATTAAATTTGCTCCTGTTTTGTTTCCATAGGAATTTTCCTGCTTCCATACTAATTAAATTATGTCAGACACAGACAACACTTCACAAAGGACCCTCTAATCAGTGGTTAATAAGGGCGGGCTGCAATACAGCATTTATGGAACATTGCAAAGATTATTTTCAAAAGACAAAGCAGAGTTTCAAAGAACAAGCTACTGTCTCCCCACCAATCAAGAGTGGAAATTAAGTGGAACTTAATTACTGCATTCACCATGCTTTGCATTAGGCAAGATCAATTTCCAACAAGTCTCATTTCTTGTAGAAAGAGGAACCTGGGGGAAGGTGTTTGTCTTCAGAGAAATTTTGCAGGAAGAATGAGGCAGCAGCAGACACCCAGCCAAGGCTCCCCAGTCCAACAACCACTTCATGAGCTTCACCAAGAAAACCTTCCCACTTGCAAAGAAGACCCAAGTAGAAGACAGGCACCCCAAAAAGCTGCCCCCAAAACAACCCAGTGACCCAACTGCCCCAGAAGTAATGTGAGGAGCTCTCAATATTTTCTTTCTTCCCAGTGCATCACCCGGATGTATGTGCCAGCAAAGAGCACACACTCCATTCTAATGGAAGAAGCAGAATTCAATTAATGACACCAATCTTTAAAAGCCAGCAGAGACTGCAGAAATGGCCCATTCGGGAAATTTTTCTTTCTGAAAGCTTCCATGCACTATAATAAAGCAGCTATTGCAAGCATTTATTTATTAATACAGAGAGATTTCTTTACGAGAGATCTGCAATCAGCTTAGAGTAGCTTAGCCCCTGGCCAGAGTTTCTCATCTGTTTTTATGTCAGGAATTTGCATCCATCAGGTCAGGGGTTAGATGAGAAGAACCCAGGAGACACCTCAGCACTTGCTCAGCCCCAAGGCTGCCAAAACCAGCACCTCACTCACCTGAGCTCCACTTTCATGCTGGGCTTTGCTATGGCAGAGGGAAAAGGAGAAAGGAGAGAGAGAACTGGTGTTTTCCCTTAAATTAGCATGGCAAGCAGAATTAGTGTCAGGTAAGTTTCCCAAATCCTGCTCTTCTGAGAGAGGAAAACCAATGTCAGATGCAACAGCAGCACCTCAAGGTGCCTCTGCTGGGCAGGATGCCTTCTAGAGCTACCAGCAACAGGAGGGTTCCAACAAGAAAGCAACTTGATGTAAAGCAACTGTATTATTAACATGTTTATTCATATTACAGGCTAGCTTATATTTAAAAGAAAGGGAAAAGCAGTGGCACAGGGAGCTCTTTCAGTTGATCAGAGGAAGCTGTTAGACAACACTAAGAAGGGGAGAGGGACAATCCTCCCAGTGGTTTTGCTACATTCCTCCATCATGATTTCATAAAGCCCAAAGAGTCAAAAGGAACAATATTTTAGGTCTTCGAGGAAGCAGATCCACTGCCTTGCCTCTGTTACAAGAAACAAAGCCAAATGGAAGTGCTGCCCAGTTCCTAAGTATCAGGATCCCAGCCCTCTTCAGCTTGTCCTTTATCACTAGCTAACAGCCCTGCTGATAACAGCAAGACTAAGTACAGCTGTTCAGAGAGACAGCAGACACTGCATGGAACATACCATGAAATTAAACACAATCTCCAGCAACACAGAACAAGTGCAGATTTAAAAGCAAGGGCAGATTTTCCATCAGCAGTAGCTTGGGATCATGAAACAGCTTCCTGCTGCCCCACCTCCTGAACTTCCTGATATCCTCTCCAGGGAATGTGCCTTTGTCCCTGACCACAACCTGCCAGGAACAGCCATCTGCCCAAACGTGAGCACTGGGAAGTCCCTCCAGCACAGGCAGAGAGCTGGGATAATCCCAGCCCTTCCCTCCAGGTTATCAGGAGTTCAGCAATGCAGAGCAGGAGCGCTCCGCTCACCATCACCTTGCCCAGGGACACCCTCTGTGCTCTGCCAAGCCCCTGGTACCAGCCCAAAACTGAGCATCCCTGTGCCCTGAGAACTGCTCATCACTGCCTCTGACACAAAACTGCAAAATCAATCCCAAGAAGATGACATTTTGCACAGTAAGTATACACGGAAAAAATTCTGATGTTAACATTTGGCATTGCTGAATCTCCCCCAGAACCTCACCTGTGAGCCCCATGAAACCCAGCAGGGTGCTCAACACAATGGGGAGCACAGTGAAAGAAAAGAAAAAGTTTGTTCCACCTGCAGAGGAGCTGACCAGAAGGGAGAGGAAGCAGCATTTTAAAAGTCCACCTGAAAGAACAGCATCGCACCATGCTGATACAGTGCAAACTGTACAGTCAGCTGCCAACCACTGATATGAGCAGTATTAATTATTGTATAAATGCATTATTTCCTCTCAGGCACTGCCCTGTCTCATCCAGGAGTTTCACACACAGGCAGGAGATTCCTGGGCACCCACCTCACCCATCCACTGGACTTCTCCTCCACTCAACACCTCCTCAGCTCCACAAGCCACAGAACACCCCTGGCTGCTGCTGGTGTGGTCACAGATGGGACAGGCAGGATCATCACATCCTTGAGATGAGTACCTGTGGGGCAGTGACCCCTGGGGAGCCCCAAGGCCTCTCAGGAGCATCTCTGTCCACATCCTCCACTGCCATTTCCCACAGCAGGTTCTTCCCAGCACAGCTGCTGGTTACAGCTTGTACTGACATCTAAAGACTCAAAGGCAAACAAAAAACCCTACACTTCTTAATCTGATTCATGCTTTTTTAATGACTGGAGCTGCTATCACGTGGCAGGCATCTTTTACAGGATTCTCCTTTGACCACTGCTGTTCATAAATATAAAAAGACTCTGCTAAACTTGTCAGCACCCCTCAATTTTTTTTTTCCCCCAACAATAATCCAATTCATAGGCCTCTTATCTGAGCTATGAAACAGCATGTTAAATCCAAGATCACAGCTCATTTAGATAAATGGAACTGGGCACAGCCAGCAAGTCATTCCTGCTGTGACATTTCTGCTATTGACAGAGTTATTTCCAAGCCCAGCATGGGCAGGGAGCTAGGGGACTCACACCCTTCACTGCCCCTCACTGAGGATGCACAGAGCAGCCAGATTTGCAAAATCTGACTCTACCTGGCTCTAGTCACAAGTTAATAAGCATTCTGGCAGCATTTCCCAGAAATAACCTTCACCAGTTACCTAGAAACATAATCCATCAAAATAAACCTCAAAATAATGAAAGAAAAAAGAAAAAAAAAAAAGAACTTTCATCAGTAAACTGTGTTCCATCTATGTACAGAAAAATTAGTAGACAAAGCAGAGTCATTGATCAAGGGAATAGCTCAAATTAATTTCAGAGTTATCTTCTTGGACACTTCTTTTACAAAAAAATAGCACTGCCAGAAAGTTTCCTTTTCCTCATTCTTTGTTCCTCTCCATGAACTCTTAAGAATGCAGCTGAACCTTTTGGGTTTCTATAGGACTTAAGAGGAGCCAGTGGAACCAAAGCACTTAGCAGGTGATGAGCTGGTGTGAGCCTGTTTTTTAGAGATTATCAGTTAAGCCATCCAGAAGAGAGTAACATTTCCAATCAAATAAATTGACCAGTACTTCCAACCAAACAAATGGAAAGTTCTCCTCCAGCACTGCACAGTTCCCCTTTTCTCTAGGGTTCCATCCTCAAACTCCTTTCTACTCTGAAGAAAGGTGGTATTTGCATCCCCCTCTTTCTTTTCTATTTAACACACAGCTGCAGGGATGATGCAGATAGAGCCCAGTCAGAGAATTTCTTCAGATCATCAGAGCACTCCTGATCTGCATCTTGATTTTGACACATCCCTCTTCATAAACAAGCCAGCTACAGCAGAGAGGCAGCCAAGACATCCACCAGAGCATCACCCTCCCTGCCCACAGCCAGTGAGCTCCTGTACACAGAAGAAACACAAAAATTGGTGCTGCAGAATGTACAGCCTCAGCAAGAACTGGGGGTTTGGTTTTTTGGACAGTTTCCACTGGTAGCTGTGAAGCTGAGATGTGATCAGAAGAGGTCACAACCGTGTGGCCACACTCATCCAAAGACTTCAAGAGCTGAGGCTCAGCCAAGGTTATCTCCCTGATAACCCCCATCTCCCCCTGGGACATTTGTGCATTGATGTTTCAAAGGGCATCAGCCAAAACTTGGCTGTGGGATGGGATTTCCCAGCTTTGCCTCAGAGTGCTGCTCTGCAGAAAGGAAAGTGGCCTGATGGATGCATGGGTTTGGGGTAATAACCCAGTGCTACTGCCTGTCAGCAGCTTCATACCTTCCTGAAAATCATATTTTCAGCTAAAAAAAGAAAAAAAAAATACATCTGATTATTTAGACAAGGATTTCTATAAGATATACCCCAGAAACTAATCATTCTGAGCCTCATTAAAATGTAGCTACCTGCTGGAAAATTAACTGATATGGGTCAGTCAAAAAAAAAACAAAACAATATAAGGATTTTCATACATTCTCTTACTCAGGGAGAATCCTCACTTCAATTTTTCTCCCCAATAATCAAGCAGTTACTGGATCTGGCATAATTATTCAACCCATGTTGCCAATCAGTCTGACTGGAGAGAGATAGTGGGAGTTTTACCTTAAGTCCTAGAGTGGGTTCTGTTCAAATCTCTGAAGTTCACTTTTTGCCTCAGTGGGAGCAGGATTAGACCCTCAGCAGGTCCAGTGACAGTGACACAGGAGAGCCTGACATGGGTGAAGGCAGACAATACAAGGAAAGAGAACCTCAAAGCAGGATATGTTTCATCAGATAAGGCCCTGTTCTATGCAGTAAAAAGTTAATGTCACCCTTATCTGCATTACACCAAATCTCTTGGCTTCCAAAAGCCTTTAGGGCTGCAGAGTTTTCAGTTACCTCTGCACTCCCTCTGCCTCCACCAGAATCAAGACCTTTCCTCAGAAGTCTGCTGCCAGCCACTGCATGGTGTCCCTGGAAATCATGAATAAAATCCTCACTTTTCCTGACTTTTTCCCAGTTAGAAGGACATTTATCAGCTGAAGCCCATATTTATTTCCCTGCCTTACCAGCAGTGTTTTTGGATGCATAATCTAAAGATTGAATATATTTTGAAGGTCTGTTTCTCCCTTCACTGTTTATACTACTCAATGCCACTTGGACACTATTCGGGCTTTCCAGGGCAAAAAACTTTGACTCAGATTCTCTTAAAATTAACACACCCACATAAGAAGGCAAGAATCCTATTTGTTCCATCTCCTTCCCCAAGTCAGCTTCAGCTGTCACCAAAACCACAGCAAGCATTTTCCTTCTTGGGAACTATGTGTTCTTGCAGTTAGATTCAGTGGACCAGAAGAGTCTGGCATCAGAAAAAGAACTATCTGATTTTTTGGACTTACTGCAAGAGAACCTGTCTTGGCCAGATACAATTATTAACACCAAGAATCAAGAATTCAGTTAAATTAAAAGATGCCCTAAGCAATGAACACTGCCTATAAAAACAGAGAACAAGCAATCACCTGGTACAGGCACAGCTTTGGGGCTCTGATTGCTCTTTAAAAGCTGTTTCTCCCTGTTGCTACAAACATGTGTGAGCAAAACCCATGGTAAGTGACTGTGAAGATTTTCAGAACTGCCATCCATGAACTGCAACCACTATTTTACTCAATGGAAAGCAGTCAGCAGCTCTTGAGAACCTTTGACATTTGTTTGCTTTCAGTTTGTTGAGGTCTGAAAGTACATTTCAGCTTAATTCAGCATTTCAGTCAAAGTTGAACTTGCTATTTTCACCATGACCTACGTTGCCTTCTTTCATCTATAGTCCCTCTCATTTCTATTTCTATGCCAAGTTACAAGGAGGGCAACACGGGCTGCAAAAGGAGCTGCACCTTAGACCTGCCTTAGGATACTGAACCTGGGAGTGCCCTTTATGCCAGGGATAATCCTGGTGTGACACTTCAGCACTGCAAAGCACATTGCTGCTGGGCAGCAGGGAAGAAAAAGCACAAAAAGACAAAACCAAAAAGACAAAACAGATGGAAATCACCTTCCTGAAAACCTGCTCAAGGCAAAAGTTTCCACAGATCACCCACCACCCTGCCCATCTTTTGCCTCACCACATGCAAGCCCAGTCCTTGCATGTAGAAAAACATCACTGATGACTTCCAAGCAAGCCAGGTCTCCACCTGGATCTGCATCTACTTTTAATGACCTTCTCTCCCTTCATTAATTGCCCCTTTCCAGCACACTATTCAAGAAAGAGCAGGTCTGCAGCCCATGCTGTGCTGTCCCCTCCAGGAAGGGTCCTACCCCCTTTTCACAGGCTGGGTGCCAGAGAAAATTTTATTAAATGTTCAGTGTCTGCTCTCTGCTGTGCTCAGGACAACCTTCTCTGTCGAGCTTTTCCATGAGGGGTTGTTCATCTGGTCTTATTTTTAAAGAATCTGGGCCAAGTCATCCCTGCTGTAGCTTTAATGACGTCAATGAGCTACAGCAGGGGTGCAAATTGGGCCATTATTTTTTAAGTCCATATGTCATGTGCCCATTAAAAAAAAAAAATGCAAAAGATCGAGGAAGAAAAGTTATTGAGTCTAAAGATTATACTGTGTAGAGATTAGCATCTAGATGAGGAAATGTTTCTCTTTTGTTCCTGCTGTAGGATAATAAATATATCAGTTTATGGAAAAAGAAATTCTTCTGTAGTGTCAAGGTACAACACAAGCTCTGTAGTGACAACTTATATGCACAATTTGTATCCTGTTTTGACAAAAAATAACAAAAAAGTCTTCACGAGGAAAAGGCCTCTTCAAAGCTCAAAAATAAGCAACACAGATGGAATTATCTGGTAGTTTCTCCTCTCTCTGGAAGCCAGTATCCATCGTGCACATTACCACCCAGTAGTAAACCCAAGGGACCTTGTTCTGAGCTCATTTCTTATTAAATCCAAACCAAGATGACACAAAGCAAAAATATGAAACCTCATTTAAAATCCAAGAAGTGTTTTCTCTGAATATTTAAAGCCCCTAACACCACCATGGAAAGGGACCGAGCTGAGGAGTACCAAGCCTGCAACCAACAGCAGGAGCAGCCACAGCAACACATCCCAGTTCAGTGCTGATTTTAACAAGTCTGAACTGTGTCACTGAGCTCAAGTGCTTTGGTGTTTTCCACCCACTCTGCCCCACACCACCAAGCAAAGGGGTGGGAAGCAGCAGCTCAGGCCAAATAACCTGCCAGATGCATCACAGCCAGAGATCTGTGACCTGAACATCTCAACTCTGGGTTTAAAAGCCACTTACCTGACATTTAAACCACACTCAAGTGAAGAGAGGTAAAATTACCCATCAATACGTTTTACAGAGTCACACCAGGATGAATTGAAAGCTGGACAGCAAATTTTTCAAGAACAGCACCAGGTCACAGGACTTTGGTGCTCAGGGCCTCTGCTTGGTAGATAACTTATTTCAAAGCTTTACTGAAAATTCCTTTGAAACGTTTAATACTAATTCTCCAAGTCTTAGCTTTAGTCAAAAACTAAGTCCTCTTTGTAAATGCCTTTTTTCCAATTATTTTCCCATTGCATTAATCAGTTACGTTTCCCACAACAAGCCAGAACAGTCTGGGTTGTTTTGTTGGTTTGTTTTTTTTTTATTATTATTTCTCTCCTCCCTGCCCCTCATTCCAGCACTGGAATCAAAATAACTTGTGATGGAAAACGTGTGACCTCCCAAGCCTTTATTTACAGTATCCCAAACCACAAGGGAAGGATCAGTCCAAGTTTTCCAGCTGGAATGGGAACAGCAGGGAAAAATGTGCCCTCCTTTTTGCAGCCGTGAGATTTAACACATCACAGAAGAACAGGCTGGGGAGGAGGGAGGAGAGTTAGAAGGAAGTAATGATGCCCAAGTAATGATGCCATGGAAGGATCAGATGAAGAAATCTCAGCCACACAGGTAAGGCTCACTTAGGTCCTTTCACCTCAGAAGTAAAAAGAGCTTATTGCAAAACCAGCCTGACACATATTTAATGGGGTTACTTCTTGACTTTCACATTATACAGGACTGTAAAATACAGAAGCCTTCTGGACTTCACCTGGATTTATATCAGTGCTGTAAGAATCACTCTTTAAGCCACCATCCCCCAAATTCCTACAACAAAGATTTTGTCAAAACAAAAAGCCTAAAAGCATCTGCCTCAGAAATTCAAACAGCACAAACACAAAGGAACAAGGTTTAGATCTATAGAAAGTTGCTTGCAGCAGGAAGCTGTCAGTTAGTTTGTGGTTACAACCACACCAGTGTCACAGCTCTTTCCACCCAGTTAAATACAGATGTCCAAACAGTTCCAAACTACTGTTTCTCTTGTAAAAGGAAGAAAAACAAACAAAAGAAAAACTCAACCATATTTCCACTAGAAACTTCATAGTGCCAGACTCTACAGGCTCTCTTTTTTTTTGAAAGGGGATCCTTCTGTACTTTTCCAAAGAGTTATGTGAGGTCTAATTCAGTTTATCTGTAGCTACCTCTTACCTTTACAAGATTCCAATCCTCCTCCCTCACCCATTAGCAGCTTTCCCTTCCAATCCCACACTAAGCCCTTGAGACAGGGGATGTCACCACTGTCCTGCTCCCTCATGCTGCCCAGCAGGGTTCCCCTCCCAGCCAGTACACAAGCAGCCCCCATCCTTGTGTTACCACCTTGATCTCACTGGATTTTGCCATATAATCTATGAATGATCCAGCAAAAGGATAGATTTCTCTGCAATCAGTTGCTTTCCACAAACTCACCCCTTACAAGGGCACAATTCTTATGTCACAGGGCACACAGCAAGTCCCTTGGTAAGTACAGGACACAGATTAAGTGAGATTCAGCCCCAATTTGTGTCCATATAAAAGGGCTCAGGGCTCTGGAAGCAGAAAAGTTTGCCATATCTCACTGCCAGGGATGGAAATATACCTAAAAATCACAGCCCAGCATGGCACAGACACAAAGACAGGTGCTGCAGGTGAGGCAGGGGCTGCTAGAAAGGTATTTGAAGGAATTTGACAGAACCCCAGGTGCTCCTTCAGTCATGTGCACAGATCATTCAAAGAGGCCACTGCTTCCCCAGTGCATAAAACCTCTGTCCCCAGCCTGCCTCACATCTTCACCAGCAAAAGCACCCTGCAATTCCCCCTCATCTACTTTTCCCTCTCCTATATATGAGCTTCCTGCCCAGGCTCAATCCCTATCTCTACTGCCCAAGACAAACACTCCCTCCAAGACAAACATCCCATCCAGGCTTCTGCAGGACCAGTGGAAACCCAAAAATGCAGTCACTGCCCCTGGAGAGCACTAAGGGAGGATGCTGAAGGGCAGCAGGTACCTCCTCATTCTGCATCAGCATCTTCCACCTCCCCCATCTCACTGCTTTCCCCTCTGCCTTCTTGTCCCACAGGCACAGACATCACTTACAGCTTGCATGTGCACAAATGCCACTCAGATTCTGCTCTTTCTGCTTGCACCAGGGACTGAGGATGCTTTCCTAGATTCTGTTGTAATGCTATGCAAAATATTCCCAGAGGAACCTCCTCCCATCATTTTCACTGCCCAGGAGTTATAATTCAAACTTGCTGGGAAAAAACAAAAGGTTGCACAGGGATGCTGATAGAACAGAAGGGAAAATTACCCAGTGCCTGCAGCATTTTCCAGGACATAGCAATTCTGCTCTTTGTTTTCACAAACACTGCATTCATTCTGAAAGGCTGAAAACCAATTTTTCTCCCTCTAGTCCACAGAGGTTATTTGGTCTCCAGTGATGCAAACTGCATGGATTCATCTTGCTGGGAACACGATGCTGAAGGCAGCTCCCCCTCACCTGCCCAGGAAACAAATGTCCATTTGGGCACCTCTCTTAGGGAAGACTTTCAGCCCTGCTAATTCCTCCAGAAAAGTGAACTGAGTAGAGCCTCAAAAGCAAAGCAAACCCTAAACATTGAAAAAAATTGTACTTCTCTGCTTTTACCACTAATTCAGAGAAACACACTCACCTCTACAACAGCCCACAGGGGAGGAAAGGAGGAGTGCATGCTCTAAAAAGCAAGAGGCAAAGCTCTGGGGGCATCAGTGTTCTCCCTCAGCACAGGAGCATAAACTCACATGGCAAATAATGTCTCTAGGAGCAGCAGCTCCAGTTCAGGCTGCTGAGCTGTTCCCAGAGAGCCCTGTTTGCAGCTCCTTCAGAGAGCTCTGGTGGGCAGACAAGAAGCTGCTGGGCTCTCTCGAGGAAATCAGGTATCCCAGAGGGACAAGATCCAGCCCTGGAAACAGCCCAACCTCAGCTCTGCTCACCCTGAAGACAGAGGCTTTGGGAAGGGAATTAACAGGGGGAATGCTGAGGAATTCATTGGGAGCCAATTTCCTGACAGGAGCTAATTAAGGAATAGAAACCTCCCTTGGTTCAAGGATTTCTGGTAAAGATATTGCATGTTAATGCAGAGCTGGTGTCAGTGGAGTCTCAGGGTGACTGTTGTGACCCTGAAGTATCAATCCAGAGAAAACAAACACACATTGTGTGCTGAGTGAACAGTCTCAGATCCAAACTCTGTTATTTATCCATTCTCTGTTCTTCCCAGCAACTTGTTGCTCTTAAAGCAAAAATCAGCAATTGAGATTTGGCATCCAGCAGCAGAAATGCAAAGCCATATGGATGGCTACTGTGCAAAAACCCTTTCTGAGAGAGGGAAAGAAAAATTGAGCAGTGGAAAATTGGAGGAAAATAAGATGATACAAAGCTAGCCAGTCAGTCTAAAGGCTGACACCCCATCTATTGAAAAACTCCTCTTCAGCCACTGATTTGGTGGATATCCACTAGGATATACATTTCCAGAATTCACAGAAAGATTTGGTGAGAGCTGGATGCACACACAGCAAACCCACAAGAACATTCCCAAGGCATAAGGGAGCAGCAGGTATGTACGTTCATTAAAAGATTGAATATTTTAAAATTGACTTGGTAAAAAGCACCACAGGGTACTTGCTTTCACATCTATACTCTACTGGGGAAGTTCTGCACATCAGTTCTCTCAGCAATGGAAAGTGAATTAAAAGTTCAGAGGACAAAACAAGGTAGAAATTTTGGGGTGGCAGCTTCAGACTGACACAAAAATTTTACAGTAGTAAAATAGAGGCTGCACATTGTTTATTTCAACACAAAATGCAACAAGGTCAAGATTTTGGGGGGGCAAAAGAACCACACAAGATTTAAATATACACAAATCGTGTTCATTGCACACCCTGGGCATCCATTCTCCTTTTTAATTTATTTATTTGAAAGATTTTGAACACAGATGCTGACCAGAAAAATCCAGGGGCATGACTTTTCTTTAAAAAGAGGTTTATTACCAATACACGTCTGTGCAATTTAAGCCAACCATGTCCTGTGACTACCAAGCTTTTCTCAAAGGCAACTCATAGAGCAAATCCTCCATGTTCTCACAACTCCCCCTGAGTATCTATTCAAGTGGAACTCAAGCTAAGGTTAATCCCTTCTGTCACCAGCAGCAAGCTAGTTTCAGTCATACTCATTACCAATCTCCTTAGTAACATTTAAATGTGTTTTTTCTAACAGAAAAAAAAAAAAAGTCATCCAGCTGAAGTGCCAGAACTTACCTTCTGCAAAAAATCTCTCTAGATGCTTCTGAATGCAGGAGGGAGTAAACACAGCATTGCTGAAAAAGGATGTCACTGGTGGTCCACATGTGTCAACATCCTAGAGAAAGATAAAACACAGTTGCTAAACTGCCATGCCCCTGGGAAATCAACAGCAAGAAGAAAGCTGTATTATTTTCACAGTTGTACCATGCTAATGGTTCCTATGCAAACAACATAAAGCTACAATATTTTATAATTGCACATCAGAGTTTCTCTGCAGACATCCCTCCAGTAGGTCAGAAATTCAAGACGTGATGGTGGGCGGAATGAGCACCTCGGGGATTTGGAGTCTGTTCCAAGCCATGAGTCATCCTCATCACTAACTCATGGAAATTTATATTAAAAAAATATATAAAAAAGTAAAACAACACACACACGTTGCACTGACCACTCTCATGTGCTCTGTCTGCACTTTGCCATCACTTCCCCCCGAGCATTTCCCTTTTAAAGAGGGTGTTAAATGGTTCCCACCAGGGTGACAGCCTCACAGACAGAAAACATCACACTGCAGTGATCTTCCAGACAGCCACAGGCACCACCCCACACTCAGGGCTGGAAAGCTGGAGCTGCCCTTCTAAACCCCACCAGGCTGTCCACACCTGGAAGGGTGAGGAAAAGAGTGAAGGCACCTCCACAGCTGGTGAACTTGCAGGATCCAGCTCCCTCCCCACACAGCTCAGGAAATGCCCACCCCAGGCAGCCCAATTACTCCTCATTTTCCAGCCATCAGCTACCAGCCTTCTCCCAGGGCTGTTTTTTGTCAGGAGAGCTGAGAGCCAGAAGGATTTTGCATCCATTACCTTCCCAGATGCTCATGTGGTTTGCTTCTTGTTTCTGAGAAGCCCATTACTTTTCCAAGAGATGCCCTCAGGCAGAGTCTCATCATTACCTCCAACCACTGCCAACTGGGTTTAATTCTGCTTTTCAAGCAGCTGCTTTGCACCTCAGGGCACACACATCTGCTCCCCCCTCTCAGGTCTCCCCAGCCATATTCAAGTTCCTTTAGGACATCTTCGATTTCTTGGCTTATCCTTGCTTGGTTTTGTCCCCACCATTCCCAAGCAGACCAGCTCTGGGCAGCCCAAGGTGTAGAAGGGTGGATGGAGAAGGGAAAGCTGGAAGTTTGAGCCATGGGCAGCCACCACCACGGCCTCAGGAAGCCAACAGAAAGCAGAAGATTTGGGGCATGGGTGGGGAGAGGATGAACCTCAGCAGCTCCCACACACTCCTGAGAAGCAGCTGCTCAGATTGAAGCTGCCTTTAACTCACTGACCTCACCACCAGCAGAAATATTTCTTCCCCTTTTGGTACAATTGTCCTTCCCTGGAGCAGGAGCTGTGTTTTGCAGCAGAACATGCAAATCTGGGTGCACATCCACACACACAGAAAAGCATCTCCTTCATTGGGACCTCAATCCAAACCAGCACCCAGAACCAAAGAGTTACAAAAAAAGAAAACAAAAAAAAAAAAACCCAAACACCAATATGCTCTGCTTCCTGCAAAGGACCTGAAATGCTGAGAAAAAAACCCCATTTATACCTTTAGCTGCAATACCCTGCCTCAGTTAATAGATTTGTCTTGGCAACAATTTTAAAAACTTACAGCTCTTTACTCCTTGTACATTCTTGCACAGCCATTTAGAAAAATAATAGTGCTTGCACAGGTTACAGTCACCCTGGAGGAAGAGCAAACGTGAGTAACATTTCAGGACCATTAATTTCCCAGATCTCACCAAGAGCAAGCAGCCAGACAGCTTAAAAAGAAAATAAATATATATATATATATATATATAGTCCATAAATGCTTATTAACATCATCTGCTGATTCACAGCTGAGCCCATCATGTGGAGCCCAAATGCCACTTCTGCTTTCCCAGGCTGGGTTTATTTAAAAAAAAAAAAATGTTGAAAGTGTTGTGAGTCAATGCACTTCACCTGTCTCAAAACCTTCTGTGATGCAACTGTTGGATGTGGATCCTTCTGAGCTGGGAACTCCAGCCTGGAGTCCCATGATTTAAAGTCTGGGGGATTCCCACCCAGCAGGTGTGTGGCTCCTGGGCAGCTTCCAGCCCTGGGCTCAAAGCAGGCACCACACAGCTGTGCCCTCACCTGCACAGAAATGGTTTATATTAAACATTCCTGGTACTTGCTCAGCTTCTCCAAGGACTTTGAGAGCTGAAGGCACCAAATCTGAGCAGAAAACCTGAGCCAACCATCCAGGATGAGCTACAATTCAGGATTTCTAACACAGATGCTGTTGTCCCATGTACTCCCTTGATGCCTTTTTCTTGCTGTCACCCAAATGTCTGCAACATGCTACAAAGTAGAAAAAAAATAATTTTTTTATTATCACCCATGCTCCAAATATTAACACAGTCAAGACCAGATCATCAATAAAATGGACTCTGCAGGCTTACAACAAAATTAGCAGTGAAAAATCATTACTGCTTTTAAAATTAGATCTTGAAATCAAATGAAGAAGAATATTTCGTTATTTGATAGATAGAAATCTGTGACAAAGATTTACATATGTGCTTTGGGGCAGACTTAATCCACTAAATTCTTAAGGAATCCCTTAGGTAAAAAAATTTTTCATAAAGGGAAAGTTGAAGTGTTTCTTCTCTTACTGTTATAAACCATGTGATTTAAAGGCCAAAGGATTTTCTCTCTATATTTCCTATTCAAATCTGTATGATGGAAATATATTTAAATGGAGCATTTTCATCTTGCTTTGCATTTGAACTTTTTAACACTTTTCCAGGAAAGAAAGGTCTTGTTAGTCCTCTTAGCAATCCTACCATCCTGATCTGCAAGTAAACAAGAATCCTCAGGTTACCTCTCTTTTTAAACAGGATTAATTATACCTACATGGGGGTTTTTTTAACCCAATATACACCCAGTTTGATTTAGCCTCACCACTTTTTAAACTTCATACAATTATTTACTCCTCATCAATCAGGGTTTCTCCACATCCATTCTCCATTTGTTTTCCCAAGCTACACAAGTTCCTGTAGCTCCTGGACAACATCCTCCCAGAAGGATCATCCCCAAAAAACTACACTGCAATAAATACATTTTAAAACATGGAGTCAGCCCAGATTTTGTTTGGATTCACTGGGTTTGCAGGGCAGAGCCCAGTTCTCAGAACCAGCAGAGCCCATGCCTGGAGAAAGTTTCAGCCCCCACCTGACCCATTGTGGGGGCAACCTTGAAAATCTCACAGGGCAGTTGTGCAAACCTGAAAAGCAGACACCAAACCTCCTCAGTTCAAGAAAAATCAAGCTTCCGACCAGCTTAAGAATTTTGTTTCAGATTGAGGGTTTTCCCCTTTTTTTGTAGATGGGGAAGGATGACAAAACTTCTTCTTTTCAGTGACAGCCAAGTCAGAAACAATAATTCCAAAGAGGGACAGAGCTCTCTACACACTTGCTAACAGTGCTGAAATCAAAAGTGACTGAAGGGAAAACATTTCTGAACAACAGAATCAGAAAGTATTGCCTTTGGGAAACATAAACAGCAGCCTTTTCTCTACAATAAGCACTGAAAGTCACAGATAATTCCTGTACTCCAGAATATGGATATTTATAAAACTTGTTTCCTGGACTAATCAGACACAATTCACCTTGACTGTCTTACCAAGTCATCACTTTTTCAAGTCACTGCAGTTTGCAGAGGCCTCAGTGATGCTATTCTTATTTTTAGGTGTGAGAACAGATAAACAATGCAAAATTTAAATGTAGAAATTGTCAGCTTTCAGCCTCTTTTACACTGATAATAAATTAACCCTATGCTTCAAAGACATTTTGTGGGAAGAGGTAATCCAATACACAAGTTTAAGTGGTTTGTTTTAAAATTATACTATTCAAGTGTGTCTTTAGCTTCACTGAACAAAGGACACATTTGTGGAAAGGAAAAAGCAACCCAACAAAAATCTCAAGCTAATACAAGAGCTCCCAAAAGGCTCAACCATTTTGTTAGGGGTGATTCACAAAGCTCAACGTTACAAACTTCCTCCCTTCCTCAAAAAGCTTTCAGGGAAGCATCTCTGCAAGAAAATCTCTGGGCATCAGAGTGGCTCAGAACCAAACTCATGCAAAGATCCCATCTGGAGCAACCCCACAGCTGATGGGAGAGAAGGATGAGAGCAGAGTGGAGAGAGCTTCACATGCAAATATATTTTGTGAGGGGAAAGTGGAAGCACCCAGCAGGTGGGAGGTGACTCATTTTAACATGAAGGTTGAAAACACCCCACTGCACTGACAGAGCTGACATTTACCTTTCCATCCAGGGCAATCAGATGCTTTCTGCTGGCTCCTGAAAGCTGCTCTGCTAAACCACTGTACTGCTACTTCACTTCTTCCTCTGAAAGAGGCATCATGACTGCAAGACTTTCCAGAGAACACCACAGCTGGCTTAGCTCAGCCTACTGCTTTTCCACAAGCTGAATTAATAAATGCTCAGCCCTAACAAGTGTCAGCTGTGGTCAAATGCTGCCATGCCCCTGAAAACACTGCTTCCAACCACAGATAGTCACAAGAGTCCTTCCTCCTCACAGGTGTTTAGTTACTATCAATTAGTCACCAAAAAAACAGTAAGAGAAGTTAAATAAGCAACTAAAAAGCAACCAACCAGAGAGAAATAAATCCCAGATCCTGAAGAACTCTGTAATCAGAGGAACAGGCTCCAGGATATGCCAGCAAATTATCAACACACAAGACAAATGCAGCAGTTAACTTGAAAATACAAACAGCTCAAAAAAGCACCCAGAGCATTTTCCCCTCTCTGCTGCTTGTGGCATCTGGACCTTCCAAAAGCCCTCTGGGGTTTTGTTCCCCAAGGCCCACAGGGTCCTGGGTAAGCAGCCAGACCCATGGGGAAGGAACAGAAAGCAAAGAGCAAACTGTTTTCAAAAAGCTGTGTTCTGTACCTTGCTTTTCACTTGCAGAGCCCTCTCCTGCCTTTCTTAAAAGTCATTAATCCCTTACATGAAACCCTACACTCTGTGCATCCCTACAAGGTTTTTATGAACCTCCCATCAGTCTCTGTGAGACAGAAAGAGGTGACACCCAATGCCACCCACAGGTGACATGTTCCCAGGACAGAAGCTGAGCTCCTGTCTCCACACTGGGATCCCAGCAAACAGCAGCATCAGCTCCACTTTGTGTTGAGGTGGGCAGTTACCAACTCAGATTTTTAAAAGCTGCTCTTCCAAGCATCTATTTAGAGTCAAGTTTCAAACTCCCCTCTGAGAGAAGCACAACCTACGAGTCTGGTTTTTTTTCCAGCAGCACAGATGAGGCAGGAAGAAGAAAAGCAAGAAGAAGTCTCTCGGTGAGTTCAGCACCTGTGTATGTTAAAGAAACTTCATGTTTTATGCATGAGAAAGAAATCTTCACAGGGGTGATAGCAAAGTGAAATCAGCCACACAGCCTCTCTACAGCCTGCTTTTGGGAGGACCATTTTTCCCAAAATGTGTATTAATTCAGCCATTTGGTTGATATTAGTTTTGAGTCGTTTTTAGGTATATTTCCAGCAGAAAAGTTTACAGCTTCCACCCTGCCCCTTCCCATGGAAATGAGGCACTTAACACCCATAAATTAGCCAGATACGCAGTATTTCACTTTAAACAAAATAACTCAAGAAATAGTACAACATTTAATACCTACTTGCCAGCCAGGGAAAGAAACACAGTGTCTCATTAATATGCTTCAAGAGGGTTTGATATCCATTTGTAAACCTTGATGGATGCCTTTCCTTGTCAACAAAACTCAGTCCATAATAATGCTCAGTATTCTGCTTTTATTCTCTGTTTTATCAAAGCTCATCTGCTGATCAATGAGGAGTCCCATGGAATAGCACTTTGAATTTCAATGTCAACACAGCAGTACTGGGATAATGATTGAAAATATTTACATATTGCCTCATTGATCATGGGGTGTTCTTTTCCAACCATCTGGCTACTGGGCACTCATTTTCTGATTTTATTTCATTTTTAGGGCTTGAAATAGTTGTGAGGCAGGTTATTTGAACATCTTTACAGCTAAGCATCCAGCATTGCACCTGGAACAGGTTCTGGTGCTATTTTTAACCCAGAACATTAGTGAGTGCATTAATCAATTTCATCCCATCTCAGCGAGGGGGGTGAAAAAAAGATTGCTTAACAAGGGCAAAACCAAAAAACAAAACAAAACAAAAAAAAAAAGACAAAACATGTGCTCCCTGCTTACCAGAATGATGTGCCAGTTCAGCTACAAGGTCTTTTTTTTTAATGTGACTCAAGTGTGTCACCATTTTGACAACAGATGAGTCAAATGGAAACATGTCACTCACTCTACACTCCTTGCCAGCCCTGAGATAAAGTCACCCTTGTAAAGGCTGGTTTTTTCCCACCTCCAGATGGAATACCTTATGATAAGGGCAACACTAAGCCCCTGGGCTCTGTATCCTGGCCCTGTGTTTATGCTGCCCCTGGGAAGTGCTCAAGGCATCCAGAGCAGGCAGTTCAGGGCAGATGCAGCCATGCAGACTGTGAGGATAAAGCTTGAAAAAGCACCCAGAGGTCCCCCCCACCTTGCACCCACAGCAGGATGGCCATGTCTCACCTGCCCCCAGCCTCTGGCACTCCAGAGATCCCCACCTGGGCTTCAGAAAGCAAAGAATTATGAGAAGAAATCGAGATTTAACCTTTAGAAAACACAAATCTATCAAAAAGCAGCTCTCTACCAGGTACTCCAAGCACCAACACTTTGTACTCCCCCAGCTCAGCACAAGAATCTGTAGCTGAGTCTTGCTTGGCTGATCCCAGGTTTCCACATACAAATACATTTTTTTAAAGCAAAAAAAAAAAAGCTTATCTGCATATATTATTTTAGAGAGATGAACAGAAAGTTAAGTAAAATATGCAGGAGAGACTGACATCTACAAGATCTACGTTTGCTGTGAGAGAACTGCAGAATACTGGGTAGGAATATTAAAAAGGTGGTTCTTGAGCAGTTGTCAAGCTGATTTCAAGGGTTTGGGGTTTTTTTGGTGGCTCTAAATCTGTTTATAATCAGAAACTGAGTCTCCTAGCTACTGGTGCCATAAATTTGATTTAGGAAGAATGGGAGGTCTAAAAGTCAAATTCTACTCTGCCTTTAAGCCAGGAATAAAAATAGTCTCTCAACAGAGTTTAGCTGAGGATTTTTGCTAATGATGTTCAAGATAAAAACATCCTTACCACTTTCTGCAATTCTACTTTGAGAACAATGAATAAAACAGAAGGTCTGTCAGCAAAATGACACACAGACAACAGAAGAGAGATCAGGGAGAAAAAAGTGCTTTAACACATCTACCTTGGATAGTACAGATGCTGCATCAGACAGTGAGATCTCCCCTCAAGCTCCCTTTTCTGCTGGGGCAGTTGTATGGAGAAGGACAGAAGACAACTCTTTCCTTTCAATAAAAGTATTATGTTAGCTAAATGTCCTCTTTTTAAAAAACTTATTTATAAGGCACTAAATATATGCAAAAGACAACATTAAAAAATATTCTGTAGTACCAAGGACACATGGGATCCATGCTAAGCACACTTTTGGAGACATGTGCTAGAGGACATTTCCCATCTCTTGAAGTTAAAACTTGGAAAAATATTTTATTATCCAGACACAAGCTAGACAAATAATGGGTCCCAAGAGTCTGGACAAATGATGTTTAAAAACAAAAGGGAAAGGAAAGAGAGGAAGCTATCTGTACTTCTCCAGCAGCTTGCTTTGGTGGAAGAGAGGCTGAAAAGCACCATGCTAGTCCTGCCCCAAAAAATAACCCCACTGGGAACAAGGTCCCTTGCAAGATGAGCCACTTGGCCAGCACAGCCTGGGAGGACTGAGTGTTGGACGGGAAAAAAGCTCAAAACTGGAGACAGAAAACTCTGGGATTCTTACTTCCCCTTCTAATCAGTTGTGACCTAAAACATTTGGGATGTCTGCTGCTGGTTTACCCTTTTTAAAACAGAAGTGATCCTCTACCTTCACTTCTGAAGAGCACTAAATCAGCCATGGAGTGCAACTGAGGAGACAAGAAAGCAAATGAGAGGCCTTCCTTCCCCATCTGGTTTGTTGGGTTTTGTTTTTTTTCCACAAAATATCCCCGAGTTATTTACATACTTGTATCCTGAACTCCCCCTCTGGTTTCACAGTTTGCAGTTAACTCTGCTTTCTGCTGGAGATAACACATGTTTAGCTTTCAGCATGTTTAGGCTAGAACACCCTCTGAAAGTAATGCCAGGTCACCAAGCCCACAGAGGGAAATATTTCCAGCTGCAGAGCCTGGCTCAAAGACAGCAGAGAGAAAGCTGAGGCTCCAGCTCTCCACCACCCTGAAGCAACCAACCTACTCAGTGAAGGAGACAACCCAACAGCTTGGCAACGCCTACAACTGGTGCTCAACCTCAGATCCAGCAAAAAGATGTAAATATTTAGATTTCGATTTCATCTGATATGATAAATAGAAAATGTCTATTTCTTTCTTTTTTAAAAAAAGAGAAAAAAAAAAACAAAAAAAACAAAAAAAGTGAAGTGTTACAATAGGTGAGCCACCCACAGAGAGAAAATTGTTCTGCTCTGTTTCTACCTTTAGGAGGAGGTCATTTAAGTCATGGTATTGATCTTGAAACAAATTGCAATTGCAAGTGAAGTTACTCCCATTGAACTGGCTTCTGACTTCTATAAAACAAAACCACCACATGTCTGTACAGAAATACAGACATAAAATTGGTTTGCTCTGCATTCAAACACCTCCTGGCTGATGGCAGCACATGATTTTTTACCTCCTTAAGAAATACCCACAGCCTTTTTGGGTTCTGTGTGTTAACTCTGCCTCCAATCCAGATCACCTGAAAAAGCCCCAGAATGATCCAGGAAGCCCAGAACCAGTCCCCTCCCCAGTAACCCACAACAAGACACAGCAGCAGCTGAACTGCTGCTTATCAGGGCTGTACTATAAAAACCTGAAATCCCTCCCTAACCTTTTAAAGTACATAATGGAATTAAGGCCCCACTACACATCCAGAGTTAAGTCATGCAAACATCAAACTCCTTGGGAGCTGGAGATAACAGAAGCCTCACCCCTAAAGCACCAAGATATGCCCAAGGGCTCAACGTGCTGATGTGATTACACACTCCTACCCTCCCAATTAATTGTTGGGCAGTTGAAGAGAAAACGCCTTCCCAGGTCATTGCTCTGGGGGTTAGGACAGCTAATAAGCTCGAATTAGTGTCCCCAAGCTCAGGGATCATTATGCAAGTGCCAGCAATCCAAACAAATCAGACTCAGCTTCCCTGTCCCCGACAAGAATCGCTGCTGTGATGATAAATTACAAAACTTGCAGCTCTTCCTTCACTATTTGGTATCCTCTTCCAAAATCTCCTTGTTACAATGATCCTTTCCTCTGTTTCGTGACACCTGTGAACCCCCTTGCCTGTGGAAAATGCAGAAGGACAACTTCAGGAGCTGTGTGTATTGACTTTGGCATCATGCTGATAAAAACTCCCTGAAGTAACAGGATCTAAGTGAGCCCAGTGCTAAATTGTTTTGTTCTTCTCACGTTAAGAGCTTAATAAATATCATTTATTACTTTGCTCATGTAAAACTTCACAGACTCCATGCCTAGAGAAGCCACATTCCCCTTGGCCCATGGTTCACAGACTCCTCTGCCCTGGTACAACCTTGTGACATTTGGATTTCCTCCAATACCCAGGAAACCAAGTTAAAAATAAAGTGTGTTTTTACTCCCTCCCCCCACATTAATTACTCCATTTCCATTCACACTGGATACTCCAGAACATTTTTGCTTATGTTTTCAGGCTCAAAATGAGTATTAGACATATCTTACTAATATGGGAAGATAAACAGAAGTATTAATTGCATCATACCCTACAGCTTTAAAATTAAATTAGAAAGCATCTTCACCATTAAGAGAAATTGGCTATTAAGAAAACCCTGGGTTTTAAATGGTGCTTTTTCCTTCTAAGAAAATAAAAATAAAGAGAAGAGAGACACTGATGCTTTTTCCTCCCCTCTCCTCAAAATGAGGCATGGCTCTTGAATAAGAGGAAGCCTAAAAGCAAAACATCATGTAAAAAATACCTCTTCTCAGTGGATCCTGTGGTCTTAGAACAGGACATTACCATGAATATGCATGAATGGCATGAGTCAAAGTACCCTCAGGACTAAGCATCAGCTTTCACTTGCCATTTTCTGAAGCCAGTCAGGCTGCCAAGACAGCAACTGAATGACAAGACTTTTATTTGAATGTAGGGGGGAGGTAAATGCTGGTTTGGACTAATTGGACGACCCATCTTTAAATTAGCTTGCTTGAAGGATGTGTTGCCTCTCTACCAGACCAACTTGCAGAGGCAGTACCGAATGGTGAATAAAAAGAGAATATTTATTTAAATTCAAAACCCCTTAACACCACTGTCATTTGTAATTTTTGAAAATTTGTGTTAAAAAATAAATAAATCAGGACAAGGTCTTTTCAAACTGGTTGCTGTCAACTAAACTGAGAAGTTAGATACAACTCCTACATGCCAGATGGTAAATCACAATAAATGCTTGGGCTGTTAGATGCACAACACAACGACAAACGCACTGAAATGCACCCTCAGAAGCAACCCCCAAATAGAAAGGTTATTGTAATAAGAAATTATCATCTGGGGGGGAAAGATCTGTGTTAAGCTCCTCAGATTCAAAAGTCTGAGGGCTTCTTACTTTCCTCACCACCTCATGTCAGCATGAGGAAGGACAATTTTAGCAGAGTTACGTTAGGCTACTGTCAGCACAAGCCTTAGAGTTCACTATTTAGCTCTCACTTACAACCTTTTCTGCCAAGTTACTTAAAAAGATCCTGTTAAAGGATACCAGGGAATTGTTTACTCAAACCATTAGTGTTTCCTCAACACAGATGCAAGAAAAAGTTATATTAAGAAGATAAACAGCTGCTACTGTATGCTGTTTAAATGGTAACAAAAGCATCTAAGGGCCATAAAGGGAATAGTAAGGGAATTAAAAAGCATTTTTATGCATGAAGATGGCTAACACCCGTACATTCATTAAAGTGGTATCAACCATGCTTTTAATTAAAAGTTAGTGGCAGAAACTTAAATATGATTAATGAAACCTCACAGCCTAGCAGAAGGCTGCTCTACCAAAAGTAAGCAGCACAAGAAGCTGCGTTTCCAGCCCTTGCTTGCTGGCTTCTCTTTCCCTCTCAGAGATGCTGCCACAACCAGAACACATTGCAAGGAGCACGAAGCAGCATTCCTGTGAAAAACAGCAAGCCAGGACAAGCCTGCAGCCATGCTTTCATGCTTGGCTATTCTTTATTTTGTATATCCTGAGGAGGCATTTCAATTACCCAGCAGCCCAGGGCCAAGAGGACAAGCTGGTTACCTGTCAGAATACAGCAATCTATCAACCAGAACAGGCATGAGGTCTGCCAAAGGGCAAGAAAAAGGCTGCCCTACAAACAGCAGTCTCCTATTCAACAGTGGGGGGAAAAAAAAAAAAATCACTCAGAAGCCAGCACTGAACTCTGTAGCACAGGCAGTCTTCTTGTGTTACTGAAGAGCACAACGCAGTCATGACAAAAATAAACCCCGTGATAAAAATACAGTGAGAGAAAAAAGATGTGGGCATGGAGAGGGACTCGGTATGCAAGAGGGGGATAAGGAGTCCTCTGGGCCACAGATATTTCGATATGTAATCAAACCACCTCCTATTTAAGTCTTGATGTCAGTGAAGACTGATCTGTTACCATTGTCCTGTTGAACTGCTGTCATGTAGAGAGCTAAGCACACGCAGATTATGTCTCAAAGACTGAAGACAGTTTTTGGCATCGTGTTACGCACTGAGCTGCTTCCAGATGCACAGACCACACTGAAGATGGAAGTTCTCACTTCAGAACAGGTACAAACTCAGGAAAAAACTCTTTTTTTCCTTAAATACATTATCTAAATAAACCTTTCCTCAGCCATGGCATTTTAACATAAAACATGACAGGTCTGAAATGTGTGGCTGAATCAACAGGGGTTCCCCGTTCCTGGCTCTGCTAAGGGTGCTCCAGACCCAGGCTGAGCACCTCAGTGCACTCCTCTGGGCTTCAACTTCTTCAAGAAAGTGAGAGGAGTTGACAAGGGGGTAAAAGATGGGATTTAACTCTCCTGCAGCTGCATAAAAAGCTAAAGCTGCTCATGCTGTAGCCTCCTGGCACAGGGCAGCAGCAGCACACTCCAACATGGGGAGCAGGGTTGTTCAGGGGTACCAGGCTGGACCTTCCATCAAGTGCTGGAGAGTCAGGAGAAGGAATGGCCAGGCCGGGCAGAGAGGATTCCCGCTTGTAGCCCACCCAACACCCAGCTAAGGAACAGGCCATCAGGAAAGGAAAAATCCCTGCTGAGGGAAGGCATCACCTCAGGAGCGTGGCTGATTTCCAGTCAGCCACCCAGCAGGTCACCGACTGCAAAGGGGATTTGGAGCCCTGAAAATCCCCGGGGGGCTCCTTCCTCAGCCGCTGCAGGGCTCTTCCCTCTGCTCCTACCTCAGGCAGGGCAGCCGCCCCCAGGCTGCTCCTTCACCCCCTGCTCCCGGCCAGGCTTTCCCTGAGGGGCCGGGGTCACCTCCACCACAGCCAAATTTATCGAAAGCAAAGCCCGAAGAGATGAGGGAACTGAGGGACGAAGAGGGACACAGCGGGGATGAAGGCTCTGCCGCGGGCAGGGTCCCCTCTGGCCTCGCACCTCTGGTGCTGGGAGGCAGCGACCGCCGCTCCCCCCGCGCGAGCCGCGGCCGTTACGAAACGCGCGGTGCCCGCCCCGGCTGCCAAACCCCGAGCCCGGCACCACGACCCAGGGCTGAGGATAAAGGTGTTCTGTGCCTGCAACAACCCGACAGCACGGGGAGGAATTAACAACCAAGGGGTCCCGGGGGTGCAACACAACGAAACCTCGCGGGTACACCGGGTAGAGCAAAGCTACGGATCCTTCGTTATCCCGTGTGCAGCAATGAGGAGCCGGGGCAGCGTCCTGCGATGGCTGCAGCGCCCGGAGAGCCGGCGGCGAAGCAGACCTGTCCCTCCCTGTCATTTTCTATTCGGGAAACTTTCACCGCCGCCGCCGCATCCCGCTGGCGGGGACGAGACAACCCGACCCCACTCAAGGCGTACAGACCGGGCGCCCGCCGGGGCCGTTCCTCCTCCGCCACCCGCCGAGGCCCCGGGGAAGGGCCCGCCGAGCCGCCCCGGCCCCTCGGGGGAGACCGAAGCCGCCCCATGAGCCCCTTTCCTCCCCTTCCCCATCACATCCTCCCCCGTCCCCCGGTTCCCGGCGGTTCCCACTCCCCCTGAGCCACGGCCGGGCCGGCCCAGGGGTCCGCCAGGTACCGGGGCCCGCCCCGCCGCCCCCCCGCGCGTCCCCCGACCACGCACCGGCTGCTCCCGGCGCAGCGGCCGCGGCTCCCGCTGCTGATGCCGCCGCGGCTCGGCTGCTACCGCTGCCTACGAGTCGCTGCCTGCCGACATGCCCGCGCTCCGCTGGCATAATCCCCGGCGAGGTTGGGCCGGGCGCAGGCAGCTCCTCGACCGCCGGTTCTGCCGCGGCGCGGGGACGGAGGAGGCGGGGGGAAGCGAGGCGGGCGGGCCGGCTGCCGCCGCAACTCCGCGCTGCAGGGGGGGGGGGGGGAGGTGGAGGTGGGGGGAGCGAAGCCGGGAAGCCCAAGAGCCCCGGCGCCGGCACTGCCCCTGCCCTGCCGCAGCCCAGACAGCTTTATCCCCCCCGCCCGAGCTGTGCCCCCGCCGCGGGAGACGCCGCTTCCTTCCCCGCTCCGGGCCGGGCCGGGGCCGCCTCACGGCGGGTGGGACGGGAGTGCCCCCTGGGGGCCACGGCGGGAAGCGCCGCGAGGACCCGCGGTTGCTTCTCTCGGACCGCGACCGGGACCGGGACCGGAGACAGAAGCGTGGCCCGCGCTGGGCTCGGAGCATCCCCTGCCGAGGCTGCGGCTGCGGCCAGGCCTCCTCCGTACCCTGCCCTTCGCTGGGTGCCCGCTCCCCCTCGGTACCGGGTTACGGTAATGGGTGAAGCTCCGGTCTCTGCTCTAAGCCTGCCCCTGGCACTAAACCGGAGCAGTGCTGGCTACTCCTGTACCTTTACTCTCTGCTAACACTCGGGGGGGTAAAAGAAACTCCTGAAGGTTCAGCAATCAATTCAGAAACTTCAGGGAAAAAAAAGAGCAACAAAATTTGCTGTCCTGTTTTAAACATCTTTCAAATTGCTGCTTTTTTTTCCTCACCAAGACTTGCTCCTATTCCTGCTCCTTCCCGTGCCCCCCAGTAACCCAGTTTGTAAACACCACTCTGCATTGCAGCTCATTTTAGAAACCCAGTGGAAGGCAGATTATCCCTGAAGCTACCCACGGTACAAAGAGATCCTCTTTTTTTTTTTTTTTTTTTTTGTCAATTTTCTTTAACATATGGGGACGAATTGTATTTTCCAAAGGTTAAACCCCAACTGTAATGTTTGTTGATCACAGAGAAAACTACGCAGGGAAGGGTCTTGCAAGGGCAGCCTGAGGCAGAACAAAGCTTGGGGCTCCCTGCAAAACTCGGCAGAGTGCTGAGCAGCATCAGAATGCAAGAGGAAGATGATTAAAGTCCTCCTTGGAGGAAGCATAAGCTGCTGATTCTCCCAAAGACCTTATTAGTACCCAACCTGCCCAGCAAGGCAATTTGCTCGTGTTAAGGGGAAGAATTTTTAAAGGGATTGGAAAAAAAGGAAAAAAAGCATCCAGCGAGGCGCCCAGTGCGTGCAGTCACGTTTCCCACAGTAAACAGGCACTTCATGTGCCCCACTTTCTGCTGCTTCGGGTCGGAATTTCAGAAGCACTGAGCATTCTGGCCTCCCACTGCTTTAATCTGGAACTGCAGATCCTCTCTGCCCCTCTGAAGAATCAGGCTGAAGGCACCATGCTGCACAGGTCACCCCGAGCCAGACAGTTATGGGAAAAGGTTGTGCTAGAAGTTTACCAAGAGCAACACTTTTTTCTTTTTCTTTCCTCTCTTCAGTGGTATAATAGAACAGAAATAGCCTCAAGAGCTCCAACAGATGGAGGAGGACTTTTGATTAAAAAATAAATTCTGACTCACAATTCAGTTTTCTGGATGTAATAAAAAAGAGTACATGAATATGAATAGGAGTGGAAAGAATGGAGTGGAGATAAACGGAGGTTATAAGGAGAGGCAGGGAAATAGCTGAGCTGATTTACCTACTTGTTTCTAATGCCTGTCAAGAAAAATTGGTTTGGTTTTGCTGTAGTGCTGATGAAAGAAAACAAGACCATTAGTGGACTCATGATATTTTCCTGTGATGCACTGGCTCTTTGGAAAAATCCTGCTGGCTGAATGTAACTCTTGAAAGACATTATTAAACTGTACCTAATACCAACTTAAAATGGTGTGGGAAATTATTCAGCTGAATAGTAGAGCTGCAGAAGGAAGATCTGATTTCCTCCCTCTACTCTAAGTAGAAACTACAAGAACAGGAACTACCATCAAAATTGAACATCTGTTCATGTACCTGGAAGTCTATTTGAGCAAGTCATCTGCAAGCATTTAAGGTGGAATTTCTACCTTTTAGAGTAAAGGGGGAAATGAATAACTAACACCTCTACAAAAAGAACCTTAAAACACAGCTTTACAACAAGCCTGTGCATGGGTAGGACAGTTTTTCATCAAGTATCTTAAAATACAGCACTCTAAAATTAGAATCAGACCTTTATGCTTCCTTTATGACAGCTACTCTGGCCTTATAATCACATCACTGGTGGCTAAACATCTTGGACAAGGACAGAATTTAAAAGACACAATATGATTAAAACCTACATTATCACTGACGTAACATCCCAGAACCTATTACTGTTCTTGAGTAGGAGGAAAGAATCTAATTAAACATTTATTCAATATTAAAATACAAACTCAAATATCAACGTTGGACAGTAATTCAGCAATATGCCAGCTAGCAAATATGTATTTTTCACCAAGAAAAATGTATGTAGGTTCACAAATACAGCTTGGATTTGGTTTGGAAATGTATGGGATCAGAACACTGGCATGGCACCACACCCAGCCTGGGATATCAAACCAGTAACCAGTTAAGCAGCTACAGTCCTGGAGTGGAGCTGCTCCCAGGGAGACAGGATGGCTGCTGGCACTCTCATGAATCCTGTTACTCACTGCAACTGTGGGAGACATCAAATAATTTAGAGCAGTATTTTCTGCCACAGCCAGTGGCAACCAAACTGTTAAAACAAACCCCCCAAGCTGCATCCAGCCATAATGCAAGTATTGCTCACAGTTTTGTCACAATGAAAAACATCCCTGGTATAAGGTTTCAATTAAAAGGATTTACAATAGAACAGTAGTTGTCTTAAACACATGTAATTCATGTTGCTTTTTTGTGTTAAGTTCAAAATTTCCTATTGGCTAATATTTACATCATACCATAAACATTTATAAAATGTCAAGGAAAACCAAGTGCAAAAGGAGAACACTGTCATTTTCTGAAAACAAGCTGCCTTTTAGTTTCTTGTTCTTAGAAATTGAGTATCACTATTTAAAAATAATTGATATTTCTAAAAATAATACAATACAGGATAAACATTGATTTCTCAAGTGTAACAAAAATATGTTTCAAATATAGGTGGCTGTCTGAAGTACAAAATATTGCTGTTTGTAAAGGGTAACACGGTTGTAAAACTACTTCTGAGGGTTTATAAAAATACAAAACAATTTGCATTTACTGAGTGCATAATTACATATTAGTGCAAAAACAAATAAAATAAAATAAAAGAGCATATTTGCATTCCAGAGAGCATTGTCAAAGATTTGCAGAGGTCCGTAAAACATGGAATCTTTTCAGAATCATCCTTATTGATCCTAAATCTCTGTTAATCCTTTCCAAGCGATCTTCCAGGGCTTCCTAAAAGAAAAAATTGAAGAAAAGAAAGGAAAATAGGATTTAATAACATACAGCAAAATCCATGATGCTTCTGAAGTAAGAAAACTGCTGTTATTCCTGTGTTCAGCTATTCCTGTCGATGCATTATGAGCATTCTGTTACCACTCACAAAACTACAGCCAGACCTGCAAACTTTTCAGATTCTTTTTATGATTGTGTCTGTATTTGAGGGTTGTTGGTGTTTCTCTAAACTTATCTAAAACTTTTCTGAACCACTTGCATACAAATTACCCAGACTTGCAGTAACTTCCCAATATCTTTTAATGCAGTGAAGCCTGAAAAACATCCTTCAGACAGATTCAAAATTCAGCCACATTCAGGGACAGTTCTCAGTGGTATGGAAAAATTCCCCTTATTATATAGCAGAACTTAATCTATGCTATATATTTCCAAATTGTGGAAGAGCAACTTAAAAGAACAGTCATGTAAAAGCTTTTTCACCTGATTTAATCTTGCTTGCAAGGTCACTCTTCCACCAGAACAAGGTATTCGACTCAGTGCAGCCTCAATCTAGTAATGGAAAATACTTCAGCTGTAAATTACAGTTTCAAGAGGCAGTATGAGCCTTCCCAACTTATCTGACAAAGAGAGGTGAGGTGTGTATATTACAGACACACATTCAGCCTTATTCTGAAGCACTTCTGTTACCATGATACTGTGCCATCTGAAACTGATCCCAAAGTTAACACTCATCAGCAGACTGTCTCAAGGATCCTTCTGAAGAGAGGGCTCTTACTTGCCAGAACAACCTGCCTTGTTTGAAAGGCTGATTTAAAGCACTGTCCATTAAGATAGAAAGCAAATGGACTCCAGCCTTTCCACCCACACTGTGTTTATGTAAACATGACTCTCCTTTTTTGAAGTTAGGGACAGGACTGAAATATGGGAATTACATGGCTACAGCCCTCACCTCTCGTGCAACAACCATGCTTTGTCACAACTTTAAAATAAAAATTATCTTTGCCTGTTGCTTTTCTTGAGTCAGCTCATCAAAAAGCCTCTCTGTTTCAGCCAGAGTCTTAATCCTTGCTGCATACTTGAAGTCTCCCTCACAAGATGATAGCACTGGCTCATGTTTCTGTGCTGTGCTCCTCTCATCCCACGCCGTTACTTTCTTCATTCCAGAATCCATGGATTCAGCACCAGAACTGTACCTGACACCAGAATGAGGCCTTCCTATCAACAAAACAGGGGGCTTTGGTTTGTATGGTCTGAAATTATTACACAGGGCAGAAGAAGAAACTGACAAAAAGCAAAGCACTGTGATCTTGGAGACATAAAGTGAGGATAGTGACCAGCAGAGCCTCGTTAGCCTGTCTTAAGCAAATTTCTCAGAAAAATGGGAAACATTTGTATGGGTCATTTTTCAAGTGATCCTTCTACCACAGCATATTTATTTTGTTACCCAACAGATTACTGCACTGTGCTAATTAGGAATTACTTTCATTTACAACATTTCTAAATATCACCAAGTAGACTATTTGTCATGAAAACACAAGTCTAAATAAACACACTAATAAAAACAAAAGCAGAACATTGTGACAAGCTACAGAAATGAGAAAAGATTTGGCTCAATCAATCATTTCAAAATCTGAAACAACTGGTTTTATTATAGTTGCTCTTTGCTATATGTAATGCAATGTGTAGCAATAGGATTTTATGAGTAGGAACATCTGAATATAGACCCTACTGAGATATGTGCTGTATAAGAGAGTTAAGCAGAGGAAAACATATTGCCCTCCTTTCTTAATTCCATTATTGGTGCTGTTCCACTGCCTTTGTGCACACACACATATACATAAAAATAAAACACTGAATGAATGGTATTTGTCCTCAGGAATAAGACAAGATGCTGAGGATTTTTAAGAGTTGGACTTTATTGAGTGAAGTGTCAGCTTTCTACTTAAGAAGCTGTTACTGCTGCTTATGTGGAAGAACCTTAACCTTTTTTTAACCTTAATGGGTTAAGAAAAAAGAAACATTTTTTCCCCACTTTGACAGCTCACCTTCTGCATCATCTAGTGAGAGAAACTGGAGCCTTTTTCTTGGGTTACCGTGCTGTAAAGATGTAGGACCAGTTTCCAGGTCATCTAGAAGTATATCAAACCTACAGAGCAGGAAGCACCACGAATTACTTTCTAGAAGTCACATATCAAGGAATATAATATTTTCTACCTTTTCAAATTTTGTTTAAATAAATTATTACTTTTATAGAATTATTTCTATCCCACAGGCACTGCGAGTTTTCTCATTACTGCTCATAGTACCATACCCCAGTGTACTCCTATTTTTACACACCAAAATATCTCATTCATGTGACACTTTGGTATTGCAGTTAAACATGTTCTCAAACCATGGTATTTAGTACAGTTAGCAGAAAGTGAAGTTTATGTATTTTTAACAAGACTGGAACCTTGGCACAAGAGGTGCCAGGAACTTTATGAACTCCGTGACTTATTTTTTAGGACCAAGTCTCCATAAACACACTGCTGCTACAATAATGACCAGAGCACAATGGTATTTACAAGACTCACACCTTGTTACTGTATTTTCATTTTTTCTTAGCAAATGGCTAAAGCCAGGAGAGAGGTTTTCTTTTGGAGATCGTTTTGGGCTGTATGTCACAGACACTGGTGCCAACATGATCTCTCTTGTTGCTGCAAAAGAGAAAGGATGTTCAAGTCCCTAAAACTTCTCCCCATGCACCATCTCCCACTCATATCATCCATTGCTTCCATCTTCAAATCATGCTTTTCAAAGCTGTCTACATGTCACTTAAATGAGATGAAAAGTGCATCATAACACAGAAGAATTAAAACAAACTTAGAATTCTCAGGTTTTCTATGATTATAAACAAGCTTTTTTTTCCCAGAATGTTAGAATAATCAATCCCACCTTTATTTTTCTTTCTTCCAGAGCAGTCGTTCATTATTTGCTTCTCATTTTTGAGTCACACAAACCAAAGTTCAGCAAAGCACTTACTTGGAGTATTTGATTTCCTGTTTGAAGGAGGAAGGGATGATGACCTCTGGCCAGAAGGGGAGCTGTAGCGTTTCTGTTTGTGTTGATCTTTACCTTTCTCTGGGGATCGGTTGGGAACTAAAGAAGTTTCAACAAACCCAACAGTCTGACGTCGATTTGATGTTTCTAATTGAAAGGAAGAAGTTGTTACATTAATCCATCGTTTTCAAAACAAGTACTCACAAAAGTTCCCCTGTACTCAGCTTCTATTGTACAAAGATTGCACTTAATCTGCCTCACTTCAACATATTTGTGCTCTTTTGCTCAAGTCTCCTCTTCCTGCTCATCATAGTCATGGAAGCTTCAAAAGGAAGCTTTGCAGCACGTGTGGGAGAAGCTAAGAAACACTGATTGAATAGAGAGACAATGAAAAGCAGGACAATAACATATTTTGGGAAAGAGGCTTGGAGTACCTGCCTGAACCAAGAATATGAGCGTTTAAGAACAGCTCAGTGGTTTCTAATTACAAGGCTTCCTAAATCACTGCTGTTAGACCAGCTCAGTGCAGTCTTAAAGGAAACACTGAAACAACACCATGAAAACAAAACTCAGCTGTATAGCCAACCAGAACTTTGTTAGGAGTCCATTAACTGATATCTGAGATTTTCTTAGAAAAAGGATGTTAACTACTCCCCCTAACTTGAGACCTAACAGCCACCTTTGCCTTCCCTCTATTTTAAACAAGCCACTTAGCTGTGTAATTTTTTATGCTGTCAGGAAAACTCCAGAAGTTTGCCTGCTAGAACTGTTTTTATCCCATCACTCAAGGCTGGTGGACTTGAATGTTGAGAATAACAAAACCAAAAGACATGCAGACAAAGCAAAGCCAGTAAAGACAAGTTCAGGAGTATAAAAACAGAAGTTACTAGCTGATGTGTCTTCTTTTTCTGTCTGTGTACCCCAATCCTTAAATGCTTTCCCTTCTTCAAGTTCTTTAAAGGCTTTTATTATGGGTGCTTCTGACATCTCACTTTCTTTCTTCTCTGTTGTGTTTGTTGAAGAGTCTTCTTGTGAGGAGTCTTTTTCAGGAGGAGAATGGTGCCTTAGAGAATGTGGGAGAGTGGAGGGAAAAAAAGAGTTTCAAGGTTTTTTACTTCATTTCACATATCCAAATACTATCTGAAAAAAAAAAAAACCCTAGAGAAATTTCATTTGACAATTATAATTGTCAAAACAAAATCTTGAGAGTGCTTTTTTTGTTTCACACCAGAACCTTAAAAGATTGTGTTTTAGCTAACTCAAGAATCTGGAGCTGAAGAGCTTGTGTTAAATTTGGTGACCTGACATGTGCTGAGAACACCCTGACAGAAGCTTTAGAAATGTCTGAGGGAGGGGACAACCTGAGGAATTACACCTTAAATTACATCTGAGGGTTCACAGAGGAGCAAAGCTGCAGCCAACCACTACAACTCCCATCCCAGACCCCAGAGCAGAACTGGACACACAGGGAGAGCACAAAGGCACAAGGTGCAGCTGAAGCTTTCTGGTTCTGCAAGGATGGTTCTGAGGCTGCTGCTGCTTACTTCATACCAGGTTAGTGAAGGAAGAAAGTTGTTTTGTTTTTAAGGAATTGTTTAGCATCTACAACACTGAGAAATTTTTTTAGGACCCAGTTTAACTAGTACAAAATCTAAAAATATCAATTGAATGAATTCCAGATAACACTATACTTAGAAATGTTTAACTTCCATCATAATGGAGACTGAAGGGAAGCCAGCTCACCTAGAAGGAATATAGTTTTCTCCTAATCTGTTGTCTTTTGGGTCTTCTTGGACTTCCAAGGGCTGACCAGTGAAGATTGAATACTCTGCTCCTGGTATCAACCATTTTCTCCTGCTGACATCTGGAGTTGCCACCTTGCTGTGGGAACCAAAAAACTTCAAAATTATGAAAGGAATTTTTCCCCTTTTTTCCCCCCCTTACTTAAGAAAAAAATTAAGAAAATCCATCTGTTTATTTTAGTTAAACAGGAACAATAACAAATATACAATAAAACCTGTAAATACCATGGGAAAATACCTGCTTTGTATAATCTATTTGTAAAGTACATATAAAATACTATTTTTTTAAAAATTGTAATCTTCTAATTTAATGCTGCTTATTCAGACCAAGGTTGGGTAACAATTTCAGTTAATTAAACAAAAATATGTGGATGTAGATTTCTCTGCTAGTTCAGAGCATCCGAGCCTTGCTTTTCTTTTGGCACCATTTGATAGAAATATAAAAAATAAAGTCCAAAAAACCCAAACAAGCAAAAGTTGATAAATATTAAGTGATAAATATTAACCACTGAGCACCAGTGCTCAGAATATTCACTCACCTGGCACAAGGTCTTAAGTGACTTTCAGTAATATGGCGAAGTTTGAGAGTATTTTCATGCTCTACTTGCTTGAGCTGAGCTTCAAGTTTTGAAATTGTCCTAATGTAGAAGTAGCAAAGATGCATTGTAAGATGATTTAAAAGACATAAGAGAGACATCATGCTTCTCAGAGCTTGCTGATTTTTATTCAGATAACAGAATAATGAACAACAACAGAAAATACTTCCTTTTTTTCTATCTATTGTATTTTTATTCTAAGCTGAAGAAGTGGGGTAACCTGGCTGGGAAGACAAGGCCAGGAGATATTGATGTGGATTGAGTGCAGAAAGAGGGGGGTGAAGGCAACAAAACAAGAATATTTTTCCTCCTTGAAATGATATTATATATAATAATATAATAATTATTAATGGATTCATACAAAAGTCCCTCTGACTCTGGTTTTAGCAACTGGTTCCTTCTTCTGTGTATCACTCAGGTAACTCCAACAATCTGCTGCTCAGGCTTTTCCCATTTTCTTGCAAGATCCACAGCCCAGCAGTAAAAGTTTAGGCCACAGCCTGTATTTCATGTTGCTAAAACAGTACCAAGACAGATTCACATTTACCTTTTTAAATCAGAAATCTGGGTGTTTGCATCAAGCAATTTGTTCTCAGTTGCATTTAACATATCCTAGAAGCACATAGGGAAAAATGTTAGAAGCCTGGAAACTACAGAAGTGTATTAAAAGAAGGATTAACTCTACATCAGGCTTAAAAACAGTACATTAAATACACCTTCCCTTTTGAAAGGGAGGTCCATTGAATTCCTTTGGCTTTGAGCAGTATTTTTGCTGCCCATGACTGGAAATGATACATTCCAAACTCTTTTCTCACTCCAGGGCTCTGAAGTTACAGTATGAAGCTCTCTGATCTTTTTAAAAAATATTTAAGTTAATCAGTTAATTCTATTGCACATTATCACATATTTTGCAGTGTTTGTGGGGTTTTTTAATTAACTATTGTGTACTTACCTTCACTCTTTCATGTTCTTTTCCAAGAGACTCATATTCTCCTAAAAGCTAAAAAACCCAAAACACATACAAAGCCACAGTGAGACTCTGTCCAATTAAGAGTTTTATTGACTATTGTAGTCACCTAACTTGCCTGTCTAAAATATACAGAAGCTTTACAGGGGATACAGAGTGTAATTCAACAGTATTTGTTAAGTTCCAGCATCTTCTAATTGGAACAAAAAGTTCTAGACAGGACAAGGAAAGACAAGAGCTACTTAGACAATGTATTTCTAATTTTCAAACTATTTATCTCTGGAGAAACCCTAGGAGTTAAATGAACTGGTAAAATTCCTCACTGACTTTAAATTTGACTTCATATTTTGAAATTTTAGTTTTAAATAAGTAGCTTTCCCAGCTAACACCCATTTTGCCAATCCATTTGAACACTCCTTAAAGCTACTACTGAAGACTCTAGGAACAATTCCTTCGATGCAGTCTAAAAATCATACACAATGACTTTTGGCACACTGTGATGACTTATGAAAAATTCAGTCCATCTCCTCTATGCTTAAGAGAGGAAAAAATAGTTTTATAAAATAATTTGCTGCAATACCTCTAAAAATAAAATGAGCTACTAGCACCTAGAGTAATAAAATACCCGAGACAGACCATGACAAGCTTTAGCACACCGAGTACACACTTGTGGCCTTAAATAATTGTTTTTAAATATCCAGCAGGCCCACAGTATCACCTAACACCAAGCCTATAAGTAGTTATCTGAGTAATTTGTTCTCTTAGTGGTGCATTAACACTTTACACTGGTAAAATTTGTGTACTTTTACCAAAACACCCAGGACTTGTGGCCCTACCCCTCTGCGCAACAGCAACCACCACGTTTTTTCTTACTTACGTTTTGAAACATTTTATTTTCTTCCTTTAGCCTTGCATTTTTATTATCAGATAACTTGTAGGCCTTTTCAAATGCTTCCTCTAGTTCCTTAAGCCTGGATTTCAGTCGACTGATAGTGTTATCCTTCTCCTTATTCTTTGTGCGCATTTCCTCCACCCGTTCCTGCAAAACTTTGGAAGTGTCACTGACCGCACGGAAACGTTCTCTCCAGTCTGCCTGCAGGAGGAAAAAACATTCATTACCATCCTTACCTGGGAGGTTTTTCTAAAATCATCTACATAGAAAAGAAGGGTACATCTGTACACGAGCTAAAGAAGATTTTTGCTCCTTTCTGGGATGTCTGAAGAATGAAAGTGAAGACTGAAAACCAAAAAGCTGGATTTATGCAACTCAAAATATCTGGAGGGTAGGGATCTAATCCCAGCTGGTTGTTTTGCTTCCCAGAATAGAGATATGTCTAAAAAAGGTGCAATGAATTAGTCCTTCCAAGGTGTCTAAATCTGTAGTGAAAGTGTCCTCTTCTTTGACCAATAAATGCAGCCACACAGTCATAAGCAAACTGGTCTTAGCCAGAAAGCCTGTATAAATATACTTAGAAAGGGATTTTTTTTTTTAAGATATATACATATATATCTATCTGCATGTAAATGCAGATGAGATTTGTTTTATTATAGCTCTGGTAAGAGATCAAAGTAACTAAACCAAAGTAAATTAAAACAAAAAACAAAAAACAAAATCTAAAGAGACATCATAAACAAATGACAATATTCCTCTCAAACTTTGTTTCTTCCCTTCTAACCTGAAAAGCTTGTTCATAAACAAAAGGAACAGGGGTTCTAGTTGGGAGTCTTAAGAAAGTCAGCTAGAAAAGTCACCAGGGTAACATGCTGACTGGTGTCACACATCAAGAAGAAAGGCTGAAAATAAAAAGAGATAAATATACGGGAACAGAGATCACCTTCCTAATGAGCATGTGCATTCTCTCCCACTTTCAACTCCCAAGCAGCTTGCTTTAAGAACATATACTTACCACTTGCTTTTCTAGCCTATTATTCTTATTTTCAAGGGTTTTTATTCGAGCACTTGCTTCATGCAGAGCTGCATCCAACTGGTCACACCTATTCAGATGACAGAGATGACAAAAAAATCTCTTGAAATTAAAATAATAAATCCATGGTTTACAGTCTTCTTTCCTGCCTCAAGCATCCCCACAAATTTTGGTGCCCAGCCCATGACCTCCACCCACTGGAGAAGACTCTATCCCTCCTTTGGCCACTGCAGTGAGCACCCAGTGTCCCTACTGGGAGGGGCAAGCAGAAAACTGGGAACTGAGAAACATCCTCCAGCAGCACAGAATGTAAGAGCTGCAGAGGCAAAAGCAGCTGAGAGGCACCAGAGCACAGATCCACTTCAGCTCACTGGCCATGCTGTGTGACAATTAATGTCTTGTTAATTAGCTGCCACTGTACCACGAGCTATGAGTGGAATATACTGGAGAAGCACACAGACTCCAGCAGTAAAACCTGGCCAGAGAGCACTGACTGGTCCCAGAGCTTCTGTAGTTTTGAAATGAAAGGTAAAGAGGGATCATATCCACCAGCATGACAGGTGATGCTGTCTTACAGCTCCATTACCAGTGGCCTAGGACCACCTCTGCCTGCCAACCATCCTTGAGCAAAACATAATAATGGCTTCAGCAAAAATCAGCTCAAATAAAACCTCTGGTCCAGGTATCACACTTGCTGCCTAACAATAATTTTAAACTGATCTTAAACAGCTGCATTAAATAACACCAAATTTACCTTGAACAGGAAAATACCAGTATTACAGATGCAGGAAATAATCAGAATTGAACAGTGACAAACTTTTCAAGGCATTCCAGACAAGGATGCTCTTTTTAAAGTGGAAAGAATACCAGGTCACAGAGGAAGAGAAGGACAAACATTACCTGTCAACAAGAGTCTGATTGACTTTCCTCAAGTCTTCAGATGAAGCAGTTTTCTGGCTTGCCTCAAGCTGCTGTTTCAGGCTCTGGATCTCAGAGTCATAGTAAGCTCGGAGGTCAGCAATGTGTCGAGCATGTTTTTCTCTCAAGTTCTGCCTAATGCTGTTTTCAAAATTGAGAACAAAAAAGATTTCCAGCTCTCCACATGGCAATGCATGGCTGTATTCACCCACACAGCAGGAACTCAGCATGTCTCTCTCTTACAGAGCTGCATTCAGAGTGAAGCAAAAGCAGCTGTGTCCCCTAAGACAGTGGTGTCAGGTACCTAAGGCTTCACATCTTCATATTAACACAAATATTAACACAAATATTAACACAAATATTAACACAAATATTAACACAAATATTAACACAAATATTAATAATATCTACCAAATGTGAGCTCTGTACAAACCCTCCAACATGGAGGATCTGCCATGGCTGTTTGTCCAAGTGGAGATCATGAGATTTCAATAGCAAATGGGGGATATTTTTCTTAAGTGAAGTAATTCTGTGCTTCTCCCACCATATGACCCTAAATAGGGAAACAAAACCCCCACAAAACTTTGAAATTATCTGTCTCAAATTAACTCCTGCCTACAGCTTATGGAGGAAGTCTGTATTTTTATTTTAATAATTAAACAGAAATAACTAAAGTATTGAAATACAGTAAGTTGGTTTGCCTTCTAGTTAAGGCCTTGACAGCCAAGGAAGACAAAGAATGAATATTGTGCCTTAGATTAAGTAGACTAAAGAAGATTAAATAGTATGGTCTAAAAAAAGGCAAATGTATTAAGTGGAAAAATGACTGTTCTATTTATATATCACCTGTACTTCAAGGGAGAAAGAGAAAGAAAAATAAAGGGAAAAAAAAAAAAAAGCAGCAATGTGCTGCTATGTTGTAAGCAAACAGAACTCACCTATTTTGTGGGTTTTACCAGTATTGTTGTTTCCTTAACAATAGTTAAGGATAATTAGAAATACTTAACAGTAGTAGATAGTTAGAAATAGTTAACAATAGTTAGAAAGTTTCCTTACTTTCCTTCATGAAAGTACCAACTCTATGACTTTTAAAAAGGAAAAATTACTTACTTTGACATTATCACAGGATCTTCAACAGATGTCACTGAGGGACTATATTCTGGCAAACTGTTGTCAGCACACTGAGTAACAGAAGATGGAGTTAGAGTCAGTGTGTCTTCCTCCTCAGTGCTGACTAAATGATCTTTATTAGCATCCATATATGCCATTGGAAAGGGACAGCTGGTCTTGTTTTCCATTTGGAATGGGTGACTTTGCCAGGGGTCCAAATGCACAGCTCTGCTGCTGGCAGAGTAATCTGGAGAATCAGCTAAGTGAGAGAAATCACTTGTCTGTGAAAAAGAGTCTGTGTCACAATGACTTGAGAATCCGGGCTCTGCCATAGAATCTGGAGAAAAAGGAGCAGGCTCTTCAGGAATATTGAAGAAACAGCATCCTGGGTTCTGCTGACCTGGTTTCCTATGCAGGGTTGGGTCCAGTGTCAAGATCTAGGAAACAAATTACAATGTTCCTGTAAGTAGCATTTCTCTGAAGACATTAATAATCCACATCATATTGCAGAAATTATATTGAATATTACTACAATTGTTTAGATGATCAGACATTCCCAATGCTTGCAGCTTGGGTTTCTCAGTTTCCATCAAGACTAGAAGACACATCTAACATCTGCAGCTGTCTAGAAAACCTTTGAAATTTCAATTATGTAAACAGAAGGACTAGAATGTCTGCTTGTAGATTGAAACAAGAACTTTAAGCAGTTACAAAAAAATCACTTCATGGATTATACAAACAATAGAGTCAACAGCAGACACCATTACTGCCCTTTGTACAACACTGAAATCTGTATAAAAGAAATAGATATGATAAATAGCATTTCCACAACCTGTGCCTCTTCAGTTTCACAGATGGAATGAACTTGTGGGAAGCAGTGAGGGAATTCTGCTTCTGCCACTGCAGTTCCACCTGCATTTCCTCAGCTGCAGCCTCAGCACAAGCAGCTCCCTCCCTCTGCCAGCCTCAAGGTTGTGCAGCAAAGGTGCTTGTTCACCCAGAGCACTCTGAGGTTCTTTCCTGCTGGATCCCTTCCCGAGGGTTCCTGCACAAATTGCTGTTCCAGCACAACACTGGAGGTGGCAGCAGGGACCAATTAAAGTGAAACCAACCAGCCTGAAGTCAAGAAATTTAATGATACCTGAGGTGGGTGACTTGAGTGGGAAGAAGGGATAAAATTCTGGTCTGGTTGCTGCTTGTTTTCCCTCTGCCTTTTATGATAAATATCCTTCAATGATGAGAGCTTTGTTTCCTCAGCAGGAGACAACTTCAACAGAAAAAATTGCTACATTAGTTTACTGAACACCACCCTCCATTCCCAACACAGATAAACCAGGTATGGGGTGGGTTTAGCTAATAAATCAGAACAGAAGTTCAATGCACACAGTCCTTAAAAAGGTCTTTAATGAGGCACTCACTAATATACTATATATACTTATGTATATTTACATACTATATTATAATATACTAATCTCTTTTTAATCACACATACATACAATTTCTTTTAGATGACAAAAGAAGGGCAATAATTTCCAAGTGACTTTAGTGGGGGTAAAGGAACAATGAAGGAGCAGAATATGAGAAACAGAAGAGCTCTCACAGAAATGTGAGCTTCTGCAGGGCTGAATCTTTCCACTGTAGGAAAAAAGGATGACAAGCAACTGTAAGACAACTTAGACAACTTTTAAAAGTTAAAGTTTACCTGATCTGGTGATAATTTTGTGGAGAAAATATCTGCAAACTCACTTCTGAAATTCTCTGGTAAAGAGTGATACATCTCCTTTTCATCTAATTTCCAGTAGGAAAGTCCTTATAAGAAGAAATAATGAAAGAAAAAAATATTACAAATCTCAGGGCCATGAGAGGAATCCCAAAATCCATTAGTAAGATGTTATTTTGTGAGTTAACAAGAATGTCATATTAATTATTTGCATCTATTGCTTAAGGATTTCACCAAAACATTTGTTATCAGAAGTTACAGAAATCTCCATGTCAAGCACAAGCAGTAGAATCCAGGTTAGGTCACACAGCACCAGCACCAAGGTTCATACATCACTGAAAACACAGATTTAGTCTTTGGTGTTCATGGCACAAATGCTCATTTGTCACAAACTTCTCTATTTCTGCTGATTCCAACACAGCACTTAGAACCTGTAGTACCCAAGAATTAATCCTGGACAGCCACTTGATACAACAAACTTTGGTTTGGTACTCAGCAGTACTCTAGAGCATGCAAAAAGACTACCAGGACTCAGAGGGATGTCACAAGAGGAACAGTCTCAGTCCTACTTCAGTTTCTCATACATGTCTCTCTCTCAATGGGTTGTGAAGAACCAATAAATACACAAAGTTTGTAGGGATGCATCTGTGTGCCCCTCTTTCTCACTGAAATGAATCCATCCTGTCACAACCAAATATGTGAATTAGTTGTTTGGCTTCCAAACACACAAAAAACCAACACACACACCCCCCAAAACAACAAAAGCAAAACCATACTTAAAGTATTTCATAAATTTCCTTGTCTCATGTTCTCAGTTACCTAGTTATACAGTAATCAATTTCTGTCTTTGTCAGTGGTATACTGACAAAATTAGTTTCTTTTTTGTTATCTCTGGAATCAGTAGTTTCTTTTTAATGTATTGGCAAGAGTAAAAAAGGTGGTATGTTCCTTATGGAGACTCCCTGTTTACAAGGAGTCCCATGGATGAGATGAGGAGCAATGGGCATAAATTGCTCCTGGTGAGATTCTGTTTGAACACAAGAAGAAAATTTTCACTGTGAGGACAGTCAGACATTGTAATGGTTTCTCAGGGGAAGTGGTGGATTTGCCCACTCTGGGAAGTTTTAAAGTCTCATCTTGACAGAGTGCTGAGACATATATAAACAATAGTATTAGAAGGGTTGGACCAGATGATCCTTGAGGTCCCTTCCAGCCTCACATGCTGTGCTGTGACATACCAAAACACACACAAAAACCCCTGCCCTCCCCCCTAAATTAAACATTTCCACATTACACCCTGCATTATTTTGTTCTACTCTGTTCACACAATTACTGAATTTGCCCTTGGCTTACAGGAATTCTGCCTGTTACCATGCATTCCTCTGATTACTAGGCCAATGATGCTAATACTTCAAGATCATTTGATACCCAACCATGATTTTAAGTCATTTTGTTACCAAAACAGTTCTAAAAATAATGCTCTGCTTTGCAGTGTTGAGAAATCTGAACACAAAAAGTGTTCTGCATGTCCTACATCTGCCAGGAGTGAAATGCAGGAGCTACAATCTGTTTGAAACAAGAAAAAGGAAAGCAGAGTTCTGCTGAATCAAAATTTAATAGCTTGTCAGTGCTCAAACCCTCCTCAAAATTCCTGGAGATGCATTAAAGTAAGAGTTCTAAAAAACAGGAATTCAAAAGAAAAGGATATTTAAGTACAAGAAATTAAAAATACCTGAAGCTTCAGACACTAGGGAATTGGGACTTTCCTTTGGTTGACTGAGGTAAAAAGTGTAAGGTGGCAAAGCAGCATCAGTAAGGTTTGCCTAAAATTACAAATGAAAAACAAATTTATAAGGAAAATTGCAAGGCAAGGAAATTAAAAAAGCCAGGGCACAATTTTAAAAGATTTGCATATAAATGTTATTAGTCTTTTTAAGCAAGAGATTAAATTTAATTATGCTGCATGATCCAAACCTATACAATTAATATTTAGGGCAATCACTGCCAAAGGAGAACTAAGCTAAGCCACATAATTAAATGATTCTGATGTTTTCTAAGCCTCTCTGCTTGTGGAACATTTTTTGAGGTTAACTGTTCCAAAAATGCACATTTTGGACAGTCACCTAAACTTTCTCCTTAAGAAGGATGAGCTACCAATAAAGTGTCAGCCTTTCCTCATCCTAAGAGTGGAATTTCAGATGTTCAGCTGTTTTGACTCCACCTACCACAAATCCAGAGGCAAAAATGCTGTCCAACATCAGGCAAGACCCTACAAACCCTCCTCATCACTCCAACCTTACTAATCAACCTCCCCAGCTGATTATTTGTAGAAGAAACTCTGAAAAGGGTGGGACCAACATGTGGAAAAAAAAAAAATTTAAGATGTGCCACAACTCTCCTCTTCCTTAATCAAAAGAAGTGCCATTGATGTAACACAAGAGCAGAAGAGGAGGCTTAACTTTAAAATGGTCACATTGCTCCTTTTTACTGTATTTAGGGCTTTTTGTTCCATTATAGCAGCTTCCCAGTGTATTTAGGGCTTTTTGTTCCACTATAGCAGCCTCCCAGTCTTGCTACTCCACATAATTTCTACAGCTCATACAACTGAGGACTAAAACTGGGTGGCAACCATTGAGTTAACAAAAGAAAGAAAGAAAAGAAAAAAAAAAAAAGATTCAGAACTAAAGCTTTTCAAGTTTTTGCATGAAGTACCATCTCACCTCAAGGCTATTTTGTCCCTCTTAATGTTTTTATTTAGGTATTCTCTTTTGCCTAAGGAGCAAGAAAGGAAAATGAAGGGGTATCAACTGAATTCTTACAAAAGAAGAAAGTAAAAGGTATTTTCAAAGGCTGAGAGAGAAAAGGGACAATCCACAGCAAGTAAATTTGACTCCTGGTTTGAAATAGCCCTTTCCAGTAACATTTTTTTCCACTGACAATAGAAGTCTAGAGACAGCAGCTCCAAGCAGCTGCTCTTACCCTTTCTGGATCACCCTTAAAGTGACCAAAACAGACTTTGCCTTAAACTAAGGCATTCATATTTGCTAGTTCTATTCTCTTGTAGGTGGAGTCATTCACAGACTTTCAGGAATTATTTCCTTTAAAGTAAGGAGAAAGGTTTGTGACAACACACTGAAAGTAATTCCAAAACTTCATGTACAGTTACCACTCATTCACACATGCTGCATAATGTCCTTTTGGATCAGAAATATCTGATTAAACATCCCTCCCCAAAATAATCAGATCTGTGGACACACACAATTACTAACTCAATAATGAGGGGACAAACCAAATTCTTCTCAAAAGAAGTATTTTGAGCTGATGCAGCAGCCACAGCAATGGTGTTGCTACAAATGGTTTCAAAGAGCCAAGCAGATTTCCTAAATGTCTATTGTAGGGCCTGGGGTAGTTTAGTTTAGCCAAACCATAGTCATGCACAGGTATAAAACCAAAATGTATTACTCTATTACATAGTGTGTTACTGTATTAATGTAAGCAATACCAAAAAAAAGAAAAAAAAAAAAAAGAATTAATTTTATTTTAGTGTAAGAGACTGCCAAGAACACTTTAAAAGCTGAAACCAAACTAAACCAAAAAATATTTGCAACCTCAAATTCAAATCTGGAAGACTATTCTGACTACTGCTGGCTTGAACAAAGTGTTTAATACCTCCTGGTGCAAAGTTCTGTGTGCTAAGAGAGACACCACAGCTGAAATCCAAGAGCCATTCAAAAATTACCAGACAAAATAAATTCTCATCACCTGAAGCTGCAGTTGAGAATGTGACTGTTACCTCCACAGGGAAAGAACAGATGCCACTCAGGTAAATTAAGACATAAATTAAGCAAGGAAGAAAATAAGCCAAAATTAGCTATGTGAGTGTGATTAAGTGTAGAATCATCTAAGAAGTAAACTCTGCTGACATGAAATTTAAATGAGTGAATGGGAAAATCACTACTCAAATGCTTGTAGCTAAGCATGGAAGCAGAACATCCTTCAACTCTGAAAAAAAGTCCCAATGATGAGAATAAAATTTAAAAACATCATAAAATACTCACATTCTCAAGTGGTAATTTCTTTGCTTGCTCGTTTCCTTGCATAGAGTTCACAGAGACTTCTTCAGTATTTACTCTTTTTGGATGGTTTTGTTTCAACTTTTGTGCCCATGATGTTAAAGATTTACTAGAGAGGAAGAAACACACAGACACCCTAAGTATGTGCCATGGAGACAGGAAATTATTTTCTTCTTCATTGTGAAACATAAGCACTAAAAGTCCACTGACTTTGTGCATTTTTGAGAAACAACAGGAACCAGTGAGTGCTGAAATGGTTTTGGGGCTCTTTTCTTTTTTTAAAGTAAAATAAATTTTTTTAAAAAACCACACAAAGAAACAAATCACTGGACAGAAAGGTGTTAATCAACAGCACCCATAACCAAAATGCTTTCCTACAACAACAACAAAAAATAATCTTAAAGATTTCCATATTTTAGCCCATCAGCTGGTTTTGTTATTCAAGCAGATGCTGACCAAACCCACAACATTAATCTGGGATATAAATGCAGTGTTTTTTTCTTATTCTGTTATTGGTCTGTTTGTGAAGTTGATGTCAGCTAGGACACAGCAAGGATGCCTTCCAACTCAAGAGAATCTTCCAGGATGAGAGAGACAGAAACAAGAAAAGCAAGGAAAAAAACCCAAAAATCCCAAACAAACAGAAGAACAAATAAATTCTCCTTAGAAGTAGATGTGGAACAATTTTCTTCTGTTAAAAAGTGACATTCTCAAAGACCACATATTATACCACTTTGGGACATGCAGTGGAAAGAAAACTGGTTAGAACTAAAAATTAAAAAAAACCAACTATTTTGGTTACCTGAACTATTCTGCTTTGTTTTGAACCCTTTCTTCCTTCCAACTCAGTTCATAATAGAAAATATAAAGAAGTTTCAAAGAAAAAAAATTATATAAAAAGAAAAAAAAAAATCATACATCACTGATGTCAAAAGTTTCCTTAGAAAGGTTTTCCAAACTGAAAATGACTCTTGAATTGAGGTTGGAGTTCCCATGGTGGAACTGTGCAACATGAACTGAACCCTGCAATAAACCAGCTGGCTCTGTAATTACATCCTAGCAAAGTCCAAGTTGATTTTCCTGATCCTCTCCTTTTCCAAGAGAAAATTTTTTATCTCTGGAAACTACTATCAGGGACTTGCAGGCAAGGTGCTGCCCACAAGAGAGAGCAAAGCCCACTGGTAAATTCTGGGCAGGTAGAGCAGGGCTTGGTCAGTACTATTGCCAAATCAGCTGGCCAGTATTTCAGAAAAATCTTGGTAGGTCCACCCATCTATTGAATAAAAGCAAAACAAAGATCAACAGAAAAAATAAAAACAAAATGAAAAAAAAGACCCCAACATGTTGGTGGTTGCTTGATACAATTTGTTACTATAATCCTGGCACATTAGGTGGCAGGAGAGATTGGTTTGTGCACAGCAGCAAAATATCAGTTACATAAACTTGGTAATCAGCACCTAAATGTCTGGTGGGCAGAGAAATAAATCTACTAAGTAGAGTTTCATATTTTTCCCCAATGTATCTACAACAGATAAACCCTGCAGATGTAATTATGCATCATGCAGAAACATAAAGCTAAACAAGTAATTTTACCTACCAAGGAGTATGGGATTTTTACAGTCAGGAAGTTCCATTCAGTCCCTACACGTTTCCAGTCCCCATGAGTTATTTACTGAGTGGGAACTTTCTACAATAAATTTAACAGATTTGGAAAGCCTATCACTTACCTGGGTTTTTTTCCCCATTGAGCTTCATCAACTTTATGTTCTAACTCAGCAGGAAGAACTGAAGTATCATTCCTTCCTGAGGAAAAATTTTCCTCTGTTTTTTTTGGTAAAAGTTCTCTTTCATGTGGAAGGCAGGCTGCCACTGCATCCCTTTGCAGTCCTGCTGCACCACCCTGGCCCTGGGAGGTTTTCTCTGTGCACTTGTTCATGCTGTTGGATCTGCTGGGGTTCAGTTCAGAGGCAGAAAGTGTCCCATACCCACTGGTGACTGAGGAATCATTTGCAGAACACTCCTGGTGCAGATCAGAAGCACTTGGCTGACTTTCAGCTTCATTAGAAGAAAGCTGATTGACAATGCACTCATTTTCCTCAAAGGTTTCAGAACGCATCCCCATTTCTAGTGATGAAAAAGGAGCTGGGAGCTGGGCAGGCAAACTTCTGCTCTTGCTGACAGCCCAGCTGCTGGGCTGGATTTTCACTAACTGCCTGATCTCATCCTGAATCAGCTGCAGGAAAACAAAAGGCAAAATTCCTATCAGATTGTACCATAAATCACTTTTTTTTTTTTAATACGTCTGCAATTCTTGTTATTATGAGAGAACTCAAATTCTTATGTGAAATAACCCAATTTTTTCAGTGTGTAGACACCTCATGCATAAAAGTAGATCTGTGCATAACAGAACAATGTGCATGGTAAGAACCCTTCATTCCATGCAGTGAGTTACAGGTCTCAGGAGTCACTTATTAATGTAAAAACCCATGCATGCATGGATTGCCCACACAGAGTTAGTGACCTACCAGCCAGCTAAAGAAATATCAGCTCTGTATGTCATAAAAAGCTGACAAAAATGTTAAATTTAGGTCTAAAAGGATTCACAACTTGATAATTATTTTTAGACTGCAGGGATGCTTTCATGAAGAATAAACCAATACTCTCTTACACTAATAGGAATAATGTACCTCTGTAAGATTGTTTGCATAAAACAACCTGAAAAATATCTGACTTAGATACTATGTTATTAGGTGGTTCATGTAATACAAAGATCAACATTATGATTGTTTTGATATTTGATGGAGTGGAGCAAACCTCTAACTAGATCATGTAATTCTTACCTTACCTTACAAGACCAGAGCATACAGATGTTTTCAAGACTTATCTTTCAAACTAATTCCCTCAGGAAAAAAAAATGCAATTGCAATGATTTTAAGAACATGGAATTCTAATATTATTTTTTTCAGAGAACTACAGCACATTATTGACATATTAATAGCCAGCAGGAAGAACAAAATGAACAAAAATAATTTGTTCTCTGAAAGAAATAAAAATAAAACTTAATTTCAGTGGAACCTACACATAATGCTAATCAGTACCAAGCCTCATATGTTTGAGTAACTAGCAATAGAATTATCAATTTAATTTCAGCTCAGCCTTTCTGTGAGAAAAAAATATACCCAACAGGGATTAAGTTTTCTGTCATAATCAAGTTTTTTGGTGTGCTAATGTTTCCAGCCATGACTGCAGCAATCATTTACGTTTTAATTCTGTGACTCAGCTCTGTCAAGGAAGGTAGGGAAAGGAGAACAAGAGGGAAGAAACAGAATTGTGGGGAAAAAACCCAACAATCAGATCAGATTCTCTGCTGAGACTTAATCTTTGTCAAGATCTTCTGTGTGAAAAGTAAAAGGCTACTATTCTGATTAAATAGCACTTTAACTTCTCTTTGCATAAACAAATATAATTCCAAGAGAAGAAAAGACCTGGGAAAAATAACCCAATATTTCTAGAGTTTTGTGTTTGTGGGTAACTTTTTTAAAAATCCTCTTCAATGAACTCTGATCCCATGATAATCCCCAAGTGTTTGTCACCAGCACACTCGTGCACAAACCACCTAAGCCAGTGCCTGATCCCACTGATTCCAAACTGAACTCACGGTCCTCTGATCCATATTTTCCTTTGGATCAGGATTGATTTATTTATTTATATTGCAGAGAGCAAACCTCACCTCAGAGGCACTTTCACCAGGTCACTGGCACAGCAGTGGGAGTTTGGGAAAGCTCCATCTAAGGGGCTCAAACAACTGACTCTAAGTTGTAGCTGCTGATTTGAAACATTTAGTGTAGCAAATCATGCAATTAGTGAGTCCCTGCTGATAGCACAAGGTCAGCTCTTCCAGAGGTAGCCTTTCCTATTAATAAAGACAAAACCCAGCAATGCCAACACAATGGATTAGTCAAGACTACAATCAGAAACAACTGAATCAAACCACTACAGAAAGAAGAAGGGAGGATGAGGGCAAGGAAACACTGGTGGGACAAAAAGAACAAGATGGGAGGGAGTGAAAAAAGGTGAGGGGGATGTGGAGAAACAGGAGATAGGATAAAAGGACAGTACCTCTTGTTAAGTCAGTTCAGGAACTGTTGGTTACTACTAGTGGAGAGGGCATCAGGAAAGGGAAGGGAAAAACAGCAACCAAAATGATGAAGATATTAAGCATTACAGACTTATAGAATTACTGTCTCTTATACATACATATACATTTCTTCTGCTTTAATTGATAAACAGGGCTCAGCAAAAATGTCACTCTTCATGTGGCTCATTTTTCATTCTTAGAGACTGCCCAGCTGAAGGGTGAAGTGTTCACCTGTGGCAGTGAATGTTTTCCTACACTGTGTACTCTCTAGATCAGGGAACAAGCTGCAAAACATTTTCCAGTGAAAAGAAAGCTACAGTGTCTCATCATTAGAAATGATACAGCCTAACAGCTAATAGGAAACAGCTGGTCCCTACAAAATCCAATTATCTTGTGGGCATTCTGAGCCACATGTTTGTGAAAACAAACCAATTGAAAACAAATAATCCAGGAATCATCACAACAGAAACTATTCCTACCACTTAAGTTTGTAATTAGCCCAGGCTGTCTCAGATATGCACTCTGGAAATTGACATTCCAGCCTTCCACTTCCATCAACTGCTGTCTGAATACACTCCCAGGAAAAGACAGGAGTGCCAGGGACAATTCTGCATTGTTTTGGAGAAAGGTTGGGCTGGGGGGAAAAAAGAAACATTGAGCCTAAACTACCTACATTAACAAATTGTTACTTACTTGGATTTGATGGTGGAACTGCTCTTGCTGGGCAACTATTTGTTCCTGACATTGTTTTTCTACCAGTCTCAATAACTGCAGCCACCTTGTCTAGTAAATCACAAAGTAAAATAATTAAAGCACAGTCATGTTGCATCTCTTCACCTTTCACTCCAGCTACACAACGGTTTTGTACTGCTACACTTAGGTGTTGATATAACACAAGGTTTAATCCCAGTCCTGTGGCTGTCCATCCCAAAATACATGCACCCCCCTCTTGTCAATCAGTGGAAATAATTCAATATGGACACATTCACTTAAAAAAAAAAAAAAAAAAAAAAAAGGGACAGCAAGAGAACACAAGCCTACAAGTTCAGTTTGATTTAGAAAAGATCGAAGAAATAAATGAACAAGAAAGTTCTTCTACTAAAGAAAAAACAAAAAACAAACAAATTACTTAAAAGTAGAAATAGCTGACAGGAAATTACAGTTATATTTTGGAAAGGTTGATTCCAATTTACTAAATTACAGGTAATTTTAAAATTGATAATTAAACATCCCTACATCCAGTGAACCATTTGCTTCAAGAAACTCTTCCCTTCAGCAACCCAGCTAAAGGCCACAATGCACAACTATTCAGAGACAATAAAAAGATAATTTAAAAACATAAAGGGTTCCTAAAATGTGGTAAAAATTGAATTTTAAAACTATTTTATGCTAATGCTGATGGAGCCAATACTTGAGGCACGGGACAGAGGACACAGAATGCATGTGCCCAGACACAGACAGCTTTATTCTTATCTCAGAGCTGTTAAAGAGCACCCAAATTAAGCATCTGTCAAGAGGCAGCTTGTTCGACCACAGCTAGAAAGCTCAAAAATTCTGCAGAACAAACCCATGGTGTGGAAACCTGATGTTCCTATGGAGACTGAAAATCATGATAAAATTCAAATAAAAAAGGGTTTGAGAGAATTCTCTCATCAAACCTACATCATGACTTTTGTGTTATTTTACATTTATCTACACACCTTTACAAAAAAATTCAACTTTTTTTAAATCAACTTTTAAAAAGGCATTTAAAAAGAAAAGTTCTCATTTCTAGGATCACTTCAGGCCTGTTGAAACTGCTACAATTGTAAAGGTTTAAATTTTTCAGTTAAAAAACTTGCAGTCTTCACATACTGTAACGTTGAAAAACTATTCCCACCTATGGTAAAATACTGAGATAAAAAGCTAAAATAAAACTGCAATAAAATCCATCTCTTTGATACCTGTTACAAGATTTGTCCCATTATGAAGAATAAACTCATACATATATAGATCTTACTTGCTAAACTGTATCAGGATTAGATTTGTCTTCCCAAATGCCAAGAAAATACATTAATAATTTTTTAAAAACCATTTTAACATCAATACCTCACAGTTCTTCACAAATTCAGAGTCAGCATTCCCAATGTTCTGGATATCTTGCATAAAGGAGGAGAGCAGCTCAACAGCACCAGGCATTAATGAGGACCTGGTATTCCCTGAGTAACCAGAAACTCCATTGGGATTTGAGGAGGGCCTTCTAGTGAAAGATGAGGAAAAACATTTCAATTATTTATTGTGTCAGTTGCTCAACACAGTGGCCAAAACAATACACTACATATGCTCTGCAGCCATGAAAGAATTACCACCTGATCTACACTGTGACTTTCACCAGGCTGACAGAAATACCCAACCTGACACCTTCAGCAGAACGGGGCTGTTTTTCCAGAAAATGTCAAAGAATCCACAGCACTCTTCACTCTTATCCTACATCCTCTGAAAATGCAGCTTCCCCAAAAAACCAGCCCCAGCAGCACAGCTGTTATGTTCTCTGTACAAATGTCAGCACAGCTTTCCATTGCTGCCTCTTCACAGGTGCCCAGGTCAGAAGTTCACAGAACACTGATTCCTGCAGCCCCAGGCTGCTGCCTCCTCCTGAGAAGCTACACCTGTAGCAACCAACTTGTAATCCTCGTCTCAAAAGATTAATCAAGAAGAACTTCTCCCAGTCTGCTGCGTGGGCCATTAGTCTGTATTTGCATTTCTTACTCCCTTGGAATACCTTGGGCACTGGACAGAGCCCAACTGCTCTCTACAGATTCATTTGCATAATGCATGATCCTCCCAAACAAAGATCTCTTACAGTTTGTCCAAGGCAGGTTTTTCCACCCCTTTTCTAAGAGACACAAGGAAGTTACCAAGGTTTTCAGGAAAACTTAACAATTCTTTCCTCATTGAGAAAGGAATTAGAAATTTCCTCATTAAGGATTCTACTTGAATTTTTTTTAAAAAAACAGCAAACTAAAATACATTAAAAGACATTATACATTATTTCACTCTGGTAACAATGTTACTGTAAAAGCATTCTAGCTCAGCAGAACAAAAATAATAAAAATAGCTGTCAGGAATTCCTTCAACACATTACCTGTTACAACTCAAGCTACAGAGTGAGCTGGGGGTATTTCTGATGTCAGAGTCTGCAGAAGATGAGAGGATTTCTTGTACAGCATTCACCATGTCACAGCTTTCCATATCTTTGGCTCAAGTATGATGTTACCCTGAAAATACAAAGTCAGCATCAGCTTCTTATTTTAAAAGCAATTTGACCATGTTGTTTGGACAGAACTGGATTAAAGAGAGAGAGCTGCTGGGCTGCAGAGGGTGTCTGAATCCAAAATATTCCTGGGAGAACAGTGTTCTTGAAATCTGGGTGGTTTGTTGTTTTGTTTTTTATAAATCTGAGGCTCCGCAGAGTTTTTGAGACTTGTGTGAAAGGGTTTGTTATCAATGCATTCAAATCTCCTGAATGAGGATCTGGAAAAAACACACTCCCCCAAAAAGAAAATTAAGACCCACCGAGTCAGACTGCAATTGACCAATTCTGACATTTTTGTGTGCAATATTTCACTCACTTTTTTCACAGAACTCTTTCTTATTGCTATGCAACATTAATTCAAAAAGCTTTGAAACTTGAGCTACATTTCTTACCAATTAACAACAACAAAAAAAAAGTAGTCAAACAAGAATCCCATAGCAGTCAGCAAGAGCAGCTGGTTAACAGAAAGCATCATAAATAAATAAATACAAACTTCTTGTGCAATGGGCTTACAGCACCCAAAGCAGCAGTTCACAAGAATGGCTGTGGAGAGACCACAATATTCTTCCAGTTTCCATACTCTCACTAAGAAAACAGTTGAAATACATTGACAAATCAGGTCTTCTGTGGTGCTTATTTCAGCATTTTCTACACTCTACTGAACTCATTCTATGTTCTGGCACTAAAGAAAAAAACCTATGACCATTTCAGGATGAAGAACAAAAAGAGACATTAAGAAACATCATTCTAACAGTCTGTGGTAATACTAAGAATAGACCCTTGCTGCCTTTAAGGATCACAGCACCTTTAGAGCATGACCATTCCCTTTCACAGGGCTTACAAGGCCATACTGGTGGCTTTTACAGATTTTTCATTATTTGAAGCACAGAGAGATCTGTCTCTAACAGAGTTTGGGTAGTATAAAAAATAATTTCCACCAGAAAGAAACATCTGTTTTTCCTGGTTTTACTGGAGCCTGTTTGGCTTTAGCAGAAATGTTCTCCAAGTCTCCTTTGGGTTGGGCTGAATATGCAAGGACTGGAAGGAAGTTATGGCAGATACACAAATCCCTTTAGCAGAGCTTTTTGGGACAAATGAAAGAAAAAACATTCTTCTTTTCCTAGTGGCCAGAAATCTGGGAATATTGAAGGTTTTCAGGCACCTAAACTGACAGGCAGAGCACAAGCTGGATGGCAATGGTGGGGGCTGCATCTGCCACCCCCATCTCCCCAGGATGTGATCATGGGTGGCCTATCTCAGCAGCACAGCAGATGGGTGGGACTTAGCTGTGACACAGGCTCGTTTCATAACCTCATTACAAGTCTGTTTTCAGTGAAAAAAAAAAATATTAAGTGAGCTGCAACTGGGCTGAGAAGAGCTAAGCTGTCATCTATTGTTTCTACAGCACAGCACAGTCCTTATACGGCCAAGGCCCTGCATAAAGGGGGAGGATTTAAAAGCCAAGCTGCCAAATATTTTGACTTGGAAGGACCGGCGCCGATGTGGATGCCACCGCCTGGGCCAGCACAGCCCCGGAGCCCGCGGTTCTGCATCAATTCCTCAGGGAGGAATCGTTTGTTTGCTCTGCGCTGATCCCTGGGGCTCCTCACCCCCCCTCCTTCCCATTCCCCCCGCCAAGCCCCCCTCTCCCCGACTTCCCAAGGACTTTCCTGAGCGGGGGACAACGAACCTCGGGGCTCTGAAGCCGCCGTCACCTCAGGAAGCGCCAACCCCCCCCTGGGGACCCCTTCCCCTCACGAGTGACTCCCCCTCACATCCACCCCCTCAGGGTCACCTCCCTCAACCAGCCACCTCCCCCCCAGCTCTGCCCCCCTCCCCTCATAGCCGTCCCTCCCCTCTCCCTCCAGCCCTGTTTCCCCCCCCTCCCCCATGTCCCCCCTTACCCTCAGCTCTGTCCCCTCCCTTCACAAGTGACCGCCCCCCCCCCAGCGCTGCCCCCGGGACTCCGCCCCCTCCCTCAGAACAAGCCCCGCCCCCCTCTCCCATTGGCCAGCTTCCCCTCGCGCTCCGGGATGTTGACGGCATCACCGCCTCCCATTGGCTGACGGCCCCGCCACTCCTGAGGAAAAAGGGGCGGGGCCATGAGGCGGCCTCACGGCGCTGGGAAGCGGCCAAGTCCAGCGGCGCTGCCGCCCCCGCCCCCGTCCCCGCCAACCTCCGGGAGGCCCCGCCCGCTCCCTACCCGCATTGCTGGCAGCCCACGAGGAGGCGTCCGCAGCGGCCCGAGAGCCGCCTCCTCCCGCGGCCGTTGGGCGGTAAAGCGGACACAGGCACAGGCGCTGCCGCCGCTGTCTCCCGACCGGCGATTGGCGGCCGAGTTTCGAACGCGGCGGGGCGGAGGGCGGGGCGGGCGGGGCCGCGCTCGCTGATTGGCCCTCTCGTCCGCGCGCCAGGCCGCGCCCTCCCCCCCGATTCGCTCCGCGGAAAAGTACGCGCGCCGCCGCCCGCCGATTGGCTGCTGGGGATACGCGCCGCGCGGTTCCCCGCGCCCTGATTGGCGGAGGCTGGAAGGCCCTCGCTCAGCGATTGGCTTCGGAGGTGCCAATCAGTCCCCGTGGCCACGCCCACCCCTTCCAGCGCATGCGCAGAGCCCCGCCTGAGGTAAGAGGGGGCGGCGGGCGGGGGGAGCGGCCCCGGGATCCCCCCCAGGTCCTGCCCGAGCACCACGGGTACCGATTGGGCTCCCCCGAGGTTCGGTTCCACTCTGAGGCCCGGAGGGGAAGCGAGCGGTCGGGGGGTGGCTTAAGGACCTTGTTTGTTCTCGGCGGGTGGCAGCCAGGCCCTGCTCTCTCCGGTGGAGCCTCTGCGGAGAGCTCGCTGTGCGCCCTGGGTGCGCGGCACAACCCAGGCCGTTGTTTGTGAGAGGTTTTCACTGGAAAAGTTGCTTGAAAAGAGTTTGATAACGGTGCAGATAAACCCTGGAGCGCCTTGGGGGTGTGTGGCCCACCGGGCTTTGTCCGTCCAGCGAGGCTGAGTCTGGCTAAGTTGAAAAAAATGGGAGATTCGTGTTTTTATTGACACAGCGCTGAAAAAAAAATCTCGTAAGCTCTTTTTTTTTTTTAGAATTAAATCTTTATGTCTGGGTGGTCAGGCAGCTGTTTCTTGGAGCCTTTCTGTGCTAAGTGACCCCTCAGCTCTGTGCTGTCTCCTTGCTTTACTCTTTTTCTAGCTACAGTGTCAAGTAGGAGAAACAGGCAGACACTGACCATGGGTTTTTACCTTTACCTGTTCGGAGCAGGCAGCCTGGAGAGCTGTCAGGCTTGGTTTCCAAACAGGCGACTTAAAGGCAGTGCCCGTGTTAAAGCTGCTGCTGAGTACAGGCTCAGTTCGCAACCAGGCGGTTCCTACCATTTTTTGTAACAAAACGTTACCTTCTGGTGCCACCAAGTGGACATCTTGCCGACGAAGCTTCCCTGAAATTAGTCTGGGATGGAACATTTAACGTCACGTTTCTTGGAACTCAAATGTTCTGCATTGGTCTTGTTCTTTTTTTAAATTGTTTCGCTTTCCTTCCACCTGCTCTTTGCAGTCTTCATCAGAAGCCAAGATGTTAGGCCAGTTACATGAGATAAATTTGCTCCTTGTTTCTCTCAATAATTTATCAGTGTTTGAGACAACCCTGGAGGAGAATTCCTGCCCCCTCACCTCTCCCTTGATGTAGCTCAAGCATTTGTCAGCACACAAGCTGTGTCAGAAGACACAACCTGGGCATGAGTTAAGTGGCTTCCCAGTCAGAAATATCCTCTCTTCCATCTCCTTTTTTTTTTTTTTCTCTATCTTTAGTATTTTCCAAGTGTTGGTAGGAGTACTATTTTACTAATTTTTATTTATTATTATTTACAGAATAGTACTATTTTATATAATTTTTATTATTTTTTATTATTATCTTACTATTTTACTAATTGCAATGAGAACCAGAAGTCCACTCAAATTGTAAATGGCCTTCAGTATCTGTGAAAATAAATCCGAATATCGAAACACCCCTCAGGACGTACAGCTAAAGCAGATAATCTAAAACAAGGATTCTCCTGGTTCTGTTTCAGATTTTATTCCTGAGAATCTCTGTCCTCATTTCTGTATGAATGTTCCAAGTTTATTTCACTTCTTATGGAACGTCCAAACATCATTATGGAGACCCTGGATTTTGAGGAAGAGGGAATTTTCTCTGTCCAGAGCACCCTTCCTTCAGGCAGCAGGAAAGAAGAACTCTTCCAATCTCCTTGAACTGCCTGAGGCAGATTTAAGAGAACAATTTGTAAGAGGTGATGGCCCAGGAGGCCAAGCCACAAATAAGACAAACAACTGTGTTGTCTTGAAGCATATTCCATCAGGGATTGTAGTGAAGGTAATGCCACTTTATTCCCTTCAGTCACAAATTCCATGTCAATTATCACTAAAAAATGGGATGGATGGGATCTTAACATGTACTGTAAAGAATCTCAGCAAGAATCAGTCTGGGCTATCAGTAGATAACAAACTTGGGTCACAGCTGATCCTCTGCCTTTGTGCAGCACTGCTTTGTGGTTTTAAGGAAAATAAACCAAGTTGCTCATTCTCACTTTGCAGGTTTAAGCATTACTCTTACCTAGTTAGGAATTAATCTTTGCTTCTTTAGGGGAAGACACAGTGAAGTTAAACTCAGAAGCTTTCCAAGGAAAGAAGGAACCAATCTCATTTGCTGACAGAATTAAAGGACAAAACCCAGTCTGACTAGAGTTGCAAATAATTAACCCAGTCTGACAAATTACAATTGCAAATAATTAATAGACAGCCCCTCCAAAATGTATCACCCAGATATACAGAAGCCCCAGCAGTTTTTGGTAGGGGGAAGTCCTTGGCCTGGGGGGGAGAGGGGTGTTTCTTGCCTGTAATGGCAGGAATATGTAGCCTGAAAGAGAAAGCTAAAGAATAAACAGATTAAAGTTCCAGTAAAAAAAGTCCTTTTGTATTTCTTCAGTGTCATCAAACAAGATCAGTGGAGCAGAACCGAAAGATAGCCAGAGAAATCCTGCAGGAAAAAGTTGACCTTTTCTACAAAGGTGAAGACAGTGAGGTTTTTAAAGAGAAGAAAGCATCAGAGAAGAAAAAGCAAGAGAGAAAAAGAAGAGCAAGGGTAAACCTAGAAAGGAAGAAGCATTTCAAAGAGATGCAACAACTGGGTAAAGAATAAACCTGTGAGCTGCCCTGGCAGGGTAAGGGAAACGTTTGTCATTGCTCATAAACACACTTCTGAAACAAACAAAAACACTGATCAGCAGCCTGCTCCTGCTGTAAAACCCAAGTGATAAAAGCAGGAATGTATCCCTCCTTTCTGTCCACCATCATCTCATTAATCACACTTAGCAATCACTTTTTCTGCCCAGTTCAGGAGATGACAATCCAAGGTAAAAAGGAACTGTGAACTTCCCATCAGTGCTACTGGAGACACAGAAAAATACAAAACATCTCATCTGGCCTGGATGATACCTCCTGGTTTTTCATAGGAGTTCAGTCCATGTGGAGAACAGCCCTAGAAGGCTGCAAGTGTCCATCACAAACCCTTTAACAGTGACCAGGCTGAGGTGCTGGTTCTGGTGGTGTAACTGGACTGCTGACAGAACACCAGTTGTTACAGCTGTCAGCTGAACCAAGGTTCCATCCAATTGTGAATGAAAATTACACAAAATCTGTACAAATCTCACCTGGAGTGATGATGAGGATGGGAGGAAGGCAGTGCTGCAGTGAGGGCTGCCCAGTCATGTTCTTCCAGCTCCCAGGTAAAACTGGGTCAGTACAGCTAAAGAATGACACGTGCTGGGAGCTGCCTCCTGAGGGAACAGAATCCAGTTCATCCAGGCTGTGAAGCTTTCCTCTTACTGAATTCAACTATTCATAGCTCCATATGGATCAGATATCCCCTCTTCTTTAGGATTTAGATTTGATTGCATAATAGTAAAATTACAGTTATTAATTATGTTTATGCTGTGCTGCAGTTAAGCTTGGGCATTTTGGTATCCTCACTCCTTCTGAGCTGCCCATTTGATGCAAATGCAGGCAGCTGCTTTGCTGTTGTTACTGTTGCTTTGGAGAATCCTTTCCCATCTGAATTCCTGTTAAGGATTCTTTTAATTGCTTAACCAGAACATCTCTTGAACTTCAGGGCAGCAGCCTCACCACCTGCCACCACGTTCTGACCTTGACCAGTGAAGGGAGCTTCAAGAACTAAACCAGAGAATCTATTTGGGAAGCAAGGCAGAAAATCAGCAGCAGCAGCACTGCCTTCAGCCAGAGATCAGCTGCATCTGCACTGTGCCTGGGATGGGAAGTCCAGCAGGTCCCCTCCCTTGTCTGTTCCTGATCTTCAGCCTCCTGCATGACAGTTAAATCTTGGTCTGTTGAGAATTCTTGCTCATGGAGTGTAAATCTGATTAAAGGGACTGTCCATAGTTTTAATACAAATTGTTAATGAAAATAAGCTTTATTACGTCAGGTAATAAATACATACAAAGATGCAAATAACAGTTTTAGTAATTTATCCAGAATTGTCTTTTTTTTTTTTTTTTTTTTTTTTTTTTTGCAAACTTTAAACTGAAATCTCCAGCCTTAATGTAGAAATTAGCTTTCCAGGACCTTGTTATTATTTCATAGGTTTCCCTATTTTCCATATAACTCATGCACTTTAAATGGACTTCAAAGCACTAACAGTCATGCAAATGTTTATGCAAAATGAAGGAAAAAGGAAAAATAAGAGGAGGGGAAGGTTATTTCTAAGCAGGGTCTATGCTGTATGACAAATTGTGACTTAGCAGACTACTAGGTACAGCATGCTATTCTGCATTTATTTAAAAAAAAAAAAATTCCTTAGAGCTTATGTCAAACTGAGAGATTGACAGTTTGGGGTTAAGTGAATATAGTGAAAGGAAAAAAACAGAACGAAATTGTGGCTGGATAAGAAGAAAACTCAAATATAGCCCAAGAGAGAAGGAGCATTCCTCTGCATGCAGTTCAGTTTTCATGTTTTATAAACATTTCAGGGAGTTTTAACGTCTTTACAAAATGCAAACCCTCAGCTGAAAAATCCTTTGTTTTCTCTTTCTTAACTATACATTTTTGTCAGGGCAAAACCAAAAGGCAAAACATTCAAAATAAAGAAATTTGTCTGAATGTTTCAAGAGTCAAAAGGAGTAACTGTTACTTTTTTTCTTCAGTGAAAGGATGGAAAATGTTGCAGCTGAATTACTGGGCTAGGATCTTGCGTTTCGCTCCGTCTCAGCCAGGCATTCCCGGACTAATCCTCTAGCATGAATAATGCCTGCAAAAGAGTTGGATATATTTTAATTCAGCTCATTCAGGTCACACTTGCAATGACAGTTCAGAAAAAGGTTCAAGTATTTCTGTCCTAAGTTGCCAAGGCTACCAGAGCACCCCTCAGAAAGGGGAGAGACCCCTCGCTTCCCAAACATCAAACACTGCTGCTGAACAAGTCTGCTCTCCCAAGCTGGCATTATCCATTGAAAAGGGACTAGACCAGGAATCAAAGCACAGAGAGATTTCTAGGTCTCCAGTGACAGGTGTATTTTTATGTGCAGCACAGGCCTATTTAAAATAAGAGACAACTACAAAGGGAAAAAAATCATCTTACCTACCTGTGAGTTATTTTGCGGAGTTATTTTGCCAGTTATTTTTGTGGAGTGGAAAAAAAAAAACCCACCAAAGTTATTTGGGAAATCATTTCATCAAGCTCTGAAAGTCTTTAATACCTTGGGATAATTCTCTGGGAGGATGGATCACAATCTAAGCCTCTGTGATACTGCTTAAGCACAAGGTGTGTCTCTTATAAGGGTAAGAAATTTTTTATGATGTGTGCAAAAAGTTTCCTCCTCACACTGGCTCAGCTCCCAGTGTAAATCATCACCACTTCACATGCTGCCACATCTACTCTCATTTGATAAACATCATGTGGAATTTTCCACTACAAGTCCTGTTGCCTCGAGTTCCAGCAATCTGGACCTTGATTGTTAATCCTGGAGCTAAATCTAGATTCATGCCTGCACTGCTGCTCAAAGAACAGAGCTCGAGATACAGTTTAAAACGAGAGACAGACAGGTTTTTCTACAACAAATGAGGTTATATTTTACTGACAGGACAAGATAGAAGGCAATTTCTCTACTCAATCATGCTCCTTAGCAAGGTGGAGGAAGGACAATAAGGCAATAGATGAGGTTTAATCTCTATTTAGAGATAATAGATTCTGTTTCTAGAAGGCTGCTGGCCCCAGTCACAGCAACAGACTTTATATCCAGAGAGTACTCAGTGAGTGCAAGGTTCTGCAAAGGGTTAAACTGACACAGGGAAGTCAAGCTGCATCCCTCAGCCCTGGGAAGCAGAAATACCTACTCCAAGGGGGGCATCAGACCTGGATCCAGTGGCAGGATGCCCAGTTTATGCAGCAGAACTGTCTTGAATTATGTAGAACACTGGGAATTTGGCCAATTTTAGATGTCAGTAGCCTCTGTGTTTAGGAGCAGGTGGGGCTGGGGACAGGGACTTGATTCAGGAATAACCTCCTTGTGGCCTTGGAGGCTGCAGTCACATGGAGACCTCACTCACTTCTGCTCTCACACCTGCACATGCTCCTTCAGCCAAAAGGGAATGAGAGGCACGTTTGTGACCAAAAGATGGCAGCAAAAAAGTATTTATTATCTGGGATTCTTTGCAACACTGGCAAGTTACAGTGGCAGGACTGGATCTTAAGCCTAGCTTAGCCAACAGTCCCAATACTCACTGCACCAAAACTTTTCCTCTCCCAACTGAACTCCTGAAAGCATCTGCATCCATCTGCTCCCTCTCAAGTTGTCTCCATTACCCTATTGCCATTCATGATCTATTAATACTGACTCAGGCAATGCAATAAAGAGAGACTCCAGCAACATTGATTTTAGCCGGGCCAGATTCCACTTCCCACTCATCAGCAGACTTTATTGCATCCTTTCCCAGAACAGCTACTACTCATTTTATTGCATGTCATGGCAGATATATTACTCTCCCATAATGGTTGAGCCTTAAATAAAGCTTTGTAGACCTGGGTAAATGTAAGGGGGGATTTGCAAGGTGGTGAAGTTAGTCTGTTACAATAACATCCCTGATCAGGGTTGAAGCACGAGCCAAACTCAGCACAAGGACCAAGGAAAGGGAGGAAAAAGAAGGAACCAGATTATCCTGGCACAGGACTTCTGCACAACTCTTGTCAATGGCCTTTCAGGGTCATTTCAGGAGCTGGAGCACTGGAATGTCCCACTGCTCCTTCAGAAATATCCCTTGCACGTCCCCTGCAGAGGACAATGTCAGGCTGATGTCAGCAGTGGGGCATGCAGGGGTTTCTTTTACACTGCAAGGAAAGGGCATTCATTACCTCTTTCAGCTGACAAAGCAAAGCTGGGGAGACCTTATCAGCCAGGCCTAAAAGCTCCCATGTCCCTCACCAGCAGAATCTTGATGACATCCACTGGACAAGATGCAACGGAGCCTACACAGACCAATGGTTCACAGAGAGGAAGAACAGGTATGTTTGGCACTGCAGTCTTCACAGCTTTTCCTGACAAACCTTTGATTTTGCAGCTCTTCTGTCCACCAGCCTCAGCGTGAGTTACCACAAGGTATGATTTCTTGAAGCAAAATGCATGGCAGGAAAGACTCATGGACAAGTAGATGGGTGATGTGTATGACAAGTGAACAGTCCCTGGCTGTGTCTTTTAGAGACCGGGGAGAAAAGGGAACTGAAGGGGCAAGGAAGTCACCAGGAACCTAGGAACATCTCCACTGGACACCTTAAGGGTTCTAAAATAAGCTTTGAATTATTAACTGAAGCTCCCTTTGTGCACATGAAAAGACATTTGGTCACTGGTTTATCTATCAAATACAGGATAAACAGAGGATCCCAAGGTTTCAGTTGTTTGTTAATACACCTACAAAGAGCTAGAGACAGCCATCCCCTGCCAGAGGGAACAGCTGTCACTAAGCTGCATTCAAGCAGTCAGTCCACAAGGTGCATCTGACAATATCATTTATTTTTTAAGAAAAAATTTAAATGTTACCTCTTTTTAGCCTCTCCATGGCACTTTTACTCCCAGCGTATGTGGGTCTGATCTCTTTTCCTAGTTCTTCTATAATAGCAAGAAGCTCTGCATATTTGCTTTGTGGTACTTGACTGCTGCTGGTACCCTGTAGTTCAAAGTAGATGAATCTCAATTAAATGCTGCTAACAACAAAACAAACAGAACAAACAGAAATTCACAGAGGACCAGAAACGGCCCTGGAAGCCACTTTATACCAAAATAAAATGTCAGGTTTATTATATAAACATTATTTTCTTTTTGCAGTTGCTGCTACAGCTGGACACAATGCTGAGTGCCCTTCAGAAATCATGATTAACTGGGAAGATGCAGCTGCAAGACTGGGACCTTAGATGAAACAGAAGTTAAAACTGTCCTGCAAGGACAGCAAACTGAAAACTTCTTTAACTCTCTTTCTGCCTTTATCAATGTTTAGGGGTGAATTTTGTGGAAGTTATGTAGGCAGGGAGAGTGAGAAGCAGATAAAACTGCCCATGTGGTAAGGGAAATCCTGTTAAATAAAATACATTTTACAGAAACTTTACCACTGGATTCCTGCAGTCACCCATAGGACACACACTTCATGAGACTAAGTCCTCAAGAATAAATCTGCCACAGAAAACCACTAAAAGGAATATTCCTTTTTTTAACAAATAATTTTACAATATGTTGGAGCCCCTACTACCAGAACATAAGAGATGTCTCACTGTGACTCAGAAGAGATGGGACTAACAGTTAATTAGTAACCAATCTCACTCAGCACTCTGCTTAGTCTAATTTGATCCCAAGACATGTGTGATGAATCAGGCTGCCATTTGGGTTTGATTTCAGATCTTGGTGGGAGGGAGCAGCACCTCAGATTACAGGCCACAATCCATGCTACTATGCAGACCTGGGGTCAGTGATCTGATTAAAGAAAAACAAGCAGCAGAGCTGTACCTGCATCCCTTGTGTATAGCCTAGAGATGGGGGTCCATAGTCATTTATAAGCTGCCTGTACTGAGCAGATGTTGCCATACTTGTGGAGGGAGAGTGAACACTCCCAGCTGTAAAGAGAAAAAAACAAAATCTGTTATTATCTAAAGATTAATTAGTCTGTTACACTGGGACACATTTGAGATCACTTTTTTTTTTTTCCTAAAGCTGTGACTGCCCATCTTTGTCTCAGCCCACTGCTGTCATTCCAGCCACACTAGGAAGAGAATGGTTAAATTAATGCTTCTCTGACATTTCCTGTACATTTGAAAATTGCACAGTCTGCAACATTATCAGTGCAAATTATTTGCCTAAAAGTGAAACAGAGCTTAACATGACAGGTTCCTCTGCCTAGACAAACTGTAAATATTAAGGAACCCTATTTTTGCATATATACATTCCACACAGATGAGTCTGATGTACTGTGCTATTTTTACTTTTTCAGTGCAAGTTATCTGAAAGTAATTTTGCAACTCAAAGTGTCATCACATGGTCAACACAAGTTACACTCAGTACTATTTTCAGCCAATGCCAAAACTATTCACAGGAACAGTCAGTTGAGGTAGATCCAATCTGCTGTTCATTGTATGGCATCAGAGGCAGAAGTGCTACCATTATTCCTCCTTGTGTGATACCACACTTTTTCAGCCAGTAAAACTGTGCTATAGAAGTAAACCAAAGGAAAAATAACAACACTTTGGGTTATGGTCACTTTTTTCAAAGTGAAAGATTTATTCAGATCTACAGGGTCTGGATAGGAATAGGAATTATAGAAGGAATAAAGATAGGAATTATAGAAACACTCTAATGTACTCATTGACAAACTGCTCCAGAAATGAACTATCAAAATAATTCTTCCCCTTTGCCTCACAATGGTAAGAATTTGGGTTTGAGAACTAATTTTCAGATTTTTCTTAGGGGGTTTAATTACACTGCCCATTTCACAAGAGGACTTGCTGGTTAAGAACTGCACAGTCAGGACTTGGGGAGATTTGCAGCCTTCCACTTGTTCACTCTTGCAGCTGAAGTGCCCCTGCACCCACTGGTGCTGCTGCCTTTGCCTGTGGGCACAGACACAGACTGCCTGCTGTCTGGAAAAATCTTTTCTCTTCCAAACTCTTTTGCTGAAAATTCCCAACTGTCTTTCCTATGAGGAACAGCTCTCATTTACCAACCCTCATTTAAATCTAAATTAAACTGATGATAAAAGTCACTGGGGCTCAGAACTATGTAAATCTCTAGCTTTGTTTTAAATTTGCAAGTGATTTCATTCATGTTTTCTCCCCCCTGCAAAAAGAAAGAGCTGGCAGTTATGCTGTAAAAAGCACTGCTGGACAGAGTGGAAGTGACTCTTGTCTTTGGTTAGGAAATCTCTTTCCACTTCAGAACTGTTCACAGAATATCACTGCAATGCTGTCTTCATTACAAGAAGAGAGTGTGTTTTAATTTTAACTAGTTAACTGGATGCAAAATCCTAAAAAAAAAAGTACATTGGGCTGGTCACTAGGGCACATTAAAAAAAAACAAAAAACAAGCCTTCTCTTCAAGTGAGTTTCTAAATGTTCTGGCACTGCCATCTGCATTTCTGTCACTAAGGCTTCACATGGAGCTTATTGTCACTTTTTGCTAAAGCATGGTAAAACCCCAAAAAATGAAACAGCACAGAGTGCAGCACCACAGGGAAGGAACACCACAGTTGCCAGGTATTCTCTCAGTTAGTCCTTCACATTATCAGCTCAAAATACAGCCACAACTGTAAGATTTCTGCACGTACAACTCGGCCAGTACTTCAAGTCCAGATGACTGAATTTCATCAACGTGACCCAACAGCAAACCACATCTTTCCTCCAAGGACTTAAAAAAAGCTTCAAAAACACTAATGAGCCCTTTGTGCTGCAAGGTAAGAAAGTTTATTACCTCCAATTAAGTAGTGAAAGTCTAAAGCGATTTTTCCTCGTGTACAATAAAACAAAAGAGCCATCCTGCAAGGACTTGTTCCTGAACTGTTGCTGCAAGCAGTCACATAAAAGACCTGGGAGCTCCAAACTGGTTCAGAATTGAGGCAAGGACTCTGATGTCCAGGCTCAGAATCTTGCCCTGCCCACTGAGCAAATATCAGCTGCAGCCCATACAAAACAAACCCCAACTTATCACCACCATCCTGGCTCGTGATAACACAGCACAGATAATTTAGGGATTGTTTCAGATGATGTTGATTTAAGGAGTGACACGTGTTTGGTCTGTCTGAAACAACACAGCAGGGTATATGCCTGGATAAGGAAGAAACCCTAGGAGAAATGTCATGTGCCAAGACACAGCCATGAACCCAGGGGCCAACCAAAAAAAAGTTTCCCAGCTGTGTGAGCCAGCAACGTGTGGCCTCGCCAGTGGACAGTAGCTGAGCTCAGCAGGGGAGCTGGAACTCAGAGAGGAAAAAAAAAAAAAAAACAAACAGGAACTTTCAGTAGGCAAACTCCCAGTAAGAACTTGCTGGTGGAGCTGGGTTTTTGGGGTGCTGAGCAGGGAGGTGTGGGGAGCAGCCCCGGGTGCTGCATTGTCTGCTGGGCCCACGTGTGCAGAGCAGTGCTGCAGACACTAGAGGCCATCGCTGAGTGCAGCGTGCCCTGCCAAATGACAGATCCTGGTAACCATGGTGAGTTTACCCGTTTCTTTGCAGTCTGCATCAAAAATGTAATAAGACATAATGCCATGCGCCGACCACTTCATCAGCAGCAGCAGGCCCTGAGAACAAAGAAAAGGATTTGACTTGGCCGTGGTACCAGCCACACACCTCAGAAGTTGTGCCAGTCCAACTCGACCAGACTGGGGGGAAAAAGAAAATGGAAAACCCTTGATTTCAGCTCAATTTTAAGATGAGGCAATCATGGAAATGAAATTATTGAGGGGGAATTAGTATCTCACAGGGCAGCGGTCCTGGAGCTTTCTGATCTCTCACTTTGTGTGAAAACCTCAAGGAGAAGCCCTGGGTCTTGGATGACTGTCACTCAATTAACCCAAAATACATCTGCATGTCTGAGCATCCTGTACATCTCAGATTAAAAATTTTAAAAAAAAAAGCAAAAAGTAAAAAAAAAAAACAACAAAGCACCAGCTATTGCTATTATACTTAGCAAGAAAAATTAGGCCACCAAGTCTCACAGTCGATACCCAGTCAAAAATCAGTGTGATGATTAGGTATTCACTAGAGAGAAAAAAAGGAGGAGGGGGGGATCTAAATTGAGGTTTGCTCATTCAGGTTAAAATGACAATGGAGACAAGACAGTTCAGAATTGACAGAACTGAGAAGGGAGTCTGCTTGGTATCGAATTTAAGTGACACCCTGAATCACATCCCAAATCGTCTCAGCGCTTGCTGCTTAAAACCTAAATTAATGTACACACTTTCCTCCCTCCACTTTCCTAATTAAATGTACACAAAACCTTTTAAATACCCATTTATTATTGTGCCAACAATGTCTTTTATTTCTGTATTCAAACAGAAGACTGCCAGAAGCATTTTTTCCCCACAAAAATAGTGATTTTCTTGTTAATCAATATTAATCTTTATTATTGGGTAGGGGGATGTCTAATGATACAGCAAATAGAAATGAGACTTTTGTGTCAAAATCTCTTCTTCCAGCAGTCTCTCTGTGCCCAAATTAACACTCTGGCAGACAAAAGATCTCGAAACAATCTTTGCCTGAACTCTCACTGACCAGAAATCTTCCCCACTAATTTCTGATAGGTTTGTAGGGATCCCTTCAGCTCCTTTGCCACTGTCTCCAAGCCTGAGCAATGATACCAATTTGCTGATCTAACTTTTAATTCTTAATTCCATTGCTGCTGCTTGCAAAGTAAAATCAAGAAGTTACTCAACTCACTGAGTTACTCATGTAGAACTGACCCAGACAAGCCAAGAGCCAACCCCACTGGGGTGTTTGTCTACTACCTTGTCCTATAAAACTGCACAGGTAAACTCCAGCCATTTTCCAAACTCTTTCTACAAATGAACGTGGCAGCATAGAAGGAGAGATACACATAGTCTGGAATTTATCCAAGGTATACACTATGGTCTGTCAGAATCTCACTGCTTCTACCTCTATTTCACAGTCTCTTCAAGCCCAGGTTGCTAGCAAAACAAAGATTGTTGCCATTTTAGATGGCTGGCAGTCATCACCTCTTCATACAGAGCCTTTATACAGAGGTTACTGCCTCTGCCACACACCTGGAGGACATTCCTCATCTGCCTCAGATGATGGCAGTTTGATTCTTGGCAGTATGTATCATGAGACAGTGATGCTGGAGTATTTTAACTGAGAGGATATAAATTCTTCTGTCCTAAATGGGACAACTTTGCAAGAAAACACATGAGAAATGTTCCTGCCAACATACATTGTGAGGCACCTTCAAGCACGAGGGGAGAAGTAGAATCTTCAACAGCACAGCAATTCCTGCAGCAAGTATCTGAACACAGCCTGAATCACAGCTCGAGTGTTTTGGCTGACTACAAGAATATTTGATTTCTTAGCCCCCTGTGCACTTTGGTATAAGAACTCCTTGCCATCCATGGTACACCACATGCATGCCTACACAAGCAGATCCACTGCACAGCCAAGCCACACACTGAACTCCACAAGCATTGCCAACCCAGAGTGAAAACAGACAACCCCCAACCTTCCAATAATTCTTTTAATTTAAAATAATGGCCCCTGTTCTCATTTGCACAGAACATTCCTCATAGCACTGGCTGTGAAAGTTGTATTTTCACTCACCATTTCCCGCTTAAACAGGCCATGTGGTAGAAACAGACCTTTCTTTGAATAAAACTATTTCCTTTTAAAAAAATCCAGCACGCACACACATAAATATGTTCTCAAGAACTGGGACATTCTTCATCATAACAGCCAGAGGCCTTGTTCTTTTGATCTGTCCCCCCCTGGCCTTTCCTCTAGTACTCTCATTTTATTTCATCTTTCCATGTGGATAACGCTCATGGTTTGTGTCTTCTCTTTCTAGCACCCTTTTTTTTTTCTTTTTTTTAAATTAGAAAACCAGAAGAAAGTCATTTGGACTCCCCACCATTCTTTTCTAACTTCAGAGACAGGGTATTTCTACACTAGCAAGTTACTGGGCACAACAAGGAAAGGATCAAAAGATGAAAGCATTTGGTGCATGTACACACACATAGTTGGGGTGAGAGGGTATGACTTAAGATTAGATTTCAGTCTGGTCCTCCAGGTTAAATGTCATTATGGTGGACATGCTTCAAAGCTGTCCCATCTTTGTTTTGGATCCTCGTGTTTCCCCAAAAAAAAAAAAAGGGGGGGGGAGGATGGAGCATCAGTGTTGCACAACTGGAGCAGAGCTTCTAGTTTGATTTTATCCAAAAGGAATCAAGTTAGCATGAACCAAAACCACTCTGCAACTCAACCAGCGTGTGATGGGTGGGGACAATCAGGAAATTTGCTGACTCTGAAAACCATACCGTTGCTCTGAAGCTAACCACTCAGGTAGACAAAGCCAAAATGCAGCTCCTTCCCCTGGCATTGTGCTGGAATTTAGTTTTTTCCAGATACTACATACAAAAGTTTTTAACCTTTGTCACAGGAACAAGGTTTTGTCTTAAACCTGACATTTCTGCAAGAATTAGAATAAAACCAAAGGAAAATTCCAAGCTGTTTCTGCTAGCTTCTGTATCTTAAATCTACCTTTCTCTGACCTGTGCACCTCTGAACAAAACAGGAATGCTGGTGAATATCCACAAAGCCAGAAAACACAGGGAAACACAGGGAAACTACAGACAGGTCACAGATGGTGTAAATCCCTCTGGTTCCACTGAAGGCAATGGTGATGCTCTACTTCACCTCAGCTCAGCAGCTGCCCCTCTTACAGAGATTTAAACCACGAAACAGGAGACAGACAAGAAGGTAACATTATGATAAGCAAGAGAATACAAACAAATCAAAACATGTTTGTTAGAAAGTGGAAGGTATGTTCCCCTGGGACACTGCAGGGTCAGGTGAAGCTGGGAAGGTAGAGCCAGAGCACAGCAGGTCCCTCACACAGTGTTTTTTTAGCACCCAGGCAGAGAAGGTGCTTGTGCAGGAGATTAAATAGGGCTCCCCAAGCACAGGGAGTTGGGAATTGACAGTCTGGGGTGCTACACACAGGGGCCCAATCCCCAGAGCACAAGTCCTCCAGAAAGGTGACTGGTAATTTATTCAAACCCTTCAAGTCTGGTTGCAGACACCCTGGGCCAAGTGTCACCACTGACCTGGGCAATGGGGGAAGAACGGGCACTGAATTCTGCTGTGACAACACATTCTTCTTCCCTGGTGTAAGGCAGAGGAGTCAGCACCCCGATGCTTCCAGCATCCTGAGTCACTTGCCGAGCTGCATTTTCCCCACCCGCAGCCGTCCCCAAATCTGCCAAGAACCCAAGCCAAGGAGGCTTCCTCCCCATATTTCCTCCCCTGGCAAGCATCTCCCCTCCCTCAGGACTTCAGCCCAAGTTTTTGAGCCCCCAACACGCGAGTCACCCACCAACCACAACTGCTTCATCTCACTGATCCACTTACTGAGCACAGCTAAACCTGAGAGCGGCCACTCTCAGCCTGAACTTGAAAGGAGTTTTAGCTCTGCAGCAAGGACACAGCTCCAGGAGCTGAGCCGACGCTGCCTTTCCAAATACTCCTGCACCAGAAGCCCTGCACTGCAGGAAAGCAGCATTACCTCCCAGAGGAAAATCCCTGCGAGATCCACAGCTGCCCAGAGCCCTCCGTTGGCCAAGACCAAAATATTCAGCATTCATACAGAGAGGCTTCTGCAGGGCTGATTTCAGGCCAAAAGGGACAGATTTCCTGTTTTCCTCTCCTCTGCAGGACGGGGCAGGAGGGGGGTCCTTCACCCCAGGTTTGGAAGCAAACCTCGGATTTCTCCTCCTGGCCGGGGAGCGCTTAATTTAAGCACAACAGGGAAGAAATCTCCTTCAACTCAGAATTAAGCTCCAGAAAGGAGGGGGCCATTTGCAGTCATATCACTCTGAACGCGATATGTGCAACTGCAAGGACTGCTTTGTCTAACTCCCTTGGCCTTAGGCCACGGTGCTGGCAATACCACTAGCTGGAGGAAGAGCTGGTGCGTGAGGATAATGGCAGAAGACAGAGAGGGAAGAGAGAGCCCATTTTGGATTCAGAGGAGGACGTTCTTTCATTGAAAAGATTCTGGGGGTGTTTGAGGATGATCCGAACTCAGAAGAGAGGACAACTTAGACAGGAATAGTTCCAGCATGACAGCAAACTGCTGCGAACTTGCCATTACGAGGGGGAAAAAAAGGAGAAAAAAGAAGCGGCGAGGAGGGAGGGAAGGGGGGGTGGGGGGAGAGATAAAACTGCATGTAAGAATCTAAAAACCCTGATCGCAGGCAGAGCGTTAAAAAGCACAGAGAGACGGCAGCAAGAGGATCGGAGACAGAAACTTCACCACTCAGCTCGCATAGGGAGCGGCACGTCTGACCCGGGATTTCGCAGCCCTCCCTCGCCCCGCAGACAGACTCAGATCCCCCCCCATAGCATGACCTAATCCCACCCCTCACCCACCATCGCAAAATACCACCTTTGTTTTCCCTGCAATTTTACGGCTGTTCCGGAGAGCAAGGCACAGGTTCTCGTGGGAGCCGACAGGAGAACGGTTTCCCTTGCTCGGCTTTGTTTTGCTTCTTTTTCTTTTTTTTTTTTTTCCCTCTCCTCCGGTGACACTTCTGCTTTTTGTCAAAAAAAAAAACAAAAACCAACCCAACAGCACATCCCCTGCTTCCCAACCCCTCTGGCAGAGCAGCGCTCAGGCCCCACCGTGCTCCCCACGCACAACCCAGGCACCCCGAGCCTTTCCACGCTCACAGCCCCACCGAGCTCAGCTCCACGCAGGATCAAAGTCTCTGAGGCACAGGGACCCGGGTCCATCCACCCGCCGGTGACGATTCCTTGCAGTAAAATAAGATTGCTGCCGCTCTCCTGGTAGCTAGAACTGAGGTGCATCTTGTTGTTCCCTTTTCGTGCATCAATCTCCCAGGATTACAAACACGAACGGCGCTGTGAAAAAATCACCCAGGCTGATTTCCCTCCCTCCTAAAACCAACTGCGAAACTTTCCCTTCTCGAAAATAAATAAATAATTTTTAAAAAATTTAAAAACAGCCTAATTTCTGGCTGCGGATGGTCTGATGCCAACCCCGCAGGCTGGGGCTGCAGGGAAGGGAAACGGGAATATGATTTTTTTAAGTCAGAACCAACTTCTTCTCCATTTTGGTTCTGTTCCGTACTGGCAGAGGCGCACACATTACCGAGATCCCCTCCGAATATCCCGGAGCCAAGCAATTGCTGCTGCGGCTTTGTTCAGACTGCACCGATTTACACACTCCCCGCACCGGAGACTTTTACAGCCAACACCTCAGCACAAGAAAAAACACCCACTCCTTGTTACCTTTGGAAATTAGGGAGGAAAGGGGGGGGAAAAAAAAAAAAAGTAAGAGAGGAATGCAGTGTGTTAAAAAAAAAAATAAAATAAAGTTAATGCCATTAAGGAAACTTTTTAGAGGGGAAAGTTGGACAGACTCCTGTACAGATACAAGGAAGAAGGCAAATTTTTAAAAAGAGCTCTGTAAAAAATAGCGAGCAACTGCTGCCCTCCCTTCCAAAAATCCTCCAGCGAGCTGAGACGGTTTGTCCGCCCGGGCTGCTCCGCGGAGCCGGGAGACTCGGACTGGGGAGCGGGGACCGAGGACTCCCCCCTGAGGCGCTGGCGGCCCCTCCGGCGGCGGAGGCTGCGGGGTCGGGGTCCCGGGGGGTCGCGGGCGGCCCCTGCGCCTGAGGAGAGCGGCCCGGGGCGGCCCCTGCGCCTGAGGAGAGCGGCGGAGCGGCCGCGCGTGTGAGGCGAGGAGCGGGGCGAGCGGCACTTGCGGCGTCCCGCCAGCAGCGGTCCTCGCTGAGGCGCCGGCGGAATATTCCTGATCCAGATCAATCAGCAGCCCCGGGGAGCCGAGCATGGAGGAAAGCCGGCGGCCGGAGCCCCCGAGCGGCGGCGGTGCGAGGTCGGCCCGGCGGGCGCGGCTCCCCCGCGGAGGGGCGGCGTGGTGCGGGCAAACGGCGGCGGCCGGCGGGCGGGCGCTGGTAATGGCGGCGCGGAGCCGGCGCGGAGCCCTTGCCCCGCCATACCGGGACTGGGCAAAAACTCGAGTCCGGGGCTTCTCCCCCCTCTCCCCAGGTGCCGGTGCGGTGCCGCAGCGCCCCGCCGCACGCCTCCCAAACTTGCCACCCAGTTGCCGCCGCGGACTTACCCGGGTTGAGGGGAGTCCCGGGGATGTGGGCGTTCAAGTTGGGCTTGTAAGACATTCCCAGAGACATGGCCAGCGGGAGGAGGAGAAGCGTCCTGAAATTCAGTGAAGCGTCTCCGTGTCTCCCAGACACTTTGGGTTGTTTACAGCAGTAGCAGCACCGGCAAATATGGCCGTCAGTTATATTGACACCCACAATGCAATATATCATCCATACATCATGAGGAGACGCGGATCCAAAAACTTTGGGGGAGACGAAGCAGCCACCCGCTGCGGCGGCCCGGCGCCCCGCGCACCTCGGCGCGGAGGGGGCGCGGAGGGGGCGCGGCGGCGGGGGGTGCCGCGGCCATCCCCTCACAGACAATGGAGCTCCCCTCAGGGACGCCGCCGTGAGAGGAGCCGGGCGGGGAGGGGAGGGCGGGCAGGGAGCCCGGCGACGACGAGAAGAGGAGGGGGGAGACGAGGAGGGGGGGGGAGCTGTTTTAATTAACTTCGGAAAGTTTTGGCACAACTTTGCGTTTCAACCGCCTCTGCCCGCGCCGTGCGGCGGGGGGGCCGCGGCCGAGCGCCCCTGTCAGAGCAGAAAGGCTGAGGCGTCCCTCAGGGTGGCCCAACGGCCGCCGCCTTCCCGCCTCCCACCTCACCTCAGACCAGGCCATCACCGCTTCATTTATTACCCCTCTCCCCCCGCTAATTTCAAAGGAAAATACCTGTTGATAATTTTAGAATAAAAGATTTTTTTTTTCCCAGATGCTGCCGAAGAAAAATCTACCTTGCCTTCTTGCCTTCTTTTTTTTCTTTTTTATTCCAATCCACTATTTCTCTCCGCTTGAAGGTTAATGTAGATTGAAGCTTCTGAGGGATTAAAAAATAAATACAAATCTCATTGATAACTGACTCGTTTTCTGCTTGCAAGCCACAGTAAACCTTCCCTCCCCCCAGAAAAATTAAATAATCTAAATTTGCAGGTTAAATTACAAAGCTTTACCAGCCTGTGTCTGTCACTTCAGAATTCATCCTTTTCACTGCAAGGTACTCAGGTTTGTTCCTTGTATCGGTTAACCTCAAATACATCACTAGAATCGTTAAATTACTCCATTTTTATAGTAATATAACTGCTTGGGACCTGCACAACCTCTCATTTAGTACAGAGATCAGGCAGAGCCCCACACAAATGTTGTACCAGAAGCCACCATGAGATGGGAGAGGTAGTTGGTACTTTTATTGCACATGCCAATTAATGTCTGTCCGAGGCTCTACACTGCTCTTAATGCTGATAACAGCAAACTCATAGAACATGCTCCTGCTGCTTGGAATTTAGGGGGAAATTCCTTTTAAATGGCACTGGTTTTGGCCCATAGTCCCTCTCTCACTGTGCAGGGAGGCAGCATCTCTATTGCAGAAACATGGAAACAGTCATGCAGCAGTGAGATTATTTCCTCCACATCAAGGAAAATTGAGGCAGAACACGAAAACCAAGCCAACCTTTGAGCCCCTTGTGCCCCACTGCAGGAAAGGAACATCTAAAAATTACAACTGGTACCAGGTGAAATACATGATCTTGTATTTTATCTCCAGCCCAAGTGCATGACTCCAGATGTCATGGAGAAGCCCAGAGTGGCACAGATAATCCTTACAACAACTGATCCACACTCCAGTCAGTTAGAGAGGACACCCCAGAGCCCCAGGCAGAGAATTACAGAATCCACTGCAATAGTTTCACCCTGGTGAAACTTAACTGTGTAATTCTGATTCAGTCCTGAAAGATTGCACTGGTAAACCCTCACATCCAGCATGGCGAGAGTGGGAGCTTCGCATCCCTAAAGTTTTGCTTCCAGATTTGTAAATAACTGCTTTGCTGTTGATTCTTGGAAGGCCACTGAAGCCCTGCAGGCCAGGGGCACACTGCTCTGGGATTTTCCATTGCTGTGTGGTTGTTTACAGCCACACCAAGTGAGTGCAAAATGGGAGTGTTCCAAGCTTGCCCTGTTTTTCCCGGCTTTACACCAACTCAACAAAACTTCGCTCAGAGCAATGCTGTGAAGAACAAGATCCCCTGTGTTCTGCATGGTTTTTATTTTTTAATGACAACTTCAAAATATTAAATATGCCAGGAGGGAAGGGTAAGGAACTGATTCTGTAAAGATTACCCTTTCTTCAGCACAAGACACTGATAGCTTTGGAGCAAACTGAGGGTCAGACTTGAAGAGATGGTGAGGACAGGTTATTTGTCCTGTAAACTGGGACCCAGCAGTACCACAGCTCAGTATTTTGCATTTTGCTGTGCAGCTCTGTGGTAGCAGCGGTGGCACAAGACATGAAACCCTGGTAAACGACAACTTTACCCTTGGCCTCAGGTGCTGTGTAAGCTTCAGCTGACTTTACAAGCTGCTTCTTGGTATTTTGCAGCCATCTCTGAAGTCGGCTGGGGTAGGAAGTACCTTCAAGTTCTTCCCATCTGCGATGTGCTCTGTGGATTCACCTCTTGTGTTGAACCAGGTGTGGCCACAAGAACAAAACCACCCTTGTGCTTGGACCCTGGGCTGTCTGGGTAGCAGGGTGACCACAGATTCAAGCTCCCTGGGAGGGACTGCCTGCAGTTTAAACGTGTTTTATGTCCCAAGCACTGCTGAGAGTTGTGTTCAGCACATGCAAGCTCTGCATCGAGTGTAGCAACTCCAGCTCCAGCAGCACTCATGCTCCAGGCTGTTTGCAGCAAGCCGCAGGTCCCTGCAGACCGATGGCAGAGTCTTGTTTACTGACAGCAGGAGCAGCTCTTAATCATCAAGTGGCCAAGTCATAGAGCAGGAAATACAGCAGAGCCATTTTATCACACGTGTGACATTTTCAAGCCTTTCCCACACTAAGAGGTAACTTGAAAATAAATGTCTGTGCTTGTGTTTTTCAACAAGGGGGGATGGATAGTAAGAGGTGCCTATCTCTTCACTAATCTGCAAGTGCAGATGATGGATTTTCCAGGTAGAGCTGCCTCAGTTGTGTTAGATCTACAATATTCACTTTGTCCCCCTCCTCCTTTTCTCCTCTTTGCATTTCTTTCAGTTCCCTCTCCTGTTTTGCCTTTCTCACCTCTGCTCCTCCCAAACTACTGGGAATACTGAGCAGCCAGTGTTTCCACTGAGTTTCCAGCCCCTGCTTAGCCAAAGCTCTGACTGATCTCAGCTGAGTTTTCCCTTCCCAAAGCTTGGTGAGGTTGGATGCCATACCCCTCCGGCTAGGGCGTCAGGAACACACATGCAAAGTGGGATGTTGGAAGGTGCTGGCAGCTGGCTGCCAGGATGACTCTGCAGGGTAGAGCTTGGAGCCTTGGGCCATGCTTTAAGGCCAACCTGTTTGTCCCCTTGGATTGGGAAAACACTGAGCCATCGTGTGTCACTCCTGGGGACCTGCAAGTGGAGAGAGAGCCCAAACTAGGCTTGTTTCTTATCATCTTGGATTAAATTAACAATGTAGAAGAATGAAAGATGGCACAGGCAAGATCCTGTTTTTTCCTGGCATGTCTTTGACATGTGTAAAACATTGCATTTGCACGTTAATTTCCATGTAATTAGTTGTTGTCAGGCTTAATGAATTGAGTCACTTGAGGATGTTCTAGTCCTTTACCCACCACAGAAACCTGAGTAGCAGCAAGGGCAAAGAGATGGGAAGTCTCTTCCTTTTTCTGGGGGGACTTTATAATCAAATACTTGACTCCACATTTCTAGGGATCCAGCAGCATACATAAAATAATCAGAGATGCACCCACAAGTTTCTGAGCATTAATTTAATCTGCAAGTCTCCAAACTACTTTCTTGTGCTAAAAGTAGGAATGATAATACAAAATTAAATTAAAAGTCTTTATGGGCCTAGGCTAAAAATGAAGCTTTTTAAGTCCTGAGTGAAGGCAGGATTAATTTCTTTGAAGAGCACAAGTGGTAGAGGCCAAGTGAGTGTCTGCTCTATCACGAAGCATTTTAAAAGATACTTTGCAGCCCTGAGTGCCTTTCTTGCTGGAATTGTAACAAGCCAGAAGTTCCTGGTGCAGAAAGAACACCTCCTTCCCGGCCCCGCTCCAGGGACACTTCACATGCTCCTGAGGTTGGCTGGGATGCTGGCAGGGAGGAAAAATGGTGCATTTTATGCTTTCTGGCTCCATTGTTGCTCTCTTCTTATCGCCTCGCGACAGCTCCTTACATTCCTGTCTCTGTTCCTTACAACTGCTTCCTGCTGATGGGACAAGGTTTCCCTCCTGCTCTTTTTGTTCCCCAGATAAAGCTGACAGCCCTCGGTGTCCCTCCACTGCAGTCAGCTTTCTGGCTGATGTTCCCTGCTCACAGCCCCATCCTCACCTAAACGCACCAGAAACACCCAGTCCTGGAGAGAAACGCAGATTCCTCAGCTCTACCCCTGTTGCCTTTTCATCTCACACCTCAAAACATGCCTGGAAGCTCTGGGTTCCTCCCCCTCTGCGGGAAACAGCCCCCTGAGCCCCTCTGGAAGGGGGGGGGGGGTCTGTGAGACAGAGTGCCAAAGGCAGAGCTGCAGCAGCAGCCCTGAGCCAGGCCCTGGGAAATGCTCTCCCAGCTCCTGGCCCACGTCAGGCTTGCAGTGCTTTGGGATGGAAGTTTGGATGCCTGTTCCAGACAGGCTCCCCCTTTACATTTTCCCAAAACTTTATTTTTTTTCCTTTTTTCTTTTTTCTTTTTTTCTTTCTCCTCCAGCCTAGCCCTGCTCCCCACTTTCAGATGGTTCCTCCCAGGCCAGATGCTGTATTATCTGGAGCCACTTTCCCTCCCAGCCTTGTTTTCCTCTGACTCCTGAGTCCTTTGTCTGGCTGCCAAGTGGATCAGCCCTGCCAGGCAGACAGCTGCTCAGCATCGCCGGGCGGGTGCTGCCCTATGGGCTGAGGAGCTGATTCCAGGCTCATTCCATCTCTGAGGGGGACATTCAGCCTCGGAGATGGTGTGTGCCACTCAGAGAAAAAGCAAACAGTACCTGTGAAGCTGCTGGGAGAGGCTGGAAATGGTTAACATAAAGTGGCCTTCGTGCTACTCAGGGTTTACCTTCCAGATAGCCTGGGTAGCGAGCCTTGTGCTCTCCTGCTGCAGCTGGAGGTCTCCCTGGAGGACCACGGAGTGGGAAGGAGAAGTTTCCAAACCCTCAACCACAAAAGCACAGGCCTGGAATCTCTATAATGAGAGTTTTCCTCTTTGCCAGGCAAACAAGCACCAGGCACCAATATCAAAACCAGCCCAGATTCCAATGAAAACCAGCAAAGAAAATAAGAGCAGAAAGAAAACAGCTTAATTTTGGTCGTTAAGACAGGCAAATAAAGCTCCTGAGCCCCCCCAGCCATCCAGGCAGCTCTCCAGGCCCTGACAAACATGGGGTGAACCCAGGGGGGCTTGGGGCAAGGGATTTGGGTGAGGGGTTTGGGTGAGGGGTTTGGGGCTTGGGGCTCCTTCCTTGCTGCTGCTTGCGGGATGGATTATCACCTTATCCTCCCATTACAGGGCTTCCCTGCATCATCTTTCCAGACAAATGAGTGCTCCACCCTGCTGAAAATCCTACAGTTTGCCTGAGAGGACTCTCCCTCCTGTCCCTGTGGGCTGGACTCCAGTTTTCCTCCCACTCAGGAGCCCTTGAAGGCCGTGCCAAGGAGGGCGGCCCAGCCCGGGGTGCGGAGCTGCCACTGCTGCCTCTGCCTCCCACCCTTCAGCCCTGGGCCCCTCCAGGGAATACCCACCCTTTGGCAAAGGCAATGGAGGCTCTGAGATTTGCTTTCATCCCAGCCTTGTCTGGGAAAGCTCCTGAACCTGCTCTGTGTGTCCCAGAGTGGAGGAATCCAGAGCCAAGCAGGGTGCTGGCTGCAGTGCTTCCCAGGTGTCAGGCACCCAAATGTCCTCATCAAATTGTACCCCTGTGAAGTCAGCATTCCAGTGACACCTGGGATGGCTGCAGAATTACCTTTTGGGGGGACAGACTGGGCTAAAACCTGATGGAGAAACCTTCCAAGTGCAAACCAGGTGTCACCAGACCAGTCACACATTCTTGAAGCAAATAATTAAGAGGCACAAACAGCTCAGTCCCTGGTAGTCTCATTTCAACACCAACTGTAAAGCCTGATGGTTCCATCCCTGGTTTGTCAGTGGTCATCTGAGCAGAGGAAGCAGAGAAGAGACTGGAACCAAAGCCCAGGACTGGAAAATGGAAATGACTGAGAGGAAAGGAATGTGGAGCTTCACAACAACTGGGGGTGGGGGGGGGAAGAGAAGAGCACAGAGCAGAAAGGGGAAATCACAGCAACACAACAGCACAATCCCACAGGGTGTGGTGCATGGCATGGCAGCTCCTTGGTGGGCTCTGGGTAGGCACCACACAACCCCCAGGAACACTGCCAGGCCTGGGGCTTCCTTCCCTCACCCAGGCTGGAGCCTCAGACACAGCTTTTGCCAGGGTGAGTCCATTGCATCTGCTCAGCCCCTGCCCGAAGCAGAAGTGAGAGTCCTGGAGATGTCTCCTGCTCAGCTCCTGTGTCTGCACACCCAGATCACTCAAGTGAAAGGCTCAGTGCCCAGCTCAGTGTGGGGTGTGCAGAGCTGCAGTGCCCAGTGCTGGTTTCACTCTCCCAGCCAAGGCAGTGCCACACGGTGATGCCCACAGTGGCTTGGAAGTGGGAACTATTTTTTGGCAGCCAAAGAATCAAATTCTGCCTAAATGTCTTCCTGAGAGTGACAGCAGCAGCCTCCTGCCCTGTAATACCACTATGAACTCCTTCTTCTCCCCCTGCAGAAGCACAGAGGGGACCCTCTGGGGTCCCACCATGGCTGGAGCAGCCGGGCAGCTGCCACGCTGGCCCTGTCATCACCAGTGTGAGCAGAGAGAGGGAGGGACAGTCCCGGATGTGAAGGATTTACAGGCCTGGCAGCCACTCCTGGCAGCAGGCAGTGCTGTCTCTCAGTCACAGTGGGCACTCTGGGGCCAGACTTGCCAGGGATGGAACACGGCGTGGCTGAGGCAACAGCCCTCACCTGCCCAAAAAGGGTGTTCAGGAGAGCAGGTCAGGCTGTGGCATCCACCCCAGGAGCACTGGGGCCTTTTTCCCTGCCAGACGGGGGAGGAAACACAAGGGTTTTCCTCTGGTTCATCCCAGAAAGCAGCAAAGGGCCAGTGGAAGCCACGTGGCTCAGCAGCCACCTTGCAGTCCTGAGGTCTGAGCTGGGACTGAGGATGGAGAAGTGGGAAGCTCCTCCTGAATTCAGGTAGGAAGGAGCTGTTGCCACAAAAGTCCTGATCCCGGGTGCTGCCTCCTCCCAGATCCCAGTCCTGCTGCAGGTAATGCAGGGGGTGGTTTGCAGAGAGCAGCTGCAGGCTGAGATCTTCCCAGTTCATTGCTCACATCTACTTTTCTGTTCAATCCAAGTAACTTCAGGGGTGATGTTACCCAGGAGTAATTAAAACACTTGCAACTTAGTCACTCTGGCTAAGCTGATACAGATCTGTGTTTCTTGCCCTGCAATTCATTTTATTTTTAGCAGTCACAGTCAGTTCTTCCAGCTTACAAATGTAGAAGGAACATATATACCAGATCTGGGCTCCCAAAGGTAGAAGCTCATGAGTTGCCTTGCTGGCATTTTTAAGGTCTATTATTTACATACTGGAAAAAAGCCAATCCAAACCTCTCTTAAAGCATTTCTCCCTTACTTACAGAACACAGCACACTGCTTTATGAAAATTAATAATTAAATTCTGAGGTTTGGGCATCTTCAGTTACTGCTGACAACTTGGCATCATCACTTTTCCAGATTTGGGGAAAATAAGAATGAAAGTCAATCCAAAATGACTTACAAAAATATGATTAGGTAGGTCTGTTTATACCAAACTAACTCTTTAGATAAAGGAAAGATATTTGCATACTGTGCATAAAATATGAAGAAGTCAATACTTTCCAATCTTGATACAAGTTTTATAAACTCTCCTCCATTTTTAAAGATTGTTACAATCAGTATTCAGGGAATGCTGTGAATCTGCTCTTCATTACCAATAAACCCAGTTTAATTAAGCAGTGAAATTAACCAGGTGAAATGCCATAGATTGAAAGAAAAGATGTTTGGATTGTTACAGCATGGTTTCCATTAGTCTGAAGGATCCTAAAATGGAGCAACAATGAGTGTTTAATGTATGCAGAAGTATTACTGAAAGGCCTTCCAGTATAAACACCTATATGGGTAAGAAAATTAAAAGGGGGAAAAATTTTTCCAAAGTAGTAGTTGGTTTAATTTATTTAACACTCAGGGGTTGTCAGGGAGAGCACAGGGACACACAGCACAACACTGCACTGGAGGAGGAAACCTTTCAGGTTGGTGGAGGTTTCCAGTTAGGGCAGGCAAAAAAAAAGAACAAATACAATTCACCTTAAATATTATGCAGCTGTGGTGTTTTGTCACGTTGGACTGGAGAAGTATTAGTAGCAAAGTTCTAGTTAAAATAAACAGTGTACCCTTGGTGCACAGGGTAGTCTTGCAGCAAAAGTTCTTGCAGGGGTTGGTACAGCCCCTCCATGGAAGATGCTGAGGCAGTGAACACCCACCTCAAATAAAATTCTGTAGGCTGTGGGACTTCATGTCAACAACTGAAAAATAAAACAGATGACTTGGCAAATAGAAATGCCATTATGTGCCTGCAGTGAAGCTGACATTTAACTGGTTATCCTCTCCACTCCAGAAAGGAGATACATAGATACGTGTGTAATCAGAAATGTCAGCAGAAAAGTCTCTTTATCCTTCTCACTAAAAATCAAATATGGAAAACTCCTCTTCTGCAGGTGCCCTGTCTCACCAAAGTCATGCAACCAAATTCAGAAACCCAAACCAAACCTCACTCTTACCCAGTAAAACCCAACACGTGTTGACTGGGATATTTACAGGACTTTACAGAGACCACCAAATGTATTTCCCTGTTGGTGAAGCTGCCTGCTTAAGTGCTCCTGCCCCATCACTTCAGTCCCTCCTCTCAGCACTGATCTCTTTTTTCTGGGAAGAAGCAGCAGCACCCTGGGTTTCTGTTCAGCAAAAACCTGCACACAGCTCCATGACACAGCAGGCAAAAAACGCCTTAGATGAGTTCTGGCTTCAGCTTAAACTTGTCCAGTTCCTCTCCCTGACTCTTGTTACCTCCAACTTTGTGCACTCAAAGATTATTTTGGACCCACTAAAAAATCCCAAGGCACATCAGGTGCTGGATATTCTCGCTAGGTTTTTATTCACCCCTCTCTTTTAATGTCAGCTTTTAGAGGGAATCTGCCCTCAGCTGTTGCAGTTCTGGTATTCCCAGTGTTTTCTTCCCTCACGTTTTTCTCCTTTTGGTGCTTTCCAAACTCCTGTGCAACCTCAGCAGCAAAGGAGGCCAAGGCTGCTCCCAGCTGAAGCGTCAGCCCTGGAGGTTTCCCACGTCTCAGGCTGCTCTCAGCCCTGGTTGTGGCTGCAATTACTTCTTGACTTCTGTGAGAGGGAACCATGCAAGCACAGCTGCCAGCACATGACAAAAACACCTCTGTTATTTCTCCACTTTTAGTTTTGAAGTGGGTTATTGACCACAGAAACTACCAGAAGTATTTTGTTGCTCTTTGCAGCTGGGAGCTTCTTGTCGTGACTCTCCAGTCCACGGACCTTGCAAACCACTTAATTCAGGAAAAAACCAGCAAGAGGAGAAGGGCAAAGCCTGTGTGACAACTGCTGGAAGCTTAAGTGCTTCATAAGAGACAGTTCAAGAGATTTCTCAGTAATCTCTTCGATATAAATATATGTATTTTTTAAGGCAATTAAAAATATGCACCTAAGGTAAGAAAGTTCCATTACTTCTGTTTTGCACTTTTAGCCATTACAGGAAACTTAAAACTTTCCCAGGAAACACTCTGCAACAGATGTTTCTTTACTACTTGCAAATTACTGTCTTTCAAGAGTGCTTTTAAGACAGTAACATTTAATCTGAATGTAATCATCATACTTATACATGTTAGGAGAGTGGGCAGGTCCTACTGCTAATGCCTTTAACTTAAAACCTGCAGGTGCTCAGTGAATGCAGAACTGGAGATACTGACAAGGGGAAGAAAATGGAAAGGTATCCAGCTGAACAATGTGGAATGCACTGAAAAGAGAAAAGAAAGCAAACTTTGTGAAAATTCAAATGTTTGTTTCTCTCTGCTACAGGCACTAAGAAGTCAATACCAGTCACTGAAAGACACTGGGAACCAGTTTCTGTCAAGAAAATATATAATGGACTAAAAATACAGAATAAAACCCACACAACGTCAAAAGGATCATGGAGGGCAGACAATTGATAGGTTTGAAAAAAATGATGACAACACAGAACATCTACAACAGATGCTGACATCCCTTGCAAGTTTTATGTATGCTATATATATTTCAAAGTACACACAAACTGCCTGTTTGGCAGGCTGAGAAAATAGGAATACATCTTGGGAAGGTCATGAAAGAAAAAAAAAACACAAAGGAAAACAAGAGTTATTTACATTCAATATTTCAGTAGCCTTTAACATCTCTATATACATACATACTCTTTATATATGTACAGACTGATGGAATCTGAATGAAGCTTGTTCCAAATGCAAAAGAAAAATACAAAAACCTCTTGAGAATTCACTTGACAAATGTTTACAGGTTGCAGATCTTTCTTCATTTACAAAGAAAATACTACTCACTGCCTAAACAACGAGCATCTTTGGGGAACTTACAAGAGGTGTGTGTTCCCAATGGCAACTGGGAAAAAAACTGAAAACTTGCTGTGCAGAGGGGGTCTTTAGTGGGTTCTAATTGCATTTTCTGTGTCAGACATCTCTTAAACACAAAATTAGTTAACAAGACAAAATTTAGTTGCTGTCAAGGGACAGCTTAAAAAAAGAAAACCCCAAATTTCATTCCTTCAATTCCCAAGTCACCTTAAATATGCCTCTCCCCCTTCTACAGCATGCTTCCAACACTCAGGCAGTACAGAAACTATCACTTTACATGGAGCTTTGCCCCAGTTATCAGAACCATCAATCCTTTGTTAATTTTATGTCCAGTTCAGATGGTTTGTACAAAGCAGATCAATGCCCACAAGGAGGAAAAAGAGCCCACTCCTACTGAGCCTGGTGATTTGTATGACATGACAATTGGTCTCTTCTTTTTCCTCCCTCTGAGGCTGTTTGTCTGCTGGGCAGTGCTGCAAGAGGATCCTGCAGAGCTGCTCCTCATCCCAGCCACACTGCTATTTATATTTTCTCTCTCCCAAGCTTTATCAGCAGCTCATGCAAGGAACAACTACCAAAAAAAAATCCAAACCCACACCCCAACCACCAAGCAGGAATTTTCAAGAGGAAACATCTCTGTAGCTCGAAGGCTGCTATATTTTGGTTTTAAGATGTTACAGTGCTCCAGAGCTGGGGATACAGATGTGTTAGTAACAGGATGTCACAGCCAAGGCATTGCTGGTGGCAAACAGCAGAGAGCAAGCACAGGAGAGCAAGAAGAGGAACAGATTTCTGGAATGGGAACAGTTCTTAAGAATCTCTAAGTGTAAGTGCTCTTGGGCTTTTTTCATACAGGGAGGACAAATCTATGGGAAGTTGTGAGTGAACAGCACATGCTATAAACTCCTGAAACAAAGTAGCCTGGTTTGGTTACCCATACAGAGAATATTCAATTTAATATTTGCTCATCCTGACAACCAATGTTAGCACGTGAGGCCAAGACAAGCACTTAGGAACTGAAGTGTGTTTAAATAAGGAGTTGTTTAAAAAATAAAATCAGTATTTGTGAACCTACCACTTCTAGAACCACCTTACTGAGGATTGAGAGCTAAAATACTATGTTACAATCTCAGATGGCTGAAGTTTACACAGGAAATAAGACAAGACAGTGAAGTGCACACACAGCTCGGTGTTACCAGCAGCTGGGTTCACTGTCTGCTGCAGTAAGAATCTGTCAACATTCCTCTCAAAATCCCATTACTTTTCCTGGACTGGGTGCCACATACACACAGTGGTGGGTACCAGGCACAGGAGCATCCTCTCACACACCTTGTCTAGGGCATCATCAGCTCCTCTGGTACCACAGCACTCAGGGGAGCTGCCCCTTGCTCCCCAGAGGATGAGGAAGTTCCACAACCCCACCACCTGCATTACAGGGACTTTACAGACTTGTAGCAAGCACTGTGACACCAGGGAGGAGCTTGCTGCCTTACTCTGGGTCTGCATTTCCAATTAGCCACAAGCAGGTGCAGGGGGGGATCCATCCCCAGGACCATTTCAGATTTCTCTCCCTGACCTTCAGCCTGACCTCGTGGAGCTTCTGGCCCCATTTCTTAGGGAAAAACTTCTCATGACACTTGCCCCACACACCAGTGAGTGCTGCTCTGTCAGGTGAGCCTTACAGGAAAGATGCTGATGGTTTAGGCACCTCCTGGTTCATTAATGAGCTGAAGTGAGATATCTGGACTGCAAGACAGAAGCCAGGTTAAAGCAGACTGGAACATGCCAAGTCCTGTCACATTCCAATTGTACAGACTTGTTAGTTGTTTTTTCTTGGAATACAGTAATTGCCTAAACAAGACTCCACTTCTTGTTAGTACAATAACTTTTATTTGACATCTACAAGATCATTATCTTGTAGGTTTTTTGGACAGGTTTATACAATCTCAATTTTTCAATAGTGCAACCTGTGCAAGCAAGAAATGACAAACATTGTCCTTCACTTTCTTATAAACATCTACTATTATAGGCAAAACAAAACTTACCCATATTATAGATAAGTGACTATTCACATTTGTACATTACAATTTCTTTTAAACAGCTCCAGATAAACTCTACAATGTCTTACAACATATTAAACAGTATTCAAGTTACTGGGTAACAGAAACAGCACATACAGCGGAACCCTCAAGTGTTTCCCATTCTCTAATTTACAGCTCAAGTAAGGTTTCATCTTACAAGTGACAAATTAAATTACATTAATGAAGTAAAAAATATAAGATTGTATGCGAGATGGAAGTGAATTTGCACTTAAAGTTTCCATAACCACCTCGGATTAAGGAAATGCTTCAATTTAAGGAAAATAGGCATCCAGCCATCTTTGCAGTACACGTTAGGAATACCATTAATACATTAAAAATGAACTCATTTTAATTTAAGATGTTTATCACAAAAAGAACATGTTGTAGACTCAAATATATAACCCCCAGGAGAGAATCAGAAAAAAATGCAACACCTGGGTATAAACACTATAAAAATGCAATAACCAATGCTGTACAACTAAGATTGTGTTTCTCTCCAAATTTCTGTCTCGTGTGTTTATCCTGTCCATGCCTGTTTCCAAAGACATGCACTGTCAAACAGAAACTGGGAAGGAACCTGAATGCATGGTGTGCAACCTCTAGGTTTCATGCTTTTTATAAACTCATAAATTGAAGAGAAAAACCCAATATATATTTTTCTATATATATACTCAGTACATGCATTCAAGGATATCTCCCACAGCAATGGCATTGATGCACTGCGTTAAACCCTGAGCACTGTATGACAAGATAAAAATAAAGCCTGCTTGGGGATTTTCAAGCATTTTCAAACAAATTGTGGTTTTGTAGCTTAAAAGGCCAAAAGTAAAAGCAAACAGGAAGCACTACAGAGAGCATAAGGAAAGACAGATGCACCACCATAAACAACTGCTGGCTTTCAGTTCTACCAACCTTGTTAGATCTCTTTATTCCCAAAGTAGTTGAGAGCACACAACTGAACTGAGAAAGTTATATTTCTTTGGAATCTGTCCCTGATTTTTATGCAAGTGATATGCTTTTACAGCCTTTTCCTCAAACACCAAAGTCAACACCTGTAGAGTTTGTCCTCTTAGGCGTTGTTGAAGTTGGTGATGCTTTGTGGGTGATGCTGCTGCCAGATCTGCTGCTGCTGTACTGCAAGCTGTTGAGACTGGTCTGATGTTGACAGGAGGTTTACAAGGGGTGACACACAATTTGCAGGAATGATCAAACCTGGAAAGAGCAACAAAATCAAGAGTTTCATAAACATAAAAACAACTTGTTCATTAAAACCTCAGGCTGATGATTCCACCATTTAATTAATGCACCAGTCAGGGACTGTTCCCAATCAAGCACTCTGCAAGTTCTGCTTCTCAGTCAGAAGTTTCTGTTCAGAGGTCCCTCAATCCTTAACTTGTGAAGCAGTAGAAAGAAGATGCCATTTAAGATGCCATTTTACATAAATAATGTGTCTTCAGGGGCATTTAGGACTCACTTTTACTAGAATAGCACTTTTCTTGTTATTTATCTGGAAAAAAAAAACCCTCAGGCTCTGAAGCACCTGCTATGTGGGCTTCACTAAGAAGTCTAGAGAAAAAAGAAATGACTTTTAGCAGCTCAACAGCCATGAAAACAATCATTTCAAGGTTTACTATTCTCTGCCAGCAGTGGGAACAAAGAGGAGCCTTTACTGTTTCAAAAGGTAGCTTGGCTGGAACAGGCTGAACGTGACACTTTTTGTTCCTAATAAATCAAAAGAACTGAGAATGTGAAACTGTTCCAAAGCCTTGCTGAAAAAAAAAAAATTAAAATCTCCTCCTTCTTTAACCTGACTCAAACCAGTTCTGGTCCTAGAAATACTGATTTCAGCTGTTGTACTTCTGGCCCTCCTCAACATCCTCACTGAAGAGCCCTTTCTCTCAGAAGCAGCTTTATGAAGTCAAGAGACTTTTAAGCTACAACTTCCTTCTACTCTGAAGATGGAAATGAAGGAGCAAACCAGCCACTTACCTACAATCCTCTGCCCATCTTCTGTTCTTAGACGAACTATTTGCATTTTCACATTTGTACCACTCACAGAGGCCAGAACACCTTCTACTTTTGTCCAGACACTCAACACTGAACCACACAGGACATAATAAGTTCGACAGCGGAGTCCCACCTCACAAACTAAGCCCAAGCCTGCCTTCTTACAATTGCCTCTCCTGCAGCAGACAGAAAAAAAAAGAAAAAGGTCATAAAAAATTCTGCAATTCAATTAAAAATGAGACTTGAAGTTATTTAACACCTCTTCAGAGCTGGGGGTAAGAGAAGGACTTGATCCATAGAGTGCCTCTATGGGTAAAGCTCTGAGAAGTGCTGGGCTGCTCAAGCTCACATCTTGAAGATGTACAGAAAGCCAAAGATACCACTCATTTGTACCACCTGAGAACCTGGATCTGTCACAGAGGAAACTGGAATCTGATCAGGGTACTTTAGAAGCTCCAATATTAATCTGAACCTTCTACCAATTATGCTGCTCCTCAGGAATGAGGACATCAGCTGCTGAGTTCAGAAACACAAGAAGCAGCACAAGAGCAGCTGTTTGACATCTCTCCAATTTCTACATGAAGTAGAAATATTTCCCCTGCCCTCAAGTAAGAACTGAACTATCCTACCACAGTAACAGATCAGCTCAAGACATTTAAATGCACAAGCTACTCCTGGCTCATTGCACTGCAGAGCAATTTATACATTGGTGTTAATCATACATTAAAGCCAAGTGCAAAGCTTTGTGTTTCCACTCAAAGGTTGGGTCATTTAATTGGGCATGGGACACATTTTCTTAAGATAAAAACTCAAATTTTCACACGAAAAACAGAAGAACAGATAAACCAGTTTAGGTGAGCAGTTGAAGTTAAAGCACAGGGACACTAACCAGTAAGCATGGGTGCAGGTGTCTGCAGAAGAATTGTACTGCTCCAACCAGTGTGGCAGAGCATCTTCAGAAGGTACCTGGAAAAGTCAAAGTGGGAATAAAGTAAAACACACCAAGACTTGCATAGAACAAAAGCAATTTGCTCATTACTCGGAGAACAGAGGGAGCATCAGGATTCTCATGATGAAGAGAGGAACATAATCCTGTAATTTCAGGCTATTAAATGGAAATGCCATCTCAAAGGATGAGCAAAACCCTTTAACACAGAAGAATCTCAGAGCTTTTTCAACCTGGTCTCAGAGCTTTCTCAAGTTTTTACAAATTCCACACCACAAAATTGTTGAAGTGTCAGGTACCTCACCAGCCTCTGAACAAGATAATCCATTACTGTACTTAAAACATCACCAGCAACCAGCTGAAGCTTCAGAATCACTGCTCAGAATACACTGTACATTACTGCACACTTGAGAACATGTTTGTACACCTTACACAGAAGCAAAACTTTTCCTTGATTCATTGAGCTTCACTTTATATTTGCAATTTATTTATGTTCTGAAAGCTTTGGACATAGCAGTGCACACCCCACGCAGACCTACTGAAAAGGACCCAAATACAAGCTCTCTGCTGGAAAAACAACCCTTTTTTTTACTTGACAGAATTATACATGAATGCCAGAAAACAGTCCTTATATTTAACATTTTTTTTGAAGTTTAAAACTCATTGTTTTAATGGTTACCTTCTTATATTTCTTTTTCAGGTCTGCACATGTTTCTAGTTTGAGTTGTTTCCCAGTATTTGGTCTGTATACTAAAAAAAGCCTCTTCTTAGGATTCACTTCTTTTACTAGAATAGCAGTTTTCTTGTTATTTCTTATCTGAAAATGAAACAAAAGAAAAACCCCAAAATGTTTAAGTTTAAACATGCTGACAATATTCATAGTGTGTTTGCAGTGAGACCACAGTAACAATCAGGACAGTACCACTCATCCACATGAATATCAAAACTTTTCCTTGAAGTGCAAGCATCTGGTTTCTGGATGCAGTTTTAAATAAGAACTATTAATTTGGGCTCAAATTCCTAGCAGAAAATATCCTGAGCAGTTAAAAAGGAGTATTTCCCACTTAGTGTGGATTAAACCTAACATGAATTTTAATGTAAGGCTGAAAGTGTTTTGCAAAACTGAACAGTAACTGATTTAACAATGAATTTTTCAGGAGACAGAATATTTGGTTTGCCTCCCCCCAAACTTCTCTGAACATAATTCAAGAGACAAAGACTCTTACCTGTAGTGATAAATAGAATCCATCATCTGGACCTGTTTGTTCAGCCCAGATCTTTGTTGCTTCATCCCAAGACATTCCTCTTTCTACACTGATCTAGAAAAAAGAGCAAGGCAGGGGGAGTTTCAAACACAGTAATTGAAGAACTGTAGAACCAAATATTGCCATGTTTTCAAAACTTACTGGCAAATTTCATCAGCTCATTAATGATGATACAGAGCCAACTTACTGTGTACAGTTCTACATGTCCAGAGGTAGAATATCCAGGAGTTAAAAACTTCTTAACATCTGCCTTCCTCACTTTCTCATCCCCAGAGCCCAAATCTTTAAAGGAAAAAACAGAGTTATTTTGTTTCTCTGTTGTTATTTAAGCAGAAGGACACTGAGAAACGGATTTACTCACCTAAGATGCCCATATCATATCTCCCATTCTTCTTAGCATTCTGAATAACTGCATTTAACGTGTCAGAAAAGTACTGGAACAAAGCATTCTGCTGATGTACTTCCATACCAAGAATTCTATTCAGGAATTTCCCTATATTGTTATAATCTTAAAAAAAAGATTAAAAAATACAACGTATTAGGTCAACAAAGATTAAGCTTGATGACAACAACCTCTCAATCAGAATTCAAAGCATCCCAAGGACTACTTCAATTCATTCTTTCAACAATAAGGAAAATGTTAAAAAGCTCCCCCCCCAAAAAATCATTTTTTAGATACTTACAACTTCACTTCTGTTGCTGGGAATCCACTATCATGATAAGACATTCCTAGTGATATTCTAAAGACAGACTGAACACATAAATACCTTTATCCAGTGTCAGTATTCCAGATCTGTCTTCTACATTTATCAAACCTACGCCAATCAATCCCTGACGAACATCTAAGAAGAAAGAAATTAAATGAGAGTTGCTTTGCCATCTAAAAATAAACCAAAGTAACAGCTTGCTTAGCCTTGTTGTAGGAGCCAGTTCCAAAATTTCTGACACCACTCAAATACATGACTTGCAATTTCAGCCCTTCCAGGAAGCACAGAAAGCTGGTAGTGACACTACACATGAAACCACAGGAGAACAAGATACTGCAACAGATAACAGGAAAATAAAGCTCAAGAACTGTCTGCAAAACTTTGGCCAAATGGATCTAGAACATGCCTGGACAGCTCATGTCTTGTTTGATATATGAACTTTAAATGATGTGCATAAGAATTACACCCAGTGAGATCCTATCCAGGCCAGATGATCAATTGGAATTGTAACAATGTCTTCTGGCTCTCAAATCACTTGCATTTTCTGCATAGTGCAGAACAATCAAGAGGCAGCTATTACACCCAGGGAACTGTACTTACCTTTGAAGAAGTCTCCAGGAAAATCAGGTGGAGGTGAGACCATGGGGGAGTCTAAGTTCACAATGGATTTCATAACAATCTCTAAAGCATTTCTGCCATACTGCACAAGAAAAAAAAAGTTGCTCTAACAATGTGAGCTTGTGCACAGCAGAGCTTGTGCCTCAGCCCCAAGCACACACAATTTAACAAGTATTGGCAATTCTCAATAAGCAGTTTTTCTCTACAATAGTAACAGGATCTGGTTATTAGCTTTTCACTAATAAACTACATTGTATAAAAAGCCCACTCTTAATTTCTAATTAGAATTGCCAAATTAATCTTTCAGTTGTGACTGAAGACACATAACCTACTCAAGACTTGGATTGTTAGCAAATGCAGAAAAGTCATTTACAGAGGTATTTGTGTTCCACATGGCTTTGCAAACATCATTAAGAATGTTTACTGGCTATCTTGGGAAAGAGGCCCTGTGTCAGCAAGTAATACAGCTAAAAGCAAAGCACTTCACAGGAGATGGAAGAAATCCTTCCTCAACAGGAATTGTCATCTGTGGGATAAGCACCAGGAGCTTTCAAACAGACATCAAACCATCACCTTGTTGTCAAAATTGAATCTGCTGAGGTCTCGAGTTTCTGTAGCCCGTCTGTCACCATGAGTGAGGGCTCCCTGTTAAAGACACATCTTTGTCATTAAATCAGATTTTAAGAAAAAGAAATCTAAGTTGTGTTTTCTGAAATGAAGGATCAGACTTCTTGAAACAATCTTACCAAGCTCTCCAGTCTTTTTGCAACTATAGATGCAAATCTTTGCTCTCCTGCCAATTCAGAAATTAGGAACACGTACTCTGGAGCAGTCACTTGATTGGATCTATGAGTTCTTCCTGGATAATTAAGTAGAATCACAGATGTTACATAAATTCCACTTCATTGAACATTTCTAATAAACCATGAGTTGTGAAAAGCAAAGAAAGAAGTTAGAACTTAATCCTGCTGAAAATTAGTTTCTGCTGTAATACAGCCAAGAAAAGGTAGCACACAAATGCTCTACAGTTGTGGCAACTTCCCTACAGACACTTAATATGTAAAACCCCAAGATGCAGTGTTAGTTTTTTGGGGTTTTTTTGCTAGATTTCTTTCAAAACTTTCAAGACCATGACTACAGATAAAGCTGATTCTGCTCATGCATAAGAGACTGGAACGATCCTTTAAGAGGTTGCTCAGTCACTCTTATTTTCCACGTATTGGCAATAAATTCAGTAACCAAGAGTTTGCTCGGGGAAGGATAAAAAAAAAAGTTATTTACCAAACTGCTGTATTGCTCTATCAGCACTCCAGGGCAGTTCCAGAGTCATGTGAACTCTCCGTCGCTGATTCTTAGCTCTCCGGTCTGCTTGCAGTGAAATTCCAGAGCTGGCAGCCTCTGAGATGATGGCAATGTTCTTTTAACATAAAAAGAGTTGTTAATTAGCAAGAAATCCAAGATCAAGCTTCAGTTTTCAGCTTCTAAAAACATTTTACAATTACCACCACTGTGGATCTGGAATAGTTTCACTGTTATTTCATCGCCCCTTTTCAAGAAGTAGGGGGGGAGGCAGGAAAAAAAATCATGGCTCCCTCACCAAAGAAATGCTAAGACTTTTTTTTGAGTGAAAGGAGTGGTTTTCATTTTACTTTTCAGCAACACCTTTCTTTGGAACTGAAGGCAGGCTGCCTGCTGCAGTTTGGCCATTCCAAAGGGCAGGTTTCTCTGCACTTCAGAAAGGAGAGGGGAAAGGCCCAGGGGGACTTGCTGTGATAGGAAGCTGCAGGTAACACTGTGTAAGGAAGAGGATGTGGCCATTCCAGTTTCTGACTGCATCTGCCTGGAAAGAATGTAAATGTCTGGACTGCAGACAAGTCGCTCAGAGGAAGATGTATCCATCCTCCAGTGTAACAGACTGTACAAGTCCCAAGCTACAGCAGCATTTACTTAATTTGCCCTCTTGTGGTAGCATGTCCCAAATGAATCACAGGAAAGCCTGTTTGGGCTATTTTTCCCCTCTTCCTTTTCTCAGCTTCAATTCTAACATCATTCTAGTCAGTATTTTCTTTCCAAGTGCCATGTAAAGCTATCACTCTTCCCAGCATTGTCAAGGTAACCAAGCTCCAGCTTTTCCCTTCAGCCCCTGACTCAAGAGTTTTTTGTCCTTCTCACACCAGTGGTTTTCCACAGTTTCCTTATTTCCTCTTGGAAGCAGAAGTGCATGGTAACCCCAATAAGGTAATCAAAGATGTGGAGGGCTTATCTGCCTTTTAAACAGACTCAGGTTTACAAGGCCAGCTTAGATTTCAGCCTGGGACATGTGTGCACATCTCCTAAGCCCAGGCCTCTGTGCCACTCAAACTGAAGCACACAAATTAGACAGGATGACTGAACATACTGGTTTGAAAAACAAAACACAGAGCAGTGAGCAGGAAGTGCATTCTAATTAGTACTTAGAGTACCTTAAAGTCACAATGGAATAATGGGAGAGCCACAACTTGAGTAACTTAGCCAATGTCAGTATGGCACCTGGAAAGTTTTTCTAAGTTCTCTACCTTATCTCCATCCATGAACCTCTGCTTTTCTGTGATGTTCAGGATCTCAACAGGCACATCAAGCTCAGATCTTGACTCATAGGATATGCTGCCATCATCATTGCTCACAACTCTCCCCTTGCGGCCTGTCATCTGGGAGAATAAAAGGAAATACAAGCTCATTATACAGCAAAATCAAAATTATTAACTGACCCAAGGCTTCATGCCATGATGCTATTTATTCATGTATCAACCTTAAAACAGATTCAGTGATTTATACCAAGTGCAAAACCACATTAGAGAATCTGGGTGTTTTTTTCTGGTTGATGCCATTATCTGCTCTGTGGAACACCCTGAAAATATCAGTCTCAAAATTAACCTGTTTATTCAAAGCTCTTCTCTCTATTCTAATACCATCTTCAAGCTTCTTTTTAATTCTGAGGCACTCAGTGAAAGTCATCTATATTCTTATCCCTGTGAGACTACTGTCTAAAACCACTAAACAAGTTCTCTTTTATGATACTTAAGTCAATTCAAACCTTGAAGAACAACACCAGGTGACACATGGCTGCAGAAGAAAACCAACATATATTTTCTCTGAATGTGAGCACCAAACCTACCTCTGCAACGTTTTCAGGACCACCCAGCTCATCAATAAGCTCATCCAGTGTATTAGGTGGGAGATCTTCAGCCAGCTTTTCCAGTTTATCAAGCAGTTCTTTTTTCATTTGTTGGGCCCTTTCAACAGCATCCTGACTTGTTACAAAGCTGCTGTTTGTGTTACTGTTTGCTGAAATTTAAGGGAGACTCTTAAGATGGAGAATTCCACTGCTCAAGTGCTTAGAAAGCAAAATGACACCAAAAGAAACTCACCTGATGTGTTGGTACTAGAAGTGGTGGTACCAACAGTGGAAGTAAAACAGCTGGGTCGCTTTGATCCGAGACCAGAAGCTAGTAAGGCACTTTGAATAGAATCTGGGTCTATGCTTTTCTTCTTTTTCTTGTCTTTATTCTTTTTATGCTCTTTTCTAATTAGCCAGGGATCTGAAGTTAAATAGTTATTTTTAGAATGTTTCAATTACTGACTAAAAAGCCATCCTACATCCTATCTGCAAGTACAGCTACTCACCATCTTCATCATCCTCACTGGATTCATCTCTGAATGGATTGAAGTCATCATCATCTCCAGAACTCAAAAATCTGGAGCTCTCATTGTCACTTTCTTCATTTTCTGAAGCATCAGACTCACTTTCACTCTCATCAGAGCTGCTACCTGCAAGGCCACCTGTTTTGCGAGCTTTTTTGGCTTCTCTGCTTATTTCTTCACCTAATTCCATCACCCCAGAAGAAAAAAAAAGTTATTTAGACATTGTACTCTACCTCTGATGTTTGTTTTACCACCACAGCATCCAAGCTAGATAAATACTCAACTTTTAAATATTGATCTGTTTAAAAGAATTAAATTTAAGTTTTAAGCAAGACCTCTCACCCAAATTTTTTATAATCACCTACTTTTTGGTAAGAACATAACCAGTTTGGGAAGTCTGGTTAGCATCTGTCTTCCCTTTAGTGAGCCTCAAGCAAACCAAATCAATTACTTGTGTGACTGCATCAGGAAGTGATCTTACACATGCAAGATGCTTTGGGATATGTTCCCCTACTCCATCAACCCAATTCTGAGCAAAGCAATAAACAGAATTTCAGGTTATATTGTTTCATCAGCACTTTCAGAATCATTAATGGACATTTCTAACAGAAGTCTCAGAGACTTCCCATACATGCTGTTTCATGGTTGACTGATACTTACACTCTGGCATTTATATTCTGAAATTTTTTCCAGAGTTCACCTTTAGGCAGCTCTAAAATTGCCATTTTCACTACAGTGTTACCTTTCCGTTTCTTTATTTTGTTCTCCTTGCAAGGGCTGTCTCTGGGTGAATTGTTATTACTTTGAGCAGTCAAATCAATTCCCAACAAGCTGAACAGCTTCTTCCTGTCAGGAGCTGGAAAGTGCTTTTCAATAAGAGACTGGAATACTCCTCTGTTGAAGAAAAAAGGGTTCCTCAGCCAAATTTGCATTTCTTTAAAGCAAAACCTGTAGCATTTTCACAGCTTGCTTGACTTCTCTGAAGAATTATTACTTTTGAATGCTGTTACACAAGCACTCTGTATAATTATCACCCGTGTTACTGTATTTGTCACCTTCTCAAAAGCAGGAGACATTGACTTTGCAGCACTGTTACTTATAACTTGTTAAATTTTGGTATCAAGTGGCATAGCAACTGCTGTTTTGTTATTGCTCAGCATTTAAATGACAAATTAACCTATTAAGACCTTCAGCAAGGGACTCTCTGTTTCTTCTGATAAAAGAGGGAAGTCATGATTGGAGCTTGCACTGGTACAGATGCAGTTTACACTTGGAAAATCTTCCCACCCCCCCATCTGAGCAGACCAGTCCCAGCTCTTCACACCTGAAAACATAATTTCAGAGTGGCAGCAGAACAAGGGCCTAAGGAATGGCTCACTTGAACAATTCTGTCACATTTTATGAGCAGGCAGCTTAAGTAAAGAACATTGGTACTACAGGGTACCAAACTGTGCACTGATCCAGGTTTTGTACATGAAAGGCCAAAACACTACCCACACAATAAGATGGACTAAGGTTCATTTAATAAAGGACAATTCTAACAAATTTCAATCTTACTTTGCTGTAGAAACAAAGTCATTCAGTTCCCCACCACCTTCCTCCAGAGCTTCCAATGTTCTTGCTTCTCCTGTTGACTGCAGGCCAATAACAACACACTGAGGGACAAATGAATACAAGGCATTGTTACCAAGATGACTGGCTTGTAACTTTATTTTTGCCTGGATTTCTGCTCCTTAAATAACTCCAATACCACGAGTACAAAAACATACTGAGTACGAAAATGCTACAAACAACAACAAACAAATCTAAAAGCTTTGCACTTAAAGATACTTCAAAATAGGTCTTGATCAACTTACTTTCCCATTCTTGATTTCTTCCCTTGCCAGCTGCACCACCCTCTTCACTTTAGATGCTATGCAGAGGTACTTGAAAAACCTCTGATGAGCTGACCAGAACTGCCCCCACATGGACTTCTTCATTCTCTGTTCTGCATCAATCAGGTCAGCTGCTTGTTGAAACCTCTCTCTGGCACTGACCCACTGAAGAAGAAAACATTCATTGCTTTACAGGTCACCTTTCAAGGCTACAGAGGTACATTCTTTAATATCAAAATAAAAACAGAAGAGAAGTTTAATTTTAAAGTACTGTGGGACTGCAAATTAAGGATGCTCATCATACATCAAAGCTCAGAAAATAGCTATGGCTTAGGAAATGCAGATGATAATTAAGCTCCTAATGAAAGGCAGCAGATATATTTACATTACTACCAGTGCAAATTGTGTTATCTAGTTTCTCCATTATTACAGTCAGGTTGAGAAAGCAAAGAACACTGCCCATAATTAAGTAAAAAGCCAGATCCTAAGAAGAGGAAAAACCCCACTGCCTTAATTTTTGCCAGGTTTTAGATAGAGAAATCCTTAGAGTAAGACAAGATCCCATTTCAGTCTCTCAACAGGCAACAGTACTACACACTGTTTCAGGAGCAGTCAAATTGAAACCAAGTTAGTTCAGCCTCCCAATGCAGTAAAAAAAATTTAAAAAGGTGTTCTTACCAGTTTCACAGATTTATTGTACATTTTAACATATTCTTGTGAGAGCAGAACTTCATCAATTTTGAAAGTTACACCTGAAAAACTCAGTTGTCTTGCTATGTACATTCCTCTCAGCTTCATATCCATAGCAACTATTTCCATGGCACCAACACCTCTAAAATAAAGAAACAAATGTAAGTTATTAGAATTTTCAGGAGCAAGGATTTGTTAAAAACCCTCAAGTGCTTTAGAAAATAGCTTGCTTACAAACATGAAGGAATGTTTTGAAAATCACTAGTACTGTCTGATTAAAACACATCTAGCTGAAGGGTGTATTGAAATTTACCTTTCACATAAAACTATATCCCTGCCTCATACCAAGAGGTATAAACCCTCAGATAGTTACTTTTTCCCAAATTTCCTGGCGTGCACTAGGAAACAGTACCTTAAAAACTGTAACTGGATAATGAAGTTGGTCCAAATATATAAAAAAAATCTTGCACTGCAAGATAAGCTCCACTGAAGATTTTAAATAATGAATAAAAATTGTATTAAGCTATTCAGATATATGAAAATAATTAAAATTAGTAGACAGCTGAAGTTCTGTAAGAACAACACACCTGGAGAGCAGAAAAGTCAACTGCAAAGCTAACACTCACAAGCTTGGGCCTGTAATTTCACTATTGCTCATTTGATACATTCTTGGTAATGAAGTGGAGGCTACACTTGCACAGCCTAGAAAAACCATACATCATGTAGATGGTATGCAAGAAAATGCATGCTAAGCCCTACTATAGCATTTTGAAGTGTTCTTTTTAAGAAGTTCTTTTTAAGTAGGCAAAAAACATTAATATATTAAGATGCTCACCCACCAAGGAATGTAGCAGTTGCATTTTCTACTTGCCTCTCATTTAGGTATCTACCAAGTTGTGAAATACAAAATGCACTGCAGCAGCACACATGAGTTTTGCTGAACTGGGTTCTTATGCCAGAAAGCAGAAAAATAAAAGATTTCTTCCTCTTAAACTGCCTAAAGTGATGCATAAGCATTAGAGGGCTTTTACATAAAGTTAGAGAGCAACTGTACTGAGCATACTCAGTACATCCAGTGTTTTCAAGATGAGAAGCAAAATATATTCAAAGTTTCAATTTTATAGAGGGCTATGCAAGCTTTTAATGATCTGAAAATTTTCTGTAAGCAAGGGAAACATTTTTTTACTATGCAAGACAGATTCTATTTCTACTAGAATTAGAAGAGTCAGAAAATTCTTAGTGTGGCAGGACAAGTTTGTAGAGGACTATGAATGAAGACAAAGGAACAGGAAAGCAGAGTCAACCACAACCATCTGTGTTCTTGCTACAGTTCCTCAAAACCTCACCTTCTTTCAACAGCCTGGATAAAATCACTGAATTCCCTAAAAGGAGTTCCTTCCCCCCAGATTCCCAGACGGTTCATATATGCCATATTTCTTGGCTCAGATGCACCTAGAAAAAGAACACACTCTGTAGCAGTGCCAGTAAAAGCAGAGAGAGACAATTAATACAAAACCAGTAGTGCATACCTGTGGCACTAGCATAAACAACCCTGGCTTTGGGAAGTTTGTTTTGAAGTTCCAATACAGCCAGACCTGTTTTTGTTGGTTTTGATGAACCAACAGGACACAGGTTCTTAGCTTTGTGACACTCATCAAATACAATCTGAATCAGAATTAAGGAAAAAAAAAAAATTTGGCCCCCACATTTTGGGGGTGAGGAGTTAACACAGCAGAAAAATCTACTCACTGCAATAGGTGGGAAGACAAGAAAAATCTAATTGCAAGAGGTGGCAACAGTAAATCAAACAAAAATACACTAGTAATTTTTCACTAAGAACTTTGGGAAAAATATTTTTAACTAGTAAATATTTCAGAGCACGATTACTAACACATGAGTTCTTTAAAATGCTGTTGATACTAAAAAAAAAATTGCCTAAAAATTCACTGGAGAATATTTGTGTAAATTTAGGGTCATTAAAGATACTTCAATTTTCTGTGTTCTCTACAGAAACTGCAGAAGCTACACTCCTGCACCAGAGCTGTGTAGCCACAATAGGAAAGATTTGGCACCATTTGTAAAACTTGTAATGACAGAGCATGCACACAACTGATTATTGTAATGGATAGAGAACAATACCCAAAAATACCAGCAAATAAAAATACCAGATTGTATTAAAAGATGCAAGCTTAAATAGCAATTTGGTTACAACCAAATGAACTCCAGAGAAAGGATACAACTCCATCAAAGTCTTCACCACACCAGTGAAGGAGCTGCTTTAATCTGGTTTTGTATTTACCACCAGACTGGCTTTCACCAATAAGAGAGGAATAGGTAGCAAAGATAACACCTTTCTTCACACTTCCATTATGTTTAGAAGAAATTTTCCCATATTTGAACTGCAATAAAAAGATATGAAATTACAGACATTATTCAAGAGATCCCTCCTCAAACCCACCGACCCTATGATTAAGGGATGATGGTGGTCCTGACAATTGTTTACACTTTGAACCACTTTGATCCCTTTGAATCACTTGTATTCTTTTGGGGGACAGTGAGGTTAAGGGGTTATTCAGGGCCTTAAATATATATTTAAGGAAAACCAGATCTGAGGCCTCAGAAAGTTAACAGCCACATTCCTTGCCTATGTGCTTGCCTTAAGTACAATTAAGATTTCAGTTTTCATGCATTCCTGAAGACATTACAGGGCAAATATATTTATAGCTGCCACCAAAAATGACTTTCTAAAGCTTTACTGTATTATAGAAATGAAGAATTCAAAGCAAAAAATATAAACCTAAACCAAAAGTTCAATGAATTCAACCAGTAAGCTCACTTGACAATTTGGGAGAGGCAAATCCTGAGCAGAGACACAGACTACAAAAATAACTCCACACACTGCTGCTGCTTTAATAAATGACTGAGGGACTCTATTATTCCAGTATTGCCTACAAAATGTGTTACATATAAAATGTGTGCTGGGAGACAGATTGATGCCTGACAAACAAGGCCTAGAGAGCAAATTTTTTGAAATTAACACATTTTTGCTCTTAAAAGTCAAGATGTACAACTTGTCACACAAGCACACCTAAAGTTTTGCCTCAACTGTACATAGTAAAAAGTTTCCACACCTTATTTAGTGAGTGAACCAATATGTTTTTTGCTCCAATATCTCTCAAATCTCTTTCAGCATCATATTTCAGATCATTTGACACGCTGAACCTGGAGATATAAAACAAAGCATATTCTGTAAGTTACAGAAGAATTTCAAAAAGCAGTTGCTAGAACATTTGTCAGAAGACAGAGTACTCTGAATTTCAGCACTATGGTCACTGCAGTGTCTGCTCTAACAAATCCTGACATACTCACCAGACTGCTCTTTTTCTGCCTAACAAGTAATTTTCATAGATTATTCCAGCTATGGTCCTTCCTTTTCCTACACCAGCACCATCACCTATCAAGAATCCAGCTCTGTCTCCATTGGGCAGGAATGTTTCATGTTGCTGTAGGAGAAAGAACAAAAAACTTGTACCCATTCTCCAGAACACATCACTGGGGGTTGTCAGAAATGTGCACACATAAGAAACATCCTAATGGATGAGACCAGTGGTCCATCCAGCCAAGCAGCCTCCCAGCAGCAGGAAGAGGAGATTTAGGGAGAGCATATGAAATGAACTGCTTTATGTGATCCACTTCCCCCCCTCCCTCAGCATTTAGAATTACTGGAAAACTGCTGGATGTATCTGTCTAATTCTTTTAGTGCCTACTACCAGGCTGGCTGCTTCTCTTAATCCCCTGACTTACACCTCCCAGACATCCACTGCCTCTCTGAAGAAGTATTCTATCCATCTTAAACCCATCTCCTTTCACTTTGTTCTTGTTTTTTGGGACTGCACTCTTGTCTTCATTACGTAAACCTTGATTTAATTTCCTTTCATTTTTCTCCTCTCCAGCCTTCAGCACCTCAGTCTTCTTAGTATCTTCCATGAGGTAACTTCCTCCCTCCTGTGAACATTTCAGTAGTCCTCTAACTTCACTATCTTCCTCCCTGACATGCAGAGAGCTGTACATACATCTGATGTGGGCCCACTGAAGCTTAAAATAGCAGCAAAATAACACCCAATCTTCTTCTCTGTATTCTTCCCAGTGATGCCAAACAGCATTGGTTTTCTTAGCCTGATGCTACTGCAGCCATTAGGTTATTTCAGAAAAATAAAAAATAATGACTAAGATGTCCTTCCTGAGGTTTAGGACAGTTCAATATCAGCATAATGGAAGTCGTGTAGACAAAGCTTTCCTAGATCTATTACCTCACATTTATCTGAGCTGCAGCTCACCTGCCACTTTCTAATACAACTCAAATTTTAAGCTCATATTACTTTATCTCCTTGTAAAAACTGACACAGCTGTGCCTGTCAGACAGCAGTTTTTCTTTTTAAATCCTATGCTAGCTTTTAAGCTGTACTAATGTCTGGCATTACCTGGGCTGCATAAGTGATTGCTTCAAGTTGCAGAGCTGACAACCAGCCACTGTCAATTGTTTCTTCTGATATTGATGTCTGGTACCACACATCAGGAGGAGTCACACTGGATAATGAGCTTGTTTCCACCACTGGGTCAGGGTGGCGTAGACCAATTTTCACTGGTTGGAAAGGGAAGGGGAGGGAAGGAAGAAAATGAAAATATAATATAATACAATACCAACCTCTGCTGCTGCAGCACAGGTTATTATATTTACCAAGCAAATTCCAACTCTCCTTTCCGAAGGCTGAAGTCAAGAACAATTCTCATTGCAACAGTATCTCAAGTATTAAACTGCATCCCAAAGGAATATTTTAACCTGAATTTATATAAATGCAATCTCAACTTTTTTTCTCTTCTCACTATTGTCCCCCAATTTTTGTGAAATTAGGTAAAATTCAGTTAATTGAACATTAAAATACTCATATGCTTGACATGATTGAAAAAAACCTGGCTTGAACCTTGTCTTCCCAAAAGGCCAGAGGCAGCCTCAAGATACCAGAATCACAAAAGCAAAATTCTTCTATTTATATACTGCTGGTTTTAAGCAGTATGAGGAGAAGAGATTTAGAACAGACAGGGTTTAATTGCTGACAGATCTCATGAGTGACAATAAAAATTAACCATTTAGCAACAAACTCGAGAGAAAATTTGCCTTGTTTTTCCAGCAGGCCAACAATGTAACTAAGAAACATAGCAACAGCTTTTTGTCACTGATTTTGGTAAGAAAAAGGAGAAAAAACGAGGAGGTGGCAATTAATAAATGCAAAAGGCTCGCTTGTAAACAAAACCAAACAAAACCAAAACAGCCTTAAATTTAGAACAATGCTGGAAGGGTACATTTATGGTAATTTCACTCAAAATGGATTCTAGTGTGTAGCAGTGACCAACTGATCTCTTTTAGAAACTTCCTCTGCTGAGGCACAGAGATCTTAACACAGGTAAAAGAGGCCTGATCTTGGTTCAATTACATTTCTGAGACAAGTCCTGCCTAAAGAATTCTTTTTCTATTAAAAAAGGAGGTGCATACCATCCAAAGCTGAGTGCTACAGAAAACAATTTCCTAGGAAAACCCACCACAAATTCAGGTTCTTTTTGCTTGACTCAGATAGTAACCTATCTGGTTTTTGGTGTTCATAACTACTGAAGAGTAAATAAATCAGCTCTCAAAACATTTCAGCTTTAACAAAACTTGATGGCTTACGTTTTATTGGCATGTACTCAGCATAAGTTTCTGCATGGCCCATCTCTTCCTCATCTTCTTCCTCAGGTTCCTCTTCCTCTTTCACTGCTGGCACTTTCTGGAATAGAGAAATACCTGCCTTAGCTAAACAGCACATTCTTAATACTCTGTGTCCTGGAAATTAACATGGCAATGGAAATGAGCACAAAGTTCCACTTGGATGTTTTAACACATCTACCAGATGAACCAGTGAGCAGGTGGGAAAGTTACAAATGGAAGCTCAACATTTCTTATGCTCTGAACAACCCTCCAAAGACACAAAAAGTCAGGGAACTTTTCCTTTCTAAGATTCAAGAAGTACTGCTCATCACAACCTTCAGCCTGATTCTAGCTATCTATGCTTCAACTCCCATGTTTAGAGATTCACAGGTATTATTAGATTGAAAATATTGAAGGATTCTCAGTATACATTTTAAATCAAACCACCAGGTGGTCATCCATGCTAGAGGAAATCTTCTAGTTTCCTCATTGTTAGTTGTATGAATGGGGTTATTTAAAAAAAACCAAAACCATAACACAGGGCAAGTGATAAGCTTTCCAGTTTTAATTGGAGCACACCCTGCTTTGTGCACTCAATGAGGTTAAGGACAATAATTTCTTGAAATTGCCATCAACAGGTATTCTGCTCTACAAAGCTCTTACTTTTAGTCACCTAATCAAGCATTCATCTAGTGAAGAAACTACCCTCTGGAACAAACAGATGCACTCAAGAATTGTACTACACCCAAACCAAAGGCACATTATAAATACAACAAATGAAACTGGTCACACCTGGTTGTGACCAGTACCACATACACTCAGCTAGCAAATCAACCATTTTAACTACTTACCATAGTAGGTGAAAAACTTCTCATTTTAATATCATTTATCCATATTCTTGCTACCTCTTTTGTGGAAGCCTCCTTCTTCACTGCACCATTGCTTACATCAGCTGCAAAACAAAAGCTGTGTTTTACCAGAATTCCTTGCAAACACCAACTCAAATCAACTTCCTTATAATAATGAGCTGAAAGGAAAACTTTGACTGTCCAGTAGCACACTGGTGCTTCAAGAACACAATTAAGATCTTCATCCTAACAAAAAAGTCTCTAAGCAAGGAGTTAATCTTGTTACTACTTAACTGAGGAAACTTCCCATGTAATACCACCACACCTGAGTGGTCGTGCACTGGTTTCAGTATTTAAAGAAAATTTTTAAAATCCTGGAACATCACTAAACATAAATGTAGTATTTAGAAATAGTGTGAGCCTCTGAAGCATAACAACAAATCAGAAAGCCCAGTGTTCCAGCAGAAATGGACTTACCTGCATTGGTGATATTTACCACCTTAGGAGAAACAACAATTATTTCTGTAAAAGAAAATTTAACACTTTGGATTCAGTTTAAAATTCATAACAGGATCCTTCAAGAGGACAATCCATTAATTTTCCTGTTCTCAGCAACATTTGGAAGCAACTGGCAATAGGGCTCAAACTTTGCATGGTGATGTATGTAAAACACTGACAGCAACTGTCAAGCTTCCACCATGCTGGCAGTCAATTACCCCTAAAATACAATTAAGATAATTGCACAAATAAAGTTTTCCTCAAAGAGGTTGCATAATACAACTTTTTAAGTATTTTCCAATCTAGGCTCCTGCTGTCTAAACTGCATGAGATGATGTTTCCTCCAAGAGCTTCTCTGCCCTCAAATTTTCTACAAGTATTTGCCTTTTTTTTATAAGCACAAAAATCCAGAAACACAAGTACACAAATAAGATTAGAAAACCAGTTCCACAAGTTGCCTACTTTCCAATTAATAGAGAAGCTGCAGATTCAACTAGTTTTAGTAGCTGTGATGTTACCTATTACTCGTGTTTCTCCGAGTTTTTATTTAGCACAAAAGGGATAAATTGGGATAAGCCTGCTCTATCCAATCCTCTCCCATTCCTCTCCCTCACTCCTTTACCCCCAGTGCCAACTTCAGTTGGTGTCTAACTCCAATTTCTGTACACTACTCTGTAACAGAGAACAATGAAACAAGGAGGTACATTCTTTTGTCTTTCAGTCCTAACCAACAAAGCTTCATTTACTGCACTCTCTATCCAATCCTGCCTAGAAAAATCAGTAAATATTACTTCAGAGACAATAAAAATACAGTAATCCAGAAAAAGCCTGTGCACCTTGAGAAAAAGCAGCAAGACTTCAAACTCAACTAGTCTGATCTTATCATGCTAAAACCAGAATTACTTGAAAGAATCAAAACATGAAAATCCACATGCAGTTTTTCCCTTACATTAAACTGACCACATTACCTGTCTGTATTAGAAATAAGATACATGCAAAGATTACAAAAGGAATCTCAAAGATTTAGAGTAGCATTCAAGACCACATTTAAGAAGTAACATGGAAGCAGTAGATCTGATGCCTCTCATGAGATGTCCTTTCTTAGCAGATGCTTTACATTAGCATCTACTGCAAATCCAGTTTGGAAGATGCCAAAAAAACAGTATTCATTCACCATAGGTTCCACTGCAAGTATACAGTAGAACAGAAACTGATGTAGATTGAAGCAAGAGATCTAAATCAACTTCTGTACTTCAAGTACTGTTTAGGAATTTTACCAATTTTCCAGCTGCAACCCAAAACGCTATTTTCCTCATTCCTTGTAAAAATAAGACAAACATTTAAGCTCTTGATTTTCTGCTTTTTAGTTATTACTTTACCCTGAATTCTAGCACTATTAAAGTTGGAAAAGAATTTATCACCTTTCCTGGACCATTTTGTTTTGCTGCAATATTCTATAAACCAAAAGACAACACAAGCTGTGCAAATATCTTCCTACATTTCTTATTTCGCTTTGTCTGAAACGTGGTCACTATGAAGAAAGAAGAAAACTCACTTGCTGCTGTTGCTACTGGTTGAGCAATATTAGGTGGTGGCTTCAATTTCATGAGTTCATTAAGACTATTATTCTTCAGGAGATCTTTCAGCTGAATCTGGTCCTTTGAAGGTGCAGTAGTCAAGGCATTGCGGACTGCTGGTGCTGCAACCGAGGGTCGAGTCGTTGTGCTGGTCTGAATGATTTTTGCTACAGTGATAGTCTGCCTTGTTGTTGTGACAGGGGTGGTTTTTGTCATCACTATTGTAGTCCCCAAAGTTGGAAGCTGATTTATTTGATTGAGCACAAAGGTTGTGGTGGATGGTGGTTGCTAGCGACAAAGAAGCAGGGAAATTTTCAGAAGATGGTGGGGGAAAAAAAGGAGATTTTATTACCCTTTTATCTATAGACCACAGGAGCAATTTTTTGAAGGGTTGGTGAAATGAGAAATCTCTTCATGTAACATGCTGAAGATGCTAAGGTAATTATCTTGTGATGCAACAATCTGGGTGAACATCTATCAATATACTGCCATGCTATTTCTCCATGGTATTTTTAAATTTTGTTTCAAGGGAAAGGAAATAAGAAAAATAGGATGAAGGATTCATCAGCAAGGCACAAAACATTCCTTCTACAGGCACAGGAACCTTGAAACCTATTTAAGGAGGGGTAAGAAATGCAGCACAATCAGCTACTGGGAGAAAGGAATAGGAAGATGGGAGAGAAACAACTCCATAAGACACCAAGGTCAGTGAAATAGGAGGGGGAGGAAGCACTCCAGGTGCCAGAGCAAAAACTCCCTCCACGGACCAAGGTGAAGCAGATTGTCCCCCTGCAGGCCATGAAAATCCAGGATGGAACAGACATCCACCTGCAGCCTGTGGAGGAGCTCACACCAGAGCAGGCTGGATGTGCCTGAAGGACACTGTGACCCTGGAGCGAGAAGCCCACACTGGAGCAGCTTTCCTGGGACCTGTGGAGCAGTGTGTTCCTGAAGGACTGCAGCCCATGGGAAATGCACATGCTGGAGCAACTTTTGGGAAGAACTGCAGGCCATGGGAAGAACCCAGATTGGAAAAGTTTGTGAGGGAGCTGCTGGAGCTGGAAAAGAGCGTGAGGAAAGAGTGGAAGACATGCTGGGAGTGAAGCTGAGACCAGGAAGCAAGGAGGGGGGAAAGGTTTTAATTTGTTAAGCATTTCCCCAAGCTGAGTCTGGTTTGCCCATGACAGTAATTGCTGATCTTCCTGCTCTTATCTTGAGCCATGACCATTTAGTTCTATTTTTTCCTCTCCCCACCCAGTTGAAGAAGGGGAGCAACAGAGCAGCTTGGTGGGCACCTGGTGTCCAGCCCAGATTAACCCCCCAGATGTTCACCTACAAAATTCTGAATGTTCTTACCCGAACATTTAATAAGGCTGGAGTTGATACAGTCTCTGGTTCTTGTTTCACAGCAGCTGTGGCCTCAGTCTCCAAGCCCAGCTCTAAAGCACTAAGTGGTACTGACTGCAGAGGAAAGAAAGTAACCATCAGAAAAGGTTCACATCAGCAGGGAAAAAAAAACCTCAGACAAAATATCCCCCCACAAAATGGAAGTTCAAGTGGCAGTTCATAGCTGTGCTCATTAACAAAGGTTTCACTGAAAATAAAGATCAAGTGGTTGATCTCACAAAGTTAAACTTGCACCACCTTGTCAGTTAACTGTGGTGGTGAAAATACAATTAGTTTTCTGGTGTCACCTGTTCAACACACTGCTGGCAATGGTTATGTTCTTACAGACTGAGTTCACGGAGCTTTAACACCATATTACATTACACTTTTTGCACATTTTCTAGGAGAGCAGCTAGACTCCAGTGATATTAGAGTCCTCCATGGATACATGACAAAACACCCCCATTTAATGCACAGAAATTAAGTATATTTATGTCTATACTGATATCAATGGTGTATTTCACGTTACTTTTCAATATAGAAATTTCATATTAATTAGCAAGTCATTTTCTCATCTCAGTACTATAAAGGAGGAAGTTTATGAAAACTCCACGTTTTTTAACCATTTCCTATGGATGCCACTTCCTCCCCCCCACCTCCACAACACATCAACTACAATCTTTGACATCCTCTAGCAAATGACTGTTGTTTCAACCTGCTGAACAGCTGGAGTTGGGGCTGGATTTGCAAGAACCACGTCCGGAGAGTCAATATCAAAGAGATCATTTGGACTGATTCCACTCTCACTCAAAGCAGCAAGCAACAGATCTTGTCCTGGCTCCACCATCTCTAAAAAAAAAAAAAAAAAAAAATTAGAGCCATAAATACAAGTTACATTTAATTTTTATTTATTTTGTGCACAAACACTTGTATTTGAAGGTGTTGTTCCTGGATTTAAGGGAATATGTGATGCAGCCTCTTGCATACACAGTTTAACTTCCTAGATTTGCTCTGGCTCTTTTGTTCATTTGTAAATTTTTTCTTATTTTTTAAAGTCTTTTCAAAATATCCACCACATTGAGAAGCAGGAAGAATGTAACAGTTTACTGCACAAAACGCTGTCATACTCATAAGCTTCAAAAGAAAAAAAAAATGTCTTAATCACACTACATTTTTAAGCATTACAAGAAATACCAGGAGGCAGAAATGGTGAGACTGTATTATGCTAATGCTAGGTCTTTGTCAGTGAAGCTCACTGCACGTGGGAAGTGCAATTAAAACTCATTTAGTTTATCTTGTAACAACAAGTTAGTGATAAAAAGCTTATAAGGAAAGCTTCTTTTTGTGTGAGCTTGCCATGACATTAGGTAGTAATTCATTCACTGGAGAAATATTGTTTTGCATAGTGAAAAGAGCAAATGTTCCACTATTACAGTGTGTTAACTACATATTAAATAGGACATTGACATCAGGTCACAGACTCCTTTATGTGTAGGACAAGGAAAAATTAATTTCAGAAAGCTACTCTAGACAATGTAAAAAATAATATAAAAGCAAAATCCTCTATGTTTTAAGATGAAGAAGGAAGGATAATGTGGTTTTTTTTCTTAAGAAGGAAGCCCTTTGCCTCAGTACTAAGACAAAGGTTAAATAAGCCCACAAATGAGCTGCTGCTCATAATATTCTAAGATACACCTCAAGCAGAAATCCATTCCTCTTTTTCTCCACACCTTCTGTAACACCCACTGGCACAAACCATCCAAAACTGACAAAGCTGAACACCTACTCGAGAGCAGATAAGCAGACAAAAAAATTTATTGGTACATAATCTCTGAATGAGATGCACTCATTCAAACTGAAACAGCCTTCTCTCCAGGTACAGCTCAGGTACAGCTAAGCCACAGCCAGCTGGTTGGGCACACACAGAGCACGTTTGGCAGAACAGGTAATTCCTGTAATAAATGAAACCTCGAGCACTTAATTCTTATTCTTTCTAGTTTTAGTCTATCCAGTAGTAGGTGGACTAATACTGAGGTGCTGACACCACAACTGAAGCAGTGGGTGTAAGGGACTGGGACAAGGGGAAGATGAACTCTTAAGAATCAAGGACTCCACTACCCAGAAGAAGACCAAAACAAACAAAAAAAACCACTGGTGGGACTGCTACTGACCACCCACAGTCCCAATGAACACCACTTGCTAGATCAGAACTAGAATTTTTTTTTAAAAGGCATTTGAGGTGATCAGATACACTGGCAGAATGTCCTTGTTTCTAGGTACAAGAAACAGGAGATAATAAATATTAAGACATCTGGCAAATTTAATTAAAATGGCAACTCCTTCAAAGGACATCATCTCCCACTAGTCTGCCTCCTAGAATCCTGAATGGGTCAGGAAAAGTGAGTAAGAACAGACCATTAGCTTTACCTTTGAGGAGGATTAAGCCTGTCTAAAAAGGGTACTACACATGTATTAATTGGATAGGATAAATCTTAATTTCCATCAGAGTAAAATACTAACAACAATCATATCTAAGTTTAGAAGCTTACAGCACTGTTACTAATTGGAAACGGGTGAGAGAAGAAAGATTAAATCTGCAAAAAGTTGTTTAGCTTATGGGTATTTTTGGTGTTAGGAACTTCAGCACAACCACTGAGGGTGCAGGTCCCTAGAGAAGGACAATAACCATGGGTTACCCCATCAAACCAAGAAAACTCTACAACAATAACAGCATCAATTTGGACAAGAGGCAGGAGCACTCCTCCACACAATGCAACACCTTTGCTCAACCTGGTCAAGTGAACAAAAATGCCTAAATGGACAAAGGAAAAAACCATCAGTTATGTCATCATTTAGGCTGCATGGAGTTCTGATCATGCCATCTCTAAGAGAAAAATCTGAACAAAACTTGGTTGAGACAGAAGTGGCTACAGGAAGAAAGACGTGGAAAAAAATTTAAAGAAAGATCACTCACGATAGCCTCTGATCTACTCTTGCAAAATCTTAAGGAAAGGCCTTCCTATCAAGTTGAGACTCAAAACAAAACCAAGGCTAGAAAAAACCATGCCAACACCACACAAAACCACATCTTTCCCAACCACCCTTGAGCAGTGCCACAAGCTATCAAGTCTGTTTGAAGTTTTACAAATCCACAGCAAGACTGAACTCTACATTTTTAACCTTTAAAATAACCACAAGGGACTGGCTATCTTAAGACAGCCTCACTGAGTTCAGGAAAACATTAAGAGCTGTAATACTTTAATGGCTCACAAGTCTTCACTAGCTGACTGGTGATAGAAACTAGCACAGCAATTCCTGCAGTTCCAGAAGTACCTGCAGCGTGGAAGCACCCACGTGTTAGCAGGGCTGATTTCACAGCAGCATCTCTCCTGCTAACCCCAATTTCAGCAGCCTTAAAAATTAGCAGCTGCTACCAATCCAGCAAACAGCAGTTGTTTGTCTGTCTGTCTGTCAGTCTGGACAATGGAAGTTTGACTGGTTTCACTTATTTGGTTTCTGTACACCAGGAACAAAGCTGCATTGTTTGAAACGGGAACAAAAGGAATTCTGAACTTCTAGAACTTTTACATTAAAAGTCACTGAATACTTTAGAACCAATTTTAGGCTTTGTAAAACTTCCAAGCACCACTGCTGCCTTTCTCTCACTCTCTCAATTTCTCTATCTCACTAGTTTGAATTTAGTAAGGAAATTAAATGAGAAAAAAAACCCAAAAATCCAGGAGAAGCTGCATCATGAGGGCTTAGTTTCTGTGAGATACACAAGTCAAGCCTAAAACCTTATCAAGCTGCAACAGCTCCATAATCTTACAAGGTAGGAGGCTCCTCAGTTAACATAAGTGAAAGTGACTTTATCAAGCTCTGCAGCTCAGCTTTGGCAATACTATATAAGGCCCTGTTTGCCACATCTTAATCTCCAAAAGAAAATACTTATAAAAAAGTTGTGAATATTACAAGCTGTTCCCTACACATCTCACCAAAGAACCGTTCTGAGCATGTAGAATCTTGGAGATAGAGTTGTCTACATTTAGTCAGGCTGTCCAATGCCACTGAGAAAGAATCAACCTGTTAGATAAGACTAACAAAAATTATTTATAAATAAATTCAACACTAGCAGTATCTCCCCTCTTTGTATGAAGAAAGCACACAAACTGCTGCTGTTTCAAGGAGGGCTATCAAACCACAACAGGATTTTTTGGAAGGTGCTCTTCTGCTGAAGAACAGAGTCTGAAAGTTTGGTTAAAAAAGCAGTTTTGCTGCCACAGCATATTATGTAAATAATTCCCGATTTAAAGATACAAAACCAGAATTCTATGTTTAATATTATGCCATGTATCCATGCCAACCTGGCTCTCTCTCTCCCTCCCTCCATTTTATCTTTGGTACAAAGAAGCAAAACAACAACACGAAAAGATACTCTAAAGCACATGTCCAGCAACCTTCTTTCCATTTCCCCCAAGAAAAATAATGGTAGAATCCTCACAGATGAAAACGCTTTGATTTTCAGCTCTGCAAGCTACACATGGTAACACTGTAAACCTTTATGGACTTATTTTAAATCATAATCAACCACAGTAACACAACTTAGCCCAAATCAAACATCACATCAGCTACCTACAGTCATTTCCAAACTCATGACAACTGCTCCCTGTGGAATACCCAACCTGCAAACTTCAGTTTTCATGCTTGGCCAGGGACACTGATGGTAGTTAACTCATTCTTCTATTGAAAGGGTTTTCCCCACTGGCTTTCTGAGGAATACACCTTGAACTACACCAGATCCATTTAAAATTTGACACAAATTCTGAAGTTGTAGAGAAAAGGCAGATATGTACAGAGGTGAAAGGGCTGCTGACCCACACAACAGGATTCCCTGGATAACCAGATGGGGTTTGCTCATCTCACAGCTTTTGGCTCCAGAAGGCAACCTGGGTAACAACAAAAAAGAAAAAAACCCAGCCAACCCCATTGCTTCTGCTCCTTCCCAAGTTCCCATCCAATCAAAGAGTAGAACACTAATTAGTGAACTCATCCTTAGGTGCTTTAACTTCAAGGCTGGAAGGTAACTTTGCATTTACATGTACAAAGTTAACTTTTGAGTTTTGGGAAAATTATCCCAACTCTGTAAAAACAGGAGTTTTTCAGAAGCTGGTCACCTCTCTAAAGTCAAAGCTTGGGAAGACAGGAGTTACAGCTCAGGATACTGTGGGATTCAACTCCTCAAAGCTCTCTCACGACTTTTATCAAATTTACAGTAGTCAGGAGAGATGGTTTGAAAACATGAAATTCAGAACTGTTTAAAATGCTAAGAGTAAACAATGCAATGATTTGGCACAAAGTTAGCTGTAGACTAAATAGTTAGAGGTGGTAACTCAGCCAGCAGTGGGAGATCTTATGTAAAAACCCAGAAGAGATAAGAGCAGTATCTGAGCACTGGAACCTTTCCTTGGTTTTGCTCTGGGAGTCAGTTCTAGGTGGATGGCAAGGCAAAAGAAATTCATTAACCACATCTGCTCCATAGCTTTGAGTGGCTATCTCCAATTCTGACACACAAAAAAACCCCCTTTGTCTGGACAACAAGACAAGCTGCCTACATTTTCTTTGTAAAAAATAAGATTACATGATTCTATGCTATCATGCCAGAAAGGAAGATATAGAAATACAATCCAAATGTCATGCTGTTACACAACTTCTGCCATAGTAAATTCTCTGCTTTACATCATCAACTATTCCAGTTCACGGGGGGAAAAAGAATGCTTGCAAAACATTAATGCACATATTTAAATCTTTTTAATCCAGACACAACCTACGTACTCTAAAGCCAGTCTACCACTGAGTTAATTCTTGACTCTAGAGCAAGTGAAAAAAGAACTATTAGCATGAGCAAACCACACAGACATATCCAGTGGGTCAATTCAACCATATTTTAAAAGCGTTTAAACCATGAGCCTCATCTTTAACAGGGACCAAATACCTAAAACCAGTCTTTAAGAACATGGAAGAATGTACAGGAGTTCTAAGTTATAGTCTCAAAAACCAGCATGGAACCCTTTCAGCCAAATATAGCAGAAAAAAATTTAAATATGTAAGTAAAAAAAACCAAAAAACACCACAAACCACCGGGCCTCTTCCCCTCCAGACGTTGAGGGCATTTTTATGTTAAACAATTACTCACCCTAGCAACCTCTGTTTGAGGTGCCCTCGTTCAGAGCCGATGGACTTTGAGGCCGGGACTGCGGCGTTCGCCCCCAGCGCCCGCTCCCCGGGGAGCTGCGGGGGCCCGGGGCGGGGGTCGGGGTGTTTGGGGGGGCCATCCCGGCTCCCAGCCTCGCCACCTTCCCCACCAACACGTGTTCCCGACATAAACTTCCGGGTTGGGCCAGAATCGGCTGCGTAATTGTGTCCCGTCCGCCACTTTGTGTGTTCAGACCTTCCCAGCTTTAAAGATCCCTTCAACAGCGCGGGGATCCCGGGGAAGGGCGGAAGGTTGCGGATAACGGCAGCCCCCGGGGCCGCTCCAACACCATAAATCAACCCCCTCCTCCTCCTCCGCCACCCGCCTGCGCTTCAGCAGAGCGGCTCCATTTCAAACCTTAACAATTAACCCGGCCGCGGAAACACCGCACAAAGGCGAGCGCCGCGGGCCAGGCCGGGAACCACCGCGGTCCCGATGCCATTTTACCCGAGCAGGGCGGGGGGGGATGGAAGCCAAACCCCCCCTCCCCTTCCCCGCCGCCCCCCACCCCCGCGCCGCCAGCTCCGCCAACCGCTACCGAAACGCTTCCGCAGAGCCGGGGGGCTCCGCCGCCGCCCAGGCGGCCCCTCTGCTCCTTACACGCCCTCCGGCACAAAGTTTCCCCGCTCCCGGGGAAGCGAAGCCTCCGCCGAACCGGCGGCGCCCTCCCCCGCACGCCGCGCCGGCCCCGGCCCACCGGGGACCCCCGGCGGGGGCGGCCCCGCGGCCCACCCCAGGCTGAGAGACCGAGGAAGAGACGGAGCTCGGTGTCGAGCAGGGCGGCTTCCCTCACGGACCCCCACCCCACACACACAACCGCCGCCGCGGGCCCCGCCGTCCGGTGCGCAGCGGCGGGGGAGCGAAGGGAGGGGACCCCCGGGGGGCGCCGCGGCGGCCTCGCCGCGCAGGGAGGGCCCTGAGGCGTCCGAGCGGGCTGACCGCCAGGCGAAAGGGTGGAGGAGGAAGGCACTCACTCTCTCTCGCTTTCGGTCCTCCCGCGGCCGGTCCTGGAAGTCTCCGCCGCTGTCCCCGCCGCCCGCCGCTTTCTAACTCACCGCCGCCATCTTTGCCCTCCCTCCCCTCTCGCGGGGGAGGGGGAGAGGAGGGGGCCCTGGGGCCGCCCGCCGCGCCGCCCCACGTGACCGCCGCCGCCGCCCCTCCCCCCCCCGCCCGACGCGGCGCACCCTCCCCCACGTGACCCTCAGCCACCGCCCGCCGCTGGCGCGCGCGCTCGGCGCCGCGTGACGCCCCTCCCCTCCCCCCGCCCCGCCCTCCCCCTGGTCACGTGGCTGCCGCCGCCGCGCGCCCATCCCCCTTCCTCTTCCTCCTCCTCAACCCCCCCGGTTCCCGTTCCCGCCGCTGCCGGGGCTTTGGCACGCGCTCCCCGCGCTCCCGGTCACGTGACACGCCGCTCCTTCTCACCCCCCCTCCCACACTTCCCCCCCCCCCCATCCCGCCTCAGAATTAGGGGGAGGCAGGAAGTTCCCCCCTCCCCCACTCCCCCCCTCCCAAACCACCCGACGTCTCCACTGTCCTTAAAAAAAGCAGCGTCCCCGCGGGCGGGCTCGGCCCCGGGGCGGCGGGCGGAATTCGAGACGGGAGATGTGGGCCCGGTTCCCGGCGGGTGGGGGAGGGGAAGGCGGAGGCGAACGGCTGCGAGCGGTCACGTGATCCCGGCTCCTCCAAGATGGCGGCGGCGGCGGCTGCAGCCCCCGGGGACGCGATGGGCGGAGAAACTCTCGCGAGAACTGGCTCTGTCTGCGCTCCGGGCGTAGGAAAAGGCGGGGACCCCGCGAGGGTGACGCGAGACGCGGAAACAGGAAGTGCCGGAGCGCGTGCGCCCTCTGCAGCCCCCTGAGGCAGCGCGAGGCCTCGGTGGCGGTTGGGCGCGAGGCGGGGCTGAGGCCTCAGGGGAAACGACCCGGGATGGGCACCGGGAGCGGCCGTTCCCTCACACCGGGATGGGCCTTTCCCCACGCACCGGGAGGGGCGTTTCCCTCAGACCAGGAGGGGCGTTTCCCTCACACCTTGGAGGGGCGTTTCCCTCACACCGGGAGGGGCGTTTCCCTCACACCGGGAGGGGCGTTTCCCCCTGCATCCGCCCTCCGCTGTTGAATGTCTCTACCTTCAGAGCCGCAGGTTGGATGTCATTGAGGTTGGCGCTGATGTTCCTGTGGGGCCGGGCCTGGGCCTTGCCTCCCTGCCAACACACGCTGAGGAGGCTTTGTATGGCTCCGAGTACTCTTGTGGGAGTTGTGCCATCCCATCTCAGGGGTACCTATAGCCCCCTTACCTCGGAGTCCCATGACTGCTGTGTTTCTCCCACCAGAGCTTCCTGAACTCCCCTAAGAGAATGAGGGCTGACAGGGTGGTGCAGTGCACAGGGCCATCCCTGCTGACCAGCCTGAGAATGCCACACCTGTGGGGGTGTGCTGGCACTTGAGTTTTCCCTTGCAAATATTTTACAAGCTGCTAATGTGAAATTTTCTGCTGCTAAAATCTAACAATACGTGAAAGCCAGATGGCTGCTTATGCTAGTTCTACATTTGCAAAGATCTTTTTAGCACTTCAGGACTTCAAACTGACAGATTTTTGCTGGAAGGGACAGTCTTCCATTGAAATGTTTTCCCAGTTGTGTTAAGATGCGAAAATTTTTAAAAGTTGCAACATAAAATTGAAGCTGACACACATGGACTGCAGGAAATAATGAAATCTGCTTAAAATGTTCGGTACTGCTCATTAAATTTTTTTTTTTAACTCGTTCAACAACAAGGATTAAAATAACGAATGTGGGATTTACAGATTTAGGCTAAGCTATTTAAAGACAGAGCAATGTTAATTAAACTGGCTTAAGTAATTCAGATTAATCAGTGATGCTGCAGACACTAAATGGAGAAAAAGACGACCAGAGTCTGGCCAGAGATGAGAAGAACAATTTAAAACAGCAGCTTCTGGCCCTTTACCCACTTGAGATAAAGACACGATGCAGGACAGTTCACATGTGGTGTGTCTCATCTAAGCAGCTCCTGGGGAGAAAGTGATGGGTTTGATGTCTTGAGTTGAAAAGCCAAGTTACCCCTCAGGCCTGGGAGGAGCATTTCTGATCATCCTCAGCTGGGAGAGGTGAGTAATAGTGGCAAAGATGTTCCCTGAAATTAACACATGCAGAATTATCTGCAGGATGCCATTTCCTGGGCATTTTGCATGTAACATATTTGGTGATATCACTGAGTTGTTTTTGTTTTCAGAGAATTTTTTTTTAATTACTATTGGTGGACCATTAGTATTGGTAAACCATTTATTATCATGGTTTTAAAACCTCAAGCCAGGACAGATACTATTCTGAATGTAATTCTATTTTACAGCCTATGAAATGTAGACAGCACCTACTGGCATTTTACTATATGGCTTTACAAAATAATGCTGCTCAGTGTAACAACAGTTATCCTACAACAGTTTATCCCTAGGATGTCAGCTTTACTTGCCTGCTAGCAGAGAGATGCAGTGGCTGAAACACAAATTGTCAGGATTCCATCTTCTGAATAATTTGTGTGAATGTAATATTTATTTCATTGCAAACATGGCAGGTGCCATGTGAGACCACTTGTGCTCACAGTTGGAAAGAGCAGCTGTGATTTGGTACATTGGAAAGAAACTGAACTTCTGAATTCAAAGGTAGCCAGTCCTAAAAAAAAAAAAACCACACTTTTTTTATTTTTTTTTTAAACAGGGTGAAGTGTTAATTTAGACCGAAGTTTTTTTTAATCTGAAGATTTCCTTTCAGAGCAAATCCAACGCCTTGCTCAGTAATTGTTCTTCCCTCCTCCCCAAAACAGTCACATTTCCGCATTAAAGCACCGCTCTCGGGAGCTGCCCTGACAGTGCTACTGGAGACAATATTTAGGTCACTGGGTTTTAACTCTGGTGCTGGTGGGAGCCCTGCAGCTCCCTCTGGAGTAGAGCAGCCCCACAGCGCTTTCTTGTGTGCCCTGTGCCACGGTGACGGGCGGTAGCGTCCTTTTTGGGAACAGCATTTTATTCCCCTCGGTAGCGTTTTTTTTTTGGGTTTCCCGAGGGAAAACTAAAGGGGTAAATCCAGCGTGTTTGGTTAATTCCCAGGGTGATCCCACCGTGCTTGTAGCTGGCGCTGACGTTGTTTTCTTTGTTGCTTCGGGAAGGTCATTCCTGAGCTTGCTTTGCCCTCTCGTGGCTGCCCGGACAGCTGCATTGCAAACTCGGTTGCTTTGTTTGATACACGTATATAAAATTAATATGAAAAATATCCAGCCCCCAATAGCTGAGCATAACCACGGTAGAGGTGTTTCCAGAGCTTTCCCAGGACGTTAGGAACAGAGTTTCTCAATTACTGCGAGAAGGAAATCATCGTTCAAATGGTCCAGGGAAGAGGTTCTGCCCCTGTGCTCAGCCCTGGTGAGGCCACACCTCGAGTCCTGTGTCCAGTTCTGGGCCCTCAGTTTAGGAAGGAGATTGAGGTGCTGGAGCAGGTCCAAAGGAGGCAACTGGGCTGGTGAAGGGACTCGAGCACAGATCCTATGAGGAGAGGCTGAGGGAGCTGGGGGTGTTGAGGCTGGAGAAGAGGAGGCTCAGGGGAGACCTCATCACTCTCTACAACTCCCTGAAAGGAGGTTGGAGCCAGGGGGGGGTTGGGCTCTTTTCCCAGGCAACTCTCAGCAAGACAAGAGGGCACAAGAGGTCTCAAGTTGTGCCAGGGGAGGTTTAGGTTGGACATTAGAAAGAATTTCTTTAGGGAGAGGGTGCTCAGCCATTGGAATGGGCTGCCCAGGGAAGGGGTGGATTCTCCATCCCTGGAGATATTTCAAAAGAGCCTGGATGTGGCACTCAGTGCCATGGGCTGGGAACTGCAGCAGTAGTGGATCAGGACTTGATGATCTCTGAGGTCCCTTCCAACCCAGCCAATTCTATGATTCTATGATTATTGGTAGTTTATGAGGCATTTTTTCCCAGTCACATCCTATCTGTGTGAAAAGAACAGCGTGAATTGGGGTGGAAAATTCAGAGCAGTGTCTACCAAGAGCTGCAGCGTGCTCCTGGAGAGCTGGGTGTGCCTGCTGGGATAGAGGAGCTCCTGGACACGGTGTCTGCTCCAGATGTCAGCTGGGATCTGGCAGAGTTTACCACACCTGGTGGTGGTGGGGCTGTGCTGCCCTTTGTGCAATGTGTGTGCTCTGCCAGTGTCAACAGGAGAGAAGCAGTGGTGCTGCTGCAGAGCTGGGAGCCTTTTGCCCCTTCTCCAAGTGCCCGTTTGTGCCAGGAGCTGTCGCAAAGCGGTGAGAGGGTGGACTGGAACACCTCCTCTCCTCTGCAGTCATGTATTTGTGTCTTGTGACAAGGGACAGCCCAAGAAGGACAAGGCTGTCCCTTCTGAGCCTTTCTTCCTGAAGCTGACACTGTGGTTTTGGTTTTAGTATTGTTATATTTTTTATCCTGTTGTTCTTCTTAAGGAAAGGGGTAGTTTTCAGCTGTGTGATGGCCATCCCACACAGGCTGATCCCACAGCTGCCTG